>NC_046163.1:8831601-9146601 GCF_011064425.1 Rattus rattus | reverse complement strand
TCCAACTGCCCACTCCCCCAGTGACACACTTCCTCCAAAAAGGCCACACCTCCTAATAGGCCTTTCATATTCAAACCAACACAAGTGGTTGCACCATAAGAAAAAAAGTTTCTCAGTAATTGTTATAAATACTTGGGGAGAGGTGGGGACTTATGAGCCCATTTTTGCTTCCATAACAGAACATTAGTAGGTTCAGTTTTGCCTGAGTTTCTGCCAGTAAACACAGGTACTAAGAGTTCAGGAGGACAAGGACTGCGTCATGACTAAAGGACAACATTCCACATCACTCTTTACACTTGGTCTAGTGACAGAGAACTGTGGGGACTAAGATGGAGAGATTTGGCAGATGGTGGTGTGGAGGGAAGGAATGGGTTGTGGTAGTGTAAAGCCCAACCAACTCTGTCTTTAAGAGTGCACAAAGTCTACTTGAGCAAACTTCCTACGGCAGCCCTCACTTAAGCAACAGCCAGTCAGGCTACAACAGCAGGGTCAAGGTACATAGAGATAACCTAAGGCATCTTACAGAAAATAGATAACCTAGCCATCCTGCTTGTCGGATGGTTTTGCCCCTGTGTTTGGTTCCTGCAGTTACATAAGAAATATTTCAAAAATATTAACTTGCTGACTCCTGTGGAAATTTCCCAAGCTTGCTGTAACTACAGTATATACCCTGTACTCCTAGACTCGGAAGGCTCTCACTCTGACCTGATGTGACAGTGACAGTGAGAGTCCTTGCTTTCCAGCTTGTAATAAACACCCTTATGTGTTTGCATTGAAATTGGCTCCACTGAGGCCTTTGGGGTCCCTGTGACTTGGGCGTAACAGTAGGCCTGAGATCTGTTTCAGAGCATCCCTGACAGTGATGGGAGAGAAGGAGATGCTGAGGATATGTGTATGCTGAAGATAGCAGCAACCTGCTATGGAAACCATGAGAGAAGGCTTTCTATCATGGATAAGCAACATAGGGAGACTTGAAGACAACCACCAACAGTGGTTGAGGAACAGTTGGTCTGTGGAAGAGGCTCATTCTTTGCAAAGCAACCCTTTCCTCCTCCCACTCCAGCAGCCCTGGTGGTGATCCCAAGTGTAGAAATAGTTGCTTTGGTGCTGCCATTGATTTGAGAATCTGTCTTTTCATGATCTTCCCTTATGGCAGTTTGGAAACAAAGATCAAGCTGATGGCTTTTTGGAAGGAGGAAAACTGCTGTTCTCCCACTTAACACAGAGAGGAGAAAGAGCAGCCGATGCCACCCTGGTCTACCTGGGAAAGTCTTCTTGGAGTTGGAGATGGTATTTAACTTTCCTGTCCACTGAACTCATGAGAAACAAGGAGCAGAGAAGGAGGTAGGAGTTCACTGAGGTTCTTTTGAGGGTTTGCAGAAGCTTTTCACAATAGCTTTGGTCTGGAGGTCCGGGATATCAGTGCTGCTTGCCCCGTTGTATTTACACATCATTTCCCATTGGTCTTATATTTGCTCCTAGCTCTGTTAAAAGTTTGATCTGGGGCTGTGGAGATGGATCCACTGGTAAAGCACTTGCCTTTACAAGCTTGAGAGCTGGAGTTCCAGTCCCAGAACCCGTGTACAAAAATCCAGACAATGCTTGTATTCTAGTACTTGGGAGGTTGAGATAGTCCAATCCCTGGGCCTCATTGTCCAGTCTGTCAGCTTACTGGGTGAGGTCCAGGCTAGTCACAGACCCCATCTCAAATAAACAAGGTGGATAGCACCCAAGAAACAGTACCAAGGTTGTCTTCTGTACTTTGTTGTGTATAAACAGACATATCTTCATCTTGCTCAGGTCACCCCATTTCCAATTTGGTCCATGAGGATCGGGTGATAGGTCAGCCTCTGATCTATGGATCATCATTGCAGTGACTAGGGTGATCTGGATTCAAGCTGCTGAATCAGTAGCTTTTCTTCATCATCGCTAGCAGTGGGTCCCCTTCGGTCTTGATCCTTAGTCTCTGTATCATCCTTGAGCCATCATCATTGGTACCCAAGAGTCTATGAAACCATGTCTCCTATCCAGCATCTTTTGGAAAGACTCCCATATGGCTGCCTCCAATAGCCCTACTCAACCCCGCTCCACAGGGAGTGGGACCCTGGAATGCCATCATTCCAGAGAGTCATGGATTCTAGGTACAGAAGTCTGAATGAAAGAAGGGAGCACACTTTCTTATGTGCCTGTCCATGTCTGCTCTATGCAACACTGAAACATACAAAAAAAATCACCCACAGACTTCGGCCTATTTTTGTCTTTCCTGGAATGAGAGAGGAGGGAAATTACCTACACTTAGAAGGGAGAAGACGTAATCGTCTCCTTGAATCACATTTGTTTTGTGCTTTGAGCACCAACAGTAAATAAGCTGAGGCAGTTCCTGGCAAGCAATGTGAGTGGCATTTTCAGCAAGAGTATGAGAATAAAGAATATGTAGAGGAGGTGTGAGTGCAGCATCCATGGAGGGAGCGGGAGTACAGTATTCATGGAGGGAATGTGCGGTCAGTGTTCATAAAGGGGATGTTAGGACAGTGACCACGCAAAGGCACGCTCTATCTAAGCATGCCAGTATCCATGACCAACTGCTGTCGTTTAGTGTGGTGTGGTGTGGTGTGGTGTGATATGTGGTATGATATGGAGCAGTGTAGTATGTCATGGTGTGTGTTGTGGTATGACATGGTACATGGTGTGGTATGGTGTCATATGTGGTATGATGTGGTATGGTATATGGTGTGATGACATGGTATGTGACATATGGTATGGTATGGCATTGTATGTTATGGGTGTGTAGTGTGGTATAGTGTGTGATATATGGTATGGTGTGGTGTGGCATGCTAAAAATAGTATATAATAAATATTATATAATATCTTTATACCATACAGCCCTCTTGGCCCTTTACGTCATTGCCTACTTTTTGATTGTTACTCAAAAATACATGTAAGAATCCAGATGTGACACTGTATCCTACTGGAGAAAAACAATAGAGAGAACAAAGTAGGAGACTGATTTATCCAAGTCCTAAGATCACAGCATCCCTGGAGGGTGATATTGGCCTTAGAGGATCATAACAATGAGCGATGGTTTATAGCTGGGACTGGTTTCCGGGTAGGGAAATGTACTTAATTTTCTGTACATAAAAATGCCCCTAAACAGTTATTATTTTCAGAAGCACAGACAGCTCTAATCTCATCCGTGATATAGAATATGTATTTAGAGAGCTTGCAATTGACTGGTGCCTCCCCTTGCTTTCCAAGATATATTGACATTCTCAGCCTCTTAGCACCTGTGCATGTGACCTGCTTTGGAAATAGAATTTTGTAGATTAATAGAGAAAAGGTGAGGTGTTTGTGGTGTATACTAATCCAATTGAAGAACTATCAGGATTTGGGGAAAACCAGAGCACAAAAGAAAGGCATGGGGCCTGAGGGGATGGCTCGGTTGGAAAAGTGTTGACCTGGTGGGTGTGAGGACCTGAGTTCTATCCTTGGAACACACATTAAAGAAAGAAAGCATGGTAGCCTGTGCTTTTAATCTGAGTGGTAGGGACATGGATGTAGGAAGGTCCGGCCTTGCTAGTCAGCCAGCCTGGTCTACTTGGCAGTCCTCAGGCTGGTGAAAGACACTGTGTCAACAAACAAATCAGTGGGGGAGGTGCGATGGCTCATCAGCTAAAGACATGAGGTTCTGGTTCCATCCCTGGAGTCACATGGTGTAAAGAGAGAACCTACTCCTAAAAGTTGTCCTCCGACCTCCATACACTTGCCATGTCATGAATTCCATCATCATCGTCATCGTCGTCGTCGTCAACAACAGCAACAAGATAAATATGAACAAGAACAAAAAAAAAATCAAGATGGATAGAACTTGAGGAGTGATAGCCAGGATTGTTGGTGAGCTTTCTTGAATTCAGACACATGTGCATGTGCACACACACCCACATACATATGCACACATACACACACACACACATACACATGCACACACACACTTACACACACACACACACAGAAGAGGAGAAGGAGAAGAAAAGGAGAATAAGGGGGAAGATGAGGATGAGGAGGATTTGGAAGGAAGGAAGGAAGGAAGGAAGGAAGGAAGGAAGGAAGGGAAGGAAGGAGCAGATGGATGGAGTGGAGTTGATTGTCCACAGAGTCACAAAGCCTTGGTGACACTTTAACCGCCCTCTCAGCTTTTAGACTGTGATTTGAGAAATCACCATGTATTCAAAGCCACCCAGCTGATGATTCGCCAGCACAGCAGTCACAACAGCTGAATACGGTCATCGATTTTCAACAGCAGGATCCAGCAAAGGATGAAAGACCCCCCGTATTAGTGACTTTTCTGCTGCTGTGGTAAAATGTCCCCAGGAAAGCAACGCAAAAGGGAGGGCAGGGTGGTGGGATCAGGGAGCTGCTGGCCACACAGCATTTGCCTTCAAGAAGCAAAGAATATAAAGCCGTAAAGCCTGCCTCTAAAGATGTGTTTCCTACAGCCGGGCTCCACCTCAAAAATGTTCCACAACCTTTTCAAACATCATCATCGTCGTCGTCATCATCATCATCATCATCATCATCATCATCATCATCAGCAGCAGCAGCAGCAGCAGCAGCAGCAGCAGCCACCGCCGCCCAAGCGTTCAAACACCAGAGTCTGTGTGGGCAGGCCACACTCAAACCACAATTTCCATTTTCTGTGGCATCTTTGAGTCCTGGAGTCTAAGGGAGAGGGAAGTGAGTTTTGATTGTGTCCTAAGGGTGGTTTCCTCTGGAGAGCGATTTCAGGAGTGCGATGGGTGAGACAATTTCTTAATTATGGCCAGTATCCGGGACGATGAGGGTCAATGTGACCAACTCACTTAAACTCCGGACTCCATGCTAGATTATAATGTGTCGGGTGTGGAACGCAGGGAAGGGGTCTCCCATCTCCACTGGGTCCCGATCCTGCTTGTCATTTGCCTGCATCCCAGGAGATATGTGGCATTCCCCACCCACGCACACCTTGCTGCTTGTGTCTGTCTGTTAGTGCCTTTCTGTCTGGAGCACTATTTTCTCTTTTGAAATTTTATTTGTCCTATCGATCTATCTATCTATCTATCTATCTATCTATCTATCTATCTATCTATCTATAATTTTATTTGTTGTTTGTGTGTATGTCCCTGCATGTGTGGGTGCTTGCATATATCGTTCATATGTGTGGAGATCAGAAGACCACCTCAGATGTTGTTTCTCAGTGCTAGCCACCTTTAGTTTTTGAGACGGGGTCTCACTGGTCTGCTGTGTGTCAAGTGAGCGGTCTGGCCAGTGAGTTCATAGTTACCCTGTCTCTGCATCCTCGGTGTTGGAATTATCTACCGTGTGTCCCCACACCTAGCTGTATTTTAACCTAGTTTGTTAAACTAGATGAAAACCAGCTTGTAAAACAAACACCTAGTTTGTCTGAACACACAAAAGATAACTCTGGGGTTCACTCAGGTCCCTGTGTTTGTAGACAAACACTTTACCAACTGATCCATCTCTCCAGCGTCTGTTTATCCCTTTACACACTTTTTCAAGGCATCTAGCTGCACAGACCCTCTGTGTCCTTTATGTCTTGATCACCTTGCTGGGAAGCTCAAGGCTAGGTACAGAGCAGCCGGGCGATCCACTTAGTATCCACTCAGTATCCACTCAGCCCAACTAATCCTCATCTCTCCAATACACTTCTCCTTGACTCTGAGAAGTGGTTCCTCCTCAGACACTGGAAATGCAGCTCAGTGGGTAGAGTGCTTTCCCAGCATGCACTGGGTTCCATTCCCCACATTGCAGGCTTCTTGGCTCAAGCTGTCAGGCCAGCACTTGGCAGGAGGATCAAAAGTTCAAGGTCGTCCTTGGCTACATAGTGAGTTTGAGGCCAGCCTGGACTTCTTGAGACCTTATCTCAAAACAAAAACAAAAACAAAAACAAAAACAAAACAAAAAACCCAAACACGACTACCACCACCAACAACAACAAAAACAAAAGTCCAAACAAGACTTGTTTCCTGATCAGCATTGAACAGTTTCTTCCCAGTAGGCCCCTCCACTGTCTTCTGTCCATGTCCCTGTCCTCCTCAGGTGTCATGGTTCCTAGGCTATGGGTACTCTTTTTACAGTTCAAGATTTCTAGCCCAAACCAGAAAACAATGTCTTTTTCCCCCAGTGTACAAACCTAAAAATATGTTTTCTCATTAAAAAATGTCAAACATTCATTGCAACAACTTTGAAAATATAGAAAAGAAAAATTAAACTCCACATCTGTATACCACCTTTGTAATTCTATAGTTACAGACACACTTGTCACAGTTTGAGTTCTGTTTGTACTGTGCATAGATCACTTCAGTATCTGGGCTTGTTAATCTTCATTTCATGATAAAAATTTTTGTGTTCATAACCCTTCATTTGGAAGAGCACACAAATGCTTGTCAAGAAAGAGACTTTAGACCAATGACATGGCTAAGTGGGTACAGCACTTGCTGCCAAGCCAGACATCCTAAGTCCCAGGAGGAGTACATGGTGGTTGTCCTCTGACTCCTACACATGTGCTGCCATGCACATGTATACATGCATGCGCATGCACACACACAAGTAAATGTGGTAAAAGTTTACAAATGAGTCAGCTTCTCAGTGTAGACATGGCTTTAATTGTTTTTATTGAAAGCATTCACCCTGCCCTGTCAGCCCTTTGAAGACAAATGGGATGAGAAGCACATGGGCCTGCAGGAAAGGAGAGTGCTCCTCATGAAAGGCCGTGGGCAGACTGAGGGTAGAAACATCAATACACTAAAGGCAAAAGGTCAGGATTCTCTGCAGAAGTTCAGCTTTCTTCTCGGTTACAAAGACTGTCGCCTCCAGGCGTTCAGTTTGTTCAGAAACTGGAGGGCAACCTCTGTCACCTTTACAGCATCATTGCTTTTGCACGGTCACCTCTGCTGCTCTTCCTCCTCCTTCCCTCCTTCCTTCCTTCCTTCTCCTTCTTCCCCTTCATCCTTCCTCCGCCTATCTCCTTTTCCCATTTCTTTCTTCTCTTCTCTCCTACCCTTCTTCTTCCTGTCATCTATCACTTTAGTCATTAACATGATTGCCATCTCAACTTGGTTTAGTGATGTATGAGGCACAAGGAAGTTGAAGTAGACAGGTGGGTCATGGAAATCACTCTGTTTGTAAGTGCTTGCTGCACAAACGTGATATTTTGAATTCAGATCCCCAGCACCTGTGTGAAAATCAGGCCTGGTTGAGCACACCTGTGGCCACAGTGCAGCAACAGGAGGACCCCTGGGAGCACACTGGCCAGCCAAGAAAATAAGAGCTCCAGGACCAATGAGGGACCCTGTTTAAAATAATGAGGAAGAGAGGCACCAAGGAAGTCAACAGACATCAATTTTTGACATACACCATACATTCATGTATACACATGACCACATACACACATGCATACCTTAAAGTAATACCCAGACACACATATAGACAGACACGCACTCACTAAAATACAATAATGCAAAGTTTACTTTTTAAAACACGGGATACATTTGGACTCCTTTTCAAGCTACTTTGGTCTCTGGGGCTGATTATGTTCTCTGATGTGGACTATTGACCCGAGAGTCTAACAGATTTCCTCAAGTCTTGATCATGTCTTTCTTTTCTTTCTAAAATAGTATTAATAAGGACAGATCACTGGGAGACTATTATCCTAACTTCTACTTATCTATTAAACTCATATTCTTGCTTAATTCTTAGAGGTTAGGTTTTTATACAGACATTTAATGAGCACTTCTCTGAATTATGTAGAAGCTTATCTGTATACATGATACATAGCCATTTTTGTCTTTTCTTAAACATATATTGTGAAGAACATATTTTTGATCATAAGGTACAAATTGATGTTTATATTTTCTTTCCACAGAGGGAAGTAACCCAAGAAAGAAGTCAGGCCGGCACATCATAGACCCTAAGTAAAACACCTGGCATCTCTTGTGATTGAAATGCTATATTAATGAGCTCTCATCTGCAGTGACATTTTACCAGGAACCAATTAACCACTGTAATTACACCTCCTTCGTGTGTGCTCTGAAACGTGAAGTGACTGGGTATTGGGTTCCTGTGTTTATTGGGTTTTCTTTTTCAAATGACAACATTTTAAACTCTACAACGTTGAGTCATTTATTATTTTTCCCTTGCCTCCTGGGTGGCTCGTCAGGGAGGAAAATTTTGCAGTAGATGATTTTTATAACGATAGGCATGGGAGCCTGAAAATTGAAACAGTCGAGGGCAATGGCAGTGCTTGTAATACGGCAGTTACCTAAGTTTAAAGGTGTCACAGAATACACAGAGGAGGGTGCATAAGTAACAGAAGGAGTTAAATCTTCATACTAAGGTGCAGGCTGCTCAGGGCATGGAGGTCTGAATAAGAGATTGTTGGGTCAGTGGTGGATGTAGATAATTAGCTGTATGTTGCTCAATAAAATCTTGGTTGCTATTGTCACTGCAAAACATATAAATCTTTCTAAAACACATCATTTTCAGTGTATTCTGTGACAATTTCATGTATGTCCATAACTCATTTGCTGACAATCAACCCCTCCCCCTCTTCATTAACCTCTCGGATGTCTCCAGTTCCTCCAAACCTTGTCTTTCCAACAAGGCTCCTCATTATCCTGGATGCCTTGGTGATCTACCTAGCTTAATTAGGCTGCTGACTTGTGCACGGGTGAGGGGTTCTGTACTGGATCAAGGACACCTGGTCAGTGGCTACACCATTGAAGAAAATGCCTCTTCCTTCCTCAGAAGCCATACTGCCAAAGCTTCCTCAGCTAGGGCTATGGCCTCACAAGGTTCTTCTGAATTGATGCTGACCCGTCTACTGGCTTGGTCCTGTACTGGTAACCATAGCTACTGAGTTCATGAGTGCCAAGGTCATGCCCAGAAGACAGCATTTCACAGCACTCTTTCCCTGCTCTGACTTTTAAATTCTTTCTATCCCCTCTTTCCCAATATTCCCTGAGGCTTGAGGGTGTGATGCATAGATATCCCACTTCAGGTTGGTCACCCAACGGTCACTTTTCTCAACATTTTGACTAGGTATGGATGTCTGCATTAACTGTACCCCACAGAGCAGTTTTCCTAATTAAACCTTTTGGACTTCACTTTCCTCCTGGTCAAACATTATCACCTTATCTCTGTATCTGTCTTCTGCATTAATTATGAGGAGAGAGAGAGAGAAGGAGAGAGAGAGAGAGAGAGAGAGAGAGAGAGAGAGAGAGGGTGTGTGTGTGTGTGTGTGTGTGTGTGTGTTTTCGTTCAAGTCTTTTTATCACAGTAACAGGAAAGAAAAAAAAACTCTAGAACATCTGGTATATCACGCATTCTCACTAAGTGTTAGCTTTTATTGTTTTATTAACATAATTTGACATTATAAAGTTTGACATTACAGAAATGTAAACTCTCTGCTTTAATGAGGTTTAATGTATCATTGGGTAAAAATCAAAAATGGTGAACATCTTAGCTGGTTGGAGCTAACAAGTGCCACAGAGCAGCGAGCTATAAAATCAGAAGTGTCCATTTAAGGAGGCCAGCAAGATTCTTATAGAATTGGATTTGGTGAGGACCTGGGACCCAATTCACAGATGGTGCTACCTCACATGGTAAGGCAGTTTATCTGTATCCGTCCTCCTTCACCCCTCTCTCCATCCATCCCTCTCTTCCTCCCTCTCTCCCTTCTCTTCTGATCACAGGCTTATGTGAAGATTAGCAGAGGGCTTGAGTAAGAGTCACTTCTCTTATGCTTCCATATGGATTCTGGGAATCGAACTCTGATCTCCAGGCTTGACAAACGCCTTTACACACTGAGCCATCTCACTGGCCCCTGAACAATATTCTTAGGCTTATTTTCCATTCTAGAATGTCTCAAGGACACCCCTTCCTAACCTATTCTTTTCAAAGATGTGGTGTGGGCGAATTCTACCACATTATGTCTGGCCACCATTCTCGGCCATCTGTTTGCTTTGTTCCAGGTTTTCTGGCCTGTGAACAATGTGCTAACAGTCAGACCTCAAGTTCTGGGCTTTTATGGATTTCTTGGGGATACACTTTCAGTCTCTGGTGTGCCGTTTTGAATTTTAATCTGTAGTTTAATCAGTGTTGTGAGATTGCTTTCCAAATAGCCCACAACTTTTTCGCATTTCTTTGCAAAGTACAGCTTTCTCCACATCTTGACCTGCAGTTGGGGCTGCACTTCTAAATTTATGCCAGTTTGACAGGCACAGTGTACATTCAATTTGTATTTTGCTGGTTGACAGGGACACGAAGAAGTGAGCATATGTTTGTAGTTCTTTTGGATTCACTGTTCTGTGGGTAAGATAAAATGCTTGATTTATTTTGCCAGTTAGCATATTTAAAAATTATTTTATTTTTAATGTATTTGAAAGGTTTATTATATTTACATGTGTGAGTGAGTTTATGTCACATTTTGTGGGTGAGGGGAACCAAATGTGGGTCCTCTGCTGAAACAGTATGTGCTCTGACTTGCTAAGCCGTCGCTCCAGATGACAAATTATTTAATTTTAAAGCTGGATATGGTGATATGTGCTTGTAATCCACGCTGTTGAGGACAGAGACAGGTGAATCCCTGGGGCTCACTGGCTGGCTAGTGTAGAATCGTCTGAGCTTCAGTTCCTGATGAGAGACCTTGTCTTAAAAGTCAAGATGGAAAGTTCCTGTGGAACTACACCCAGGGTTGATGCCAGTCTCCCACCCCCCTACACACACACACACACACACACAAACACACACACACACACACACACACCCCTTTATAAACTTACCTCTACGTGAACATGTGCTGTTTTAGACAATGTCCTCACAGCTCTCCATTTACGGTACCTGGCTCCTTCGTGCTCTGTGTCACATATACTGTACCAGACTTAACCACAGTACATGATACTTCCTGCCAAAGCCTTAATAGGTGATGAGAAGTCAGATCTTTTCCTTTGTTCTAGGTTGTTCTGGAGACTCCACAGGGATTCTGTTCTATGATATGTTCTGAAGGCTCACTGAAGAGGCTCCCCTTTCTTCCCTCTGGTGTCTCTTCATGTAAGTCAGCCATAGCCATCTCTCTTTCTGCCTGTCTGTCTCTTACTCTCATCCTTAATGAAGCTCCTCTCTGGGTTTTAAAGGGACACCATCCCTTCACTTTAAGGCCATTATTATAATCCCCTTTCAAGCATATTGTACTCTTTTCTCCAACAGTCTCTTCTCTCAACCTTAAGGCCCAATCATGACTGTAAGGCCTATTTATCCTAATAAGCCTCATTTTTGAAGGGAACTGTGTGTTACCATTCTATCTGAACCAACCATACTTCTTTCTTTCATCATCATCATTGTTATCATTAATTTATTGTTACTACCATATAACTCTCCCATACTTTTTGCTAAATTTTGAATGGTTGTGAACATTTCCAACAGGCTAGAGCTGCCTCTCTTTTCTTCTGCCCGCATGATTTCTCTCTCTCTCTCTCTCTCTCTCTCTCTCTCTCTCTCTCTCTCTCTCTCTCTCTCTCTCTCTCTCTTCTTAGCTGTGCTTCCTGCTGCAACGACAATTCACCCCAACAAAAGCAACTCAGGAGAGAAAATGATTGGCTCACAGTTCCAAGTTCCAGCCCCTCAGCTGAAGTAAGGGTCATATCACATCCGCAGACAGGGCAGAGATCAATGAGTTAATGCATGCCTACTTGCCTTCAGTCTCCTCTCCATGAATATACCATGTAGGACTCGAAGCCCACAGCAGTGTGGGTGGGTCCTCCCACATCAATTAAGGTACTTACCTCCCAGACATCCTCCAAATCACTTATCCTAGGTGATTCTCAACGGTGTCAAGTTTGGAAGTTTGATTAGGTTGAACAGCTTTCCCCCATGCTTCTGAGTCAGCAAGGCTGATGAAGACTCCAGGTTACAGAGTGCTCTGAAAGTCTCATTGGTTTAAAGTCGCAGCTGTCAGATGCAGCCCGTTAGCAGTCATTCTTCTGGTTCTCTCTCGTCCACCCTGAAGGCTCGCCCCAGCCAATCTTGGGCATTTTTGAGACAGCTGGCAGAAATTAGTGCAGCCTCAGCAAATTTTGCAGAAGTGATTTTCCTTTTCCCCACAGAAAGATAACCCAAGTGAGCCAGCAACCTTGGCCTCATAAGCTCCAGTCTTCAATCCACAGGCCCAGCCACGCAGTCCATCTGGTGCAGATCCCCGCCAAGGGCTGCCTTGCTCTAGTTCCCAGATGTGGCCCTGCAACCATGCATCGAGAGCAAACATCGTTTTCCTCCAGGAATCTTTGGAAAGGTAATGGGAGTCTGGGCAGTCTGTGTGGGAACTGGTCCTCCGGAGCGGTGATGGTGGGTCATGGCCCGTGACGGCTGCGGGCAGTGACCTGGTTTTCTTGGAAAGGCTCATTGCTTGAGTACTGATCTCAGCCCCCACATTCCAAGTTTGGAGACTTTTCTGGGTTTCACAGAAATAAATTGTCTCAGTTTCTCTTCCAGTTGCTGCAATAAAATGACCCTGACAGAAACACAGAGGCATGGGCACAAATGCCCGTACACACAGATACAGACACACAGACACAAACACAGACACAGATAAGCTTGCGCGCGTGCGTGCACGCACACACACACACACACACACACACACACACACACAAAGAGAGAGAGAGAGAGAGAGAGAGAGAGAGAGAGAGAGAGAGAGAGAGAGAGAGAGACAGAGACAGAGACAGAGACACAGAGAGACAGAGACAGAGACAGACACAGACAGATTCTGTTTTGTGTTAGCTAACTGCTTCTGCGAGGCCTGTTCTGGGGTGTGGTTGATACACTTACGTCACTCCACTGAAGAAAACTGATTTCTTCTCTCCCAGAAGCTATCAATTGCACGGAGTTTTGTGGTTAGGGATAGAACTTTGTACCCACTTCCTCTTTTCTGTGCTGGAATTCTCGTCTGGTGTGAGCCTGTGCAGGTCCCATGCAAAACCTCCGTTCTTACATCCCCTCTTCTCCTTTTCCAAACAGATCTCTGAGCCTTTACAGGAGGAGTTTGATAAAGACATGGCACCACATTCAGGGACCGAGTGCTCCAAAGTTTCCCACTCTCCGTCTGCACATTGCTTAGCTGTGGGTCTTTATGTTAATTATCATCTACTGCCAGAAGTTTCTTTGACAGGGGTTGATGTACTGATCTATGAGCATAACAGTATATCATCAAGGGATCGTTTCATTGCTATGTCCATTTATCAGAACAATAGCAGTACGTTTTCCCCTTGCGCCCATGACCTATCTGGACTCAGAGTCTTCGCCTTGGAGTGGTCCTTAAACCCAATAGTGAGGTGTTTGGCCATTCCCATGTCTGTGCCACTCACTGCTGCACCAGTGTGTAGCGGAATTTTTCCGTAATTAATTGATTGGATTATAAAGACGACAAGAAGCCAATCGCTGGGCGAGGAGGAGGCAGGACTTCCGGGTTCGAGCGTGGAAGAGGGAACACAGGAAGAAGGAACGATCCTTTTGGATGGCAAGGCGGAAGTGAAAGGAGGCAGCATGTAGACCAGGAGCCGTTAGATCTGGTGACGGATTCTGCCACCGCCATTGGAAGACTTCTAACATAGAACAGTTGATGAGTTTAGGATGATAGATTCCACGACCAGAGGTTGTGATATCTGTTGATTCTAAACTAAGATTGTCTGGTGTTTTCCATTTGTAGTGACTCAGGTGGGTCAGAGAGAAAGAAAACTGGGCAAAAGTCAGCCAGCCTTTGGGAATGGATGATTGGGCAAGGACGGAGCTCCAGGGGAAGAGTAACCACAGAGGAATGCGTGCTGGCGAGAGCACACCCGCAGGGACTAAGAGAGATCTTGGAGCTTTGGAGAGGCAGAGTCAGCATTGGTGGGAGAGGCGTTGGCTAGGAGAAACCTGAGTTCTCAGTCTTGGGCTGGCAACAGACTGAGACCATGCTGCCGGTGTGTAGCTGGCTTTAGCGTGGATTGATTTTAATAATTACACGCTACACCAGTGGGTATATCTTGGAGGCAGGTTGCCATTGTGGAGTGGAGTGGAGTGTTCATAGCTAAGTGAGATTGATGAGAACCTTTCCAGGAATGTGTATAGAATATTCTAGCACCATGGACATTGGTCGGTAGGGATAAAACTTCTAATTGAACACCTCCATAATTTCTCAGTGTTTGATGACTGTTACATTCAACAACAGGACCTCACCATTTTAGGTTGCTGAGTGTAGCGAATAGCATTAGAAACAGCCTGCTGTGTTTGGCCAATGACAAAAATATATGTAATTCATTCTTAGGAGATTTTATTTGGTGGCATATGATGTCTAGTTGGGGCATTGTCTCCCCATTGTATAGTGACTCCATTTAGGCTTGTTTCATACACATTTCTATTTTCAGAAGCTTGTATAGTAACAGGTTTTCATATGGCTTTTCAGAAGTAAAGAACAACTATCAATCTCATCCTCTAAGATAAGGATATTGGTACTTTCCCAATATTTTTATAGACAATGATGGAATAATGGTTCACTTTGCACATAAAAGTCTTGTCCTGCTTTAAATTATTTTTGGATTTTAACATATTTTTAAAATACTTATTTTAGTTTTGATTATGAGTATGCCTATGTGTAGATATGCGCACCTCCCTCATGGAGGCCAGAAAAGGGCATCAGAGCCCCTGGAGCTGGAGTTAAAGGTGGTGGTGAGCCAGCCTTCTTGGGTGCTGGGGACTGAATCAGGGTACTGTCCAATAGCAGCAAACACTCTTAACTGCTGAGCCATCTCATGCTTTTTGCATTTAGTGCTACTCATATTGACACAGGCATCTGTTCTTTCAATAGCTGCTGGAAGGAACTGCATGCTTTGTATGTATATTTTGTAGCATTGGCTACAAAGCAGATTAGACTGGTGGAGAGACACGAGAGAATGCTGTGCCCTAGAGGGCGCCATTTTAAGGGGTTATGTATGTGTACCTTGAGAGGTTTTGCAACTCTAGAAAGTAACTGCGCTTGTATTTCAAGTGGGCATGCATATATTTCACCCAGGAGATGCAGTAGTATCATGCTTACATGTCTGGACTTCATCCTGGACTGATAGAAGTGCCATGATGAAGTTAGACATGCTCCTGCCTCATAGCTCATCTACCTCATGAAGAGAATGCACTGCTCTGACCTATCTAAGTAACTTGCAGCTTCTGTGAGAAGCGTGTTCCAGATGCTGATGAGTCTGGATGAGAAATCCAGACTCCATTCTGGCCACTGTAGGAATAGGATAAGGTCCTGGGACTCTAGGTCACAGTGTCCAAGAGCAGTCATTTAGATAACAGTCCCCCAGAGAACCCATCATGGAGCCAAGAAAGCTGTTTATTCACCATCTAAAATTCATTGTTCATGTATATTTTTAGGAAGAGGATCCAAAAGTTTGTAAGATTTATAAAGGCACCTCTGAACTCTCCCCAATTATTGAGAACTATTGATCTCAACGAAGGGATAGAGTACATATTCTTTAGGCAGTCCTCCAGGAAAAATGATTTCTAATCATTGAGAGTTCTATAAAGATCAAAGAGTAGACATTTGATATTATGTCCTTTGGCAAGAATCTGATATGCAAATATTAAAATAATATTCAAATTCATCAAATAGTGCTGTATGTCTGTGATCATAACATTGACTCCTCCCTCCTTCCCTCATTTTCTCTCCTTTCCTCCTTTCTCCCTTCTCTACTTCCCTTCTTTTCCCTCCATAGCTTCCTTATTTCCATTCTCCTTTCTTTCCTTCCCTCCCTAAATTCCTTCTCTTCTTCCTGTTTTCCTCTCCAATTTCCTCCTTCCTCTTCTCTCCATCCCTAATTGTTACATCTTTCTATCATCTATGTATTTATTCTCATTTATTCGGAGTAACCCTCTTGCGTTCTGAGAGCAATCAGCAGCTAGCACATCTTTGTGTTGCCTTCTCTATCACCTAAGTAAAATCACAATATCTTTTTACCTCATAGGATTAAATGGGTCACATATTTTGATGGAAAGTACTTAGTATAGTGCTTACTATATAGTTAATTCTAGTCAAATGCATGCAGTTATTGTAATAATAATCACTGGCAAGCCATGGGTTGAGCCTTGTCTATGTAGCTGTCTTAGTTATCATTGGACAGTAAGAGAGAAAATTGTTATTAAATAGTGAGCTATGAGAGGAGATACATGGGATAGGAAAGAGAAGGAGCTGTAGGGGGAAAGGAGGAAGAAAGAGAAAGGGAGAAAGAGGGAGTAAGGAAGAGAGAGGGAGAACAGAAGAGACCAGCTACTCTGTGCACTATAGTGCTTTTCAGAGCTGGCCTAGACTCCGTACTTGTTTGGACATCAAACTCCACTCTAATTGGATTGCAGGAAACAGCTGCCTATGTGGTGTTATCTGGAGAATTTCAATAATTCCTCCCATCACCAGAAAAAGTATGTGGGAAGTCTTCATTGGTTTTTCAAAGATTGGGCTCTCCCATTAATCCCTCTTCATATCAAGAAATCTAAGGCCTCCTTAGCATGTCTGTATGTGTGCACATGCATGTTTGTATGTATGTATGCATGTATGTATGTGCATGCATGTAGAGTTTAGATGTCAATGGAAGGTTTTGTCCTCAATCCCTGTCTAAGTTAATTTTGAGAGACAAGCTTTGTCCTAGAGCTTACCAATTCAATTAGAGCAGCTGTCTAGCAAGCTCCAGCATTTTTCTGTCTCTGAGATTTCCTCCCCATTGCTGGGGTCACAAGCCTGTACCATCATAGCTGACTTTTTATGTGGTTGCTGGGGATCAGATTCAGGTCCTCCTGTGTGTATGTATATAGCAAGCGTTTGACTGACAGCCACCCGTGAGGGCCCCCCATGCCATCTTTGAAATATGTTTCCGTTTTGATAGGACCATTGCACAATTAACTCTTTATTTGTTTGTTAATTGGCCTATTGTTCAGCTGCATAGTTGGAAAGTAGGTGGAAGATATATAAAATTATTTTTATTTATTTCATTTTCAGAAGAGTAGATCTACTGTAGTATCATTGTCTTCCTCAGGGTGGTGGCGGGGTGGAGCATGGCAGAGAATCTGGTTTCAGGCAGCCATGGTCTCTGGCCCCCATGCAGGGCTCTGATGTGAATCTGCAGTCTCTGACTTTGCCCTTCTGGATTTTGAAGGTTCATTAGTCTGCAAGGTAATAAGGACTATATATTACTAGGATCCAAGGCCCACGGAGAGTTTCTTGTGCGCGCGCGTTAATCTCGACAGAGCAAAGCATTTCAAGCTTAAAACTCATCTGCATTAATGAACAACCTCCTCCATTTCCATTTTTATGATGTGCAAGGCCTGGTGATTTGTTTCTCTGCTGCTCACGATGGGATGGCTGACTGATGAATCACCTCTGAGAAGCTTGTCTGTGAGTGGTAACGTGGCAAATGGACGCAAGCCAAAAAGTCTGTTCTTATTTCATTAAAATGATGACATAGACTCTTGGTTTCCAAAATCATCCTTTTCCTTACAAGGCCACCTGAGGTGCCTGCTGTGCCTGCCGTGTGTGGGTGGGTGTTGAGTCTGACTTTGTATAGCTGTTCTTCCTCAGAGGATGCAGTTCCTTGGGACATCTTTGAGAGACACTCTCTTTGGAAGCCAAGAAGGAAAGACAGCTCTAGAAGACTGCTAAGTAGATGCTGATATTTGAAGTAAACTATCTAAAAGGGTTTTTTAAGGCCAGACCTTAGAGGATTAGGAGCACAGAGAAAGATGGGGAGGCAAGTTTGAGGAAAAAGAAGAGTATAAGGTAGGTGGATCATATGTGGACTTGAAATTTAGTCTTTAAACATGTGAGTACATTAAGTTCCATACTGCCATCACCATTGCCTTAAGTGCCACCACCACACCACCACCACCACCACCACCACACTACCCCCACAAAACAACCCTACCACCACCACCACTATCACCACCCACACCACCATCACCATCATCATCCCATCACCACCACCACACTACCACATTACCATTACACCACACACCACCACCAGACCAGGACCACCACCATCACCACCACACTACCATCACATCATCACACCACCACCAGACCAGGACCACCACCACCTCTACCACAACACCATCACCACCACCAGCAGCAACAGCACAACCACCATCACAACCATCACCACCACCACTACCACCACCACCACCACCACCACCACCACCACCACCACCACCACCACTATCACTATCACTATCAAGACCTGAACTCTGTCAATGGTTTTGCCTTTCCTTATTTTATGCTATGAGGACAATGTTTTGAGGCAGATTAAATAATTCTTGTTTTTTCCTATTATTAAAAAATGACATACATTTAATAAATGATAAAACCCACCATTTATTAATTTATTCTTCAATTGATTCTTTAGATAGTTATCTAAAATCCCAAATTGGTCTTCAGCTGGCTAGATAACTGAGGATAGAGCTCAGAGCCTTGTGCATGTTAGGCAAGCATTTGGTAGCTGTGTTTTTTGTCTCGTGTGACTGCTAACATCTCACCTTGTTTTATTTAGTGATCTGCCAATCACTGGTGAGAAATTTCTTTAAAATTTTTATACATTTTAAAATAAAACATAATATATCACTTTTCCCCTTCCCTTTCCTTCTTCCTGCCCCTCCCCAGACCCATCCCTCTAACTCCATATCCCCTCTCACTCTTTCTAATTGATAGCCTCTTCTTCCATAGTTATCATTGTTATGCATGTTAAACACATATGCACATATGTATATGTATGTGTGCACACATCTAAATATTACAAGCTGAGTCCAGTTTTTGCTGTTTGTGTGTATTTGGCTTCAGAGGAGTTTATTTTCGACAACCAGTTAGAGGCTTATCCCTGAAAGAGGCTAACTCATCCTCTTTCCGAAGTCATTAGTTGACTGTAGTTCTTTGTCCAGGGACGTGAGCCTGTGAGATTTTTCCCACTTTTGCATTAGTGTGTCGATTGATCCTACCAATGTTCGGATATTGTTCGTGGAGTCATTCCTATGTCTGATAAGTGATTAGAGATACCTCTGCAGAGGGGCTCAATGTTCACATGGATACATGTCTTTAACAATTACCGACCTGATGTAGATCGCTCCTGAGAGACACAGCCAGAATACAGCAAATACAGAGGCGAATGCCAGCAGCAAACCACTGAACTGAGAACATGACCCCGTTGAAGGAATCAGAGAAAGAACTGGAAGAGCTTGAAGGGGCTCGAGACCCCTTATGTATAACAATGCCAAGCAACCAGAGCTTCCAGGGACTAAGCCACTACCTAAAGACTATACATGGACTGACCCTGGACTCTGACCTCATAGGTAGCATTGAATATCCTAGTAAGAGCACCAGTGGAAGGGCAAGCCCTTGATCCTGCTAAGACTGAACCCCCAGTGAACGTGATTGTTGGGGGGAGGGCGGCAATGGGGGGAGGGTGGGGAGGGGAACACCCATATGGAAGGGGAGGGGGAGGGATTAGGGGGATGTTTGCCCAGAAACCGGGAAAGGGAATAACACTCTAAATGTAAATAAGAAATACTCAAGTTAATAAAAAAACAAAAAACAAACAAACAAACAAACAAACAAAAAACACAATTACCGACCTTACACATTTCTTCAAGCTTCCATAGACCTTTAGGTCTATCCATAGATGGGATAGCTCTCCTCCTCAGGTTTGTCTTCACCATGTGCCCAGCTCTGCATGTATGAGCTTTGTCTCTTCAAATGCCGTCCTTATAATCTTGGTGATTCCCCAAAGGCTTGGCTCCCAGTGTACTGATAGTGGGAATTGGTAGAAGCTTTAAGGTGTGGTGTCTAATGGGAAGTCTTTAGGTCATGGTGAGTATGCCCTTGAAGGAAATAGCAGAGCTCCAGTCCAGTTTTTGTTCAATCTCTCTTCAAATATTTTCAAATTATGTTTACTTATATATTTGTGCACATGTATGTAACATGGCACTTGTGTGGAGGTCAGATTACAACTTGAAGGAGTCAGTGTTCTCATTTAGTCATGTCCCAGAGAGTGAAATCAGATCATCAGGCTTTGTGGCAAGTGCCCATATCCACAGAATTATATTGTTGCCTGCTGAGAATGGTTTTCTTGGGAAATACGCTTCTATTTTCAAGTAATAATGAGAAAATATTTCTTATAGTTTCAACTGACTAATGATAAAACTCATGGCATAGGGCTGGTGTTTAGGAGGATGGGGATTAGGCTTCTCCCTCTTTCTTTACACACACACACACACACACACACACCCACACACACACACACACACACACACACACACACACAGAGAGAGAGAGAGAGAGAGAGAGAGAGAGAGAGAGAGAGAGAGAGAGAGATCCCACTTATCTACATCGTAATTGTATCATCCCTCTGGAATCAGTTCTGAAACATGGAGGGTCTTGGCTGACTTTAAGTCTTCTTGTATCCT
This sequence comes from Rattus rattus, assembly GCF_011064425.1. NCBI lineage: Eukaryota > Metazoa > Chordata > Mammalia > Rodentia > Muridae > Rattus > Rattus rattus. Next base: position 9,126,084 of record NC_046163.1, on the reverse strand, counting down.
CAAAGCTAGGAGAAACTGCAAAGAGTCATTCTTTGATTGAGGAAATGCATGTCAAGGACATAAAAGTCTTTTGTGAGATTCATCCTCAAATTTGGAAATTTCTGTGAGTCAAATGGGAAATTATCAATGATTAAGAAAGAGAGATTCCTGAAAAAATTAAAAACAGATCTTCCATATAAGCCACCTGTACTAGATAGACTGCAAGTTCACACATCCCAGGGAATCTTCCACCTAGATTACTAGGTGGCTAGTAATCTATATGACCCTTATATGATCTGTATAGCCAGATCCCCCCGCCCCCGGTCCCTCCCAAGCTCTCATAGTGAAGATCAGAGGTGGCTAATAGACTAAGTGATCTCTATGCTATCTGTATTACAGAGACCAGGTCAGATTTTTCCTTGGGCCCTTAAGCTACTATAGGTAGCTCCAGAATCCATTCTCTTGTAAGAAATCACATATACCCTGAATTGAGTTCCAATGTAATTATGCTTTCCTGTGCATAGTGTATTATTACAGGATGTTTCCCCCCAAATTGTGCTGTGCTTAAATTTGTTGAGAATAAACCACCTGGCATCAGACTCTTTAGAAGTATTGATCCAGGTTAACAAAGTCAACCTGAACCAAGTTTTCAATCCCACCTCTTCATTTTCCTGCCTGACTGCACCTGCAGGGACTCCCTCATATGCATATTCAATCCTAAATAGAACATGCTCAGTCAGGAGAGTGTTCCTTGTGCGTACATTTTCAGTTTGGTAATGTTTAATTAATTGATGTGTTTCCCCGTTTTTCCCACTTTCACTATTCCTTTGCCTATAGTTGTGTTGAGGCTTCGTGAGTTTTTCTCCTTCTGTGTTAGCATATCTATTAGTGTTGTCCCTGTTCAGCTCATGTTTAGGAAGTAATATTGGTGAGACTTGATGGGTATACTTTCTGACATTGCCAAGAGACACAGTCTCACAGCAAAATCTCTGCTGGTCCACTGGTTCTTACAGTCTTTCTGCCCTCTCTTGTGCAATGTTCCCTAGACCTCTGGTGTAGGAATGTTTTGTAGATTTATCCATTGGAACTGGGATTCACACCTTTGCATGCTGATTGGTTCTGGTTTTCTGTTGTGGTTGCCTTCTGTCTGTTGCAAGGAGACATTTCCTTAATGAGGGGTGAAGATTACACTTACCTGTGGGTATGGGAACAAATATTTAGAGAGTTGTTGGGATTTACACTGATGGTTGAATATAGGGCTTCCTGCATGATAGGTGGTTGTAGGTTCTCCTCTAAAGTTTATGACTTCGCTAGCCTTAAGAACCAGGTTTCCTCTTGTTGAGCAGGTCTTAAGTCTAATTAGAGAACTATTGGTTACTGCCAAGGTATGTGTGTCACTATTGTACTTTTAGGGTAATTGTGCTATGCTGGTCATTGCTGTGGTTCATAGGTATCATAACTTGGTAGGAATGTTAGTTGATGCCCTCCTTTAGAAGCTTGCATGGCGCCCCTTGGTATGGTGAGGGAAAGCTAGTCCTCAGGGAGAAGGCACTCAGGTCAGGGCCTCATTTGGTACCGATGCCTAAAGTGCATGGTGTCTTTAGTAATACTGACTTATGTTTTCACCCCTGGGGACTAACCAAGGGCAATAATGATAGCCTGTAACTGTGTAGGAGTCTCTTGGACAATTCTGACAACAGCTCAAAAAAAGGGCTTCTTGTGTCTGGTGTGGGGGTTTCTGTTGCTAGGTGATCTTTGGCTCACAGAGGGAATGCTGTAGGCCTAGATGAGAAAATTTCATGTAAGATATATATATATATATATATATATATATATATATCTTACATTATATATATATATATATATATATGAACTTACATGTTTTTAAAGGTATATAGTTACTAGTATAATTCCTTATAAAGTTTTCAGAAATCCTTATTTTTTTTCTTCCCCTCCTCCCTCTGTGTCTTTCTCTATCCCCTTCCTAATTAAGGCCTCCCCCTAGCTTTTTTCTCTTTTCTTGATGAGATAACTTGTACCCTGCTTCATTTCTTTCAGGCCCAAAGAACCAAGTGATGTTATTTGCAGGAAAAAAAATGCATGCAGCTGGACATAATCAAGTTAAGTGAATTGAACCAATCTCAGAGAGACAAATCCTAATGCTTGCATTCTTTAGTAACTGTAGATGAAACCTACCCAGATTATATGAAAACAGAAGGAAGAGGAACAAAGACAACTCATGGGAAGTGGGGAGGGGAAGAGAGGGTAGTGAAGGATGGGAGGAATATGTCCAATTCATATTTATAGACATGTAAGAAAATGGTTTCACATAACTCTGCATAATAAAATAAAAAGGTCAATAGTGAAAGTTGGTATTGGTTTAGAAAGGTCAAGACATGATCATACTACTTATCAGAGAAGATAACAAAATATATTTTAATATCTACTACATGATTTAAAAGTGAAATACTGTTAGTGTGACATGTATCATCTCTACGCCTAATGGAGTTGTCTGAGTGTGTGTGTGTGTGTGTGTGTGTGTGTGTGTGTGTTTGTGTGATTAGCCATCTTACATCTTGATGAGGAGAAATTCAAAGCCTGTTTTCCCTTGCAAAACAGTCTTAGATGTCTGATTTTCTTTTTACCTTCTTTTTCTTTTTTTGGTGGTGTCTCTTTTATCCAAGGCTGGCCTTGAACTCACTATATAGCTAAGGGTGACCCTGAAATTCTGATTCTCCTGATCCCTTGCCCCAGTGCTTGGCTTGTGCTTGCTGATGGTTAAACTCAGGGCATCCTGTGTGGTAGGCACGCATGCTACCAACAGAGCCACATCCTCGATTCTACTCCAGATGTTTGTTTTTTCAGCAGAATGGCTCATTGATTGAAGTCCTCTAATGAAGTCTTCAGAGATGCTGTTTCTGAGATCTTTACTGATGGACCACACTGCCATGCCTGCTGGTTCACATCACACACAGGACTCTACTGAGATAGGCTGGTTTTTCCAGGTCGGACTACCAGCTAGAATGTCAAACTGTTGAAAATGAGAAATAGATTGTCTTCTCCCCGTGACTAGATTTGGAACAAGTGGCTCACATTTAACAGTCAGCACAGATCGTAGGCAGGATCCAATGTACCAGTCCAGATATGCATTGCAAAGTTGGCTGTTTGGTACCAGAGTTTATTTTCTCATGCTAACGGGAGCCTTTAGCGTTCCAGGTTTGCCAATAGAGCTTTTTAAAACCACAAATAAGCCGTGTTACTGACTCCTCAGGGCTCTGCTTGCTCCATCTGGACGACAGTGTTTTCCTGTGAAATGTGACTATGGTGTCCTCCAGCTCTGAGCTGCTGACCATAAGGCTCATGGCTTGGGGCTGGGGGTTCCAGAGAGATGTGTTCATATCTCACTGCTGTTGTTGAAAATGACCAAAAGGTTAGTGGCTTAAAGCCACAACAGATTTATTGTTAGAGTCCTGAGGGTCAGAAAGTCTAAATTGAACCACTGGGTTATAAATGAAAGGTTCGGGGGCTGGAGAGATGGTTTAGTTGGTCAAATGCTTGCTATACAAGCAGGACTGAGTAGATCCCCAGATGCCACACCAAAGGGCAAGCCTGGTGAGTGTACCAGTCAGAAAGGAGGATCCCTAGGGTTTGCTGGTAAGCTCCAAGTTCAGTGAGAGACACTGTCTCAAAACAGGAGGAGATCCTTGAAGGAAGATATGTTGACCTATGGCTTTCACGTGTGTGCACATGCACATTAGAACATGTACACATACTAGCATACACCACTCCCTCCTTCCCTCCCTCCCCGTCACCTATTCACAAGAACTCAGGAAGCCTCTGCTATGGATGGGTGTCCTTCGTTTCTGTAGTCTTAGAAACTGCCTCGATGTCATGGTTCCTTGTCTGTGTCTTCCATTGTCACACCACAGAACACCGGCACGATCATCCTTAGCTGCCAGCTGGCTGGACTGTTACCTATGGCTTCCCCCTTCTGTTTACAAGAGCTCTGTGATTCCTGTGGACCCATTGGATAATGGAGACTCATCTTCCCATATACCAGTGGATCCACACCCTTCATCCTATCTTCAACTCCAAACACTCTGTGAAGCCGAATATTGATTGCCAGCTTTACAGGCTCTAGAGGCACTGAAGAGACAGGCCCCTGGGCATGATGGGAAAGCCGACCCTGAATATGGGTAGCATCATCCCATGGGGTGAGGGTTCAACTGAATAAAAATGAGAGAGCAAGCTGAACACTTGTCTTCTCCTATGCTTCCTGACTGTGGGTACAATGTGACCAGACTCTTCTACCTTCTGACTCCATGCCTTCCCTGTTGAGATGGACTGGCACTATTAAACTATGAGACCAAATGAAACCTTCTTTCCTAAGTTGCTTCTTGCCAGTTATTTTCTCACAGCAGTGAGAAAAGTCAGTAATGCACACCCTCTTACCATATAAAGTAACATGTTCACAGGCTCTAGAAATGAAGATGTGGATAGATACCTTTATTAATTCATCAAGATTTCTTTTTCTTGTATGAATATGTCTGTGGGTATGTGAGAGTGAGTGCAGGTCTCTGCAGAGGATCTCCTGGAGCTGAAGTTACAAGTGGCTGTGTGCCTCTCGATGTGGGTGTGAGGAACCAAACTACATCCTCTGAAAGAGTGGCAAGCTTCCCTTTTAGCTGCTGAAGCACACCTCCAGCCCCAGGACATTATTCTCCCTCTGGTCCCCATGGGCATGGGGTTCCTGCCTCAGTATAACATTTAATGACACTTCTCGAGTGTTTTACTGTTTATTTATGGCAAATGGTAAAAGCAGTCTCTGCCATTTACATCTTCGCCTGCTCTCAATGCTGCCTTTCACCAAACACAACATAGTGTCAATAAGATAATAACTACATGAATTGATCAGAAGGGTCATTGGCTTACCAGATTTTGGAAGAAGTGAACATCACTATGAACTGCCAGGTAGTGTACACTTGTGATCCAAGCACTGGTGAGGTAGAAGCAGAAGGACCAGAGGCTCGAGATCATCCTCAGCTACACAGGGCATTTGAGGGGAACTCTATGGGACTGTATCTAAAAAAATATAATGAACCAGTTCATTTCAAACTGGTAAGCTTCCATGAGAGGCAGACTTCCAGCAAGAATGTTGGATGTGAAGGCAAATTTTCTAGACATAATGATTTAGGATAAGTGACAAAGAATCAATCTGTTAGGAACAGGCAGGAAGAGGGTTCAGGAAAGAGGAAGATTCCTGTGAGGGAAATGGTGTAAAGTGATAATTCTGGAAGGTTCTGAGTTCCCTTCTACTTACATTGAACTTGGTGCAAGAGCAACGGGACACTGCTCTTGGGGGAAGTGGCCTGTCAGCTTCATTCTGCCTGGGGAGAGGAGCTAAAGCCCCAGTACTACTGTACCCTGGTCCTCATTGTCCGTGCACCCAGAGCCGATGATGCAGGTCATGCACTCTCAGACCCATCTTTATTCAGTGATAGGACAGAGTCTTGGCAATCCTTGAGAAGCAATTGTAATCTTCACTGCAGTCTTCTGTGTGTGGTTGTGCAGCACTAGAGAACTATCTCCCCTGTCAGTCTTCAGGTGCTGTCCACCTTATTTATTTACGTTGATTGATAGGTGGATGGGTTGATTGTGTGTGTGAGCATAGGTGGGCTACCTTGCACATGTGGTGCAGAGGTTAGAGGACAACTTGCAGGAGCTGGTTCTCTTCTACTGTGGGGGGGTTCTGGGGATTGAACTCAGGTCGTCAGGTTTGGCTGCAAGTGCCCTTAACCACTTAGCCATCTCCTCAGTCCTGAAGTCACATTTCCAAAGCCCCTCTCCTTTAGACTTAAATGTACAGACCCTTTCTTCTCTCTTTCTTCTACGGAAGTGCATCTTTTAGGTCACATATACGTCCTTACTTTCTTCCTTACCCTCTTTTATGTCTCCTTAATTTGATGAAAATACATCAGACTCTTGCTTCTTGATGCATGGAAGCAAAGCCAAGTTCTCCTTAGCGGGTCACCAGGGAAAAGACTTTACACACAAATATGTTTTCCCCTCCACATTTAATTCTTTCAGCGGAGACAGGGTAGGGAGGCCAGGACCAGAGGGTATTGCACGGCCATTGGAGGGCAATCCCCAGCTCACAGTGGCCTTCTAGCTAATGGAGCCAGTGTTGTGAGGCAGCTAGGTTCTGTGGGTGCAAAACCAAAGCTGTCACTGCTGGGGCTGGCGGGCCTGCTGAGCCATACTGGGCTTCATTGAAATGGATGCGTTTTTACACACATGGCAGTTTAGTTCACTCACGAAATAATTAAGCCTTGACTTCAGTTGTGCATATTAAATGGTAGCAGTGGAGAGGCAAAGGCAGAAATGCTTAGTGGGTTTAAGTAAAGAATTAATAGCATAGGGGTTGGCATTGGAAAGGGAGTGCGGTGTCGAACTGAGCTAACAGTGTTTGACCCAGTTTGGAACAGATATGGTGGTTACAGTGTCCCGCCCCCCCCAACCCCCCATGTCACCCAATGGCTGGAGGTCTTAAAGTACTCTGTAAATTTACTGTTGAAAGTAATTAGATCTCTTCCAGGGGTGGGAGAAGCCATGCATAAAATAAAAGGCAAGGACTTCCATCTGCACTGTTTTCTCTGACCATGGATGCATCTCTGTAGAGCTGATACTTTACCAGTAGCATCTGGCTGGTCTTCTGTGGACCAGCATAAATAAACTCCATCTATCCATGGTCTTTTCCTGTGCTTCTCCAGGAAGCAGCTCACTTTCTCCCCCGCTTCCTCCCCATCCCTATCTTCCATTCCTATCCTCTTCTCTTCTGTTCCCTTGGCCTTCCCTTTTCCTCCCTTTCCCTTCCCTGTCTCCCTTCCCTTCTCATCCCCTTCCCTTCCTCTTCCTTTCTTTGTGTTTCATGTATGTATACTATACATGCATGTTCACCCATGCATGCTTGTGAAAATCAAAAGTTGATGTTGGGAATGTTCTCTGGTAACGCTCTACAGTATATTTTGAAGCAGTATCTCTCACTTGCGCCAGAGCTTGCTAAGCTGACCTATCTAGTTAGCCAGCTTGCTCTAGGCATACCTAGTTTATCGCCTAAGTCTCTCCTGGGACTTGGGCAGGCTGCCACACCCATCCAGTGTTTATAGGGTGATGAGGATCCGCTTTGCCACTCTGCAGCCTGATCAATCAGCTCTCCTCACATCATGGAACACTAATGTGAAATACTGTGGGTTATTACCAGTCTTAGCATCTTGATCAGGTTCTTACTTCTTCCGGAACAGGACCATGCTTCATGTGTCTTTGTGTGAATGTGAATGAACAAAGGCATGCTGCATGCTCAAGTGAGATGTCACAAGATCCCTATTCATGAAATCTCATGCTTCTTAGAACGTCAAGCCCTTAAAGTTCATGCATTGCTTATTTTTGGAATATTCCATTTAATATTTATGGATTGTAGTTAATTGGGCTATGTGAATTCACAGAGCCAAAAAAATTAGTTAAGCAAAAACTATTGTAAATATTCATATTTATGTCATAACTTAAAACTTCTCAATTTAGTAGAAAGGACCGTATCCTAGGATGTGGTAATGGGCTGTGAATGCCCACAAGGGAGTGTGCTCCTATGTGCAGACTTTCATCAGAGTCTCAAAAAATTTGTCATCTAGAAGAACGTAATCACTGCTTCGTGGCATCTCAACAGTGGTTTAGGATTACTGCTGGAATTTAAAACTCAAAATATTACATGCTTGAGTATTGTATTAACCTATACATGTTTCATGACTTAATAAAGCATTATCATTACCTCACAGCATCTCACCCTTTCTTTTCTGCCTCATAGCATCTTTAAATTCTTTAGCTATTTCATGTGCATATGCAATGAGGTATGGTCTTTTCACTCCCATTCTTTTCTCTGTCTCACCCCTTCTTTCTTCTGCTTCTGAACAAGTCCTCCTTCCCCCACCTTCTTGTCTGTTTTAGGGCCACTGAATTTAATTATGGCTGCCTGCATGGGCGTGGGTGAGAGGCTATTTACTAGAGAGTGGCCCATATACCACTGGAGAGAGTGACTTCCTTCCACCCATCCCCTCCAGCCATTATCCTTTGTCTTTGGGCTTAGCCTTAGTCTTCCACACAGGACTCACTTTCCTCTAATCTCTTGGGTATCCACAGAGCTCCGAAGATCCACTGTAGCAGAAGTGCATGGTCTTCCCCATATCTCTTCCCAGGTAAACACCATCTTCCAGGTCCAGGAGAATTTTTTTCAAAATGATTTCTATATTATGTAAGTCATCAATTCACCAAATGATCACCTTATTGGCAACAGTAGCATATCGATTGGTTTAGCATTCAAGCAGGATGTAGTAGAGGTTAATAGCCTGTATTCGATTAGGGCTTCTTTTGGCCGAAGCTGTGGAGATATGGGAAAAATCTGGAAATGGGGACGTTTGGGTTTCGTTCCAACTTTACCACAAGCTCTCAGAGTACCACTTAACCTCCCTTCACCTCAATCGTAAAAGGTGCGTTCTGAAATACCACGGTACGAGTCTTTAATAGGCCACCTAGGCAGAGCGATCGTTGTTTCGGAGAACACCCAGCAGATCACAGCTATTTCAGTTTTCAAAGCGCTCGCTTCAACTATTGCTTAATCAGTGGTTTGCAAGAAATCCCTGTGATTATCGAAGTACAGGCCTCTGTTTTTACAGCTTCCGTTAAGGAGCAGAGCTGAGCTCTGGCTGGCCAAGCTCAATAAATCATTCGTATTGGGAATATATTTGTCAATTTTCTTGCAGATTGTGTAATTATCACATCGGTTTATTTCCGAGGCTCGTAAGTGGGGATTCAAGCTGACGCTTGGTAATTGAAAGTGTTCTGCCTTTCACAGTGCCCTGTGCCGTGATGGTTAAGAACTGCGTTTGTCTCTGAAGGTTTCCCCAGCTAGCAATCCTCAGAGCTACAGTGTGGACTGGGTGGGCTCTTCCAGATAGCTAAGAGAGCCCACTACTTACTGCAGTGGTGTTGGAAGGGTCAGACTGAACTTGTTCCTAGAGGTTCTCTCAGGTAGTTTGTGAGGTGCTGATCATGACACACTGCAGCCTCTGGAGCAAGATTTTTTTTTTTTTTTGAACTTTTAATTTTCTTTTGGGGGAGGTTGCAAAGGTGGAAGGTGAATATGGAGGGACAGGGAGCTGAGTGGGGTTGGGATACATGATGTGAAATTTGCAAAGAATCAGTAAAAAGTAATAAAATAAATACCCACCCCCCAAAGAATTTTGAATAGATGCTAGAAGTATTTTCTTTCCTCGGGTATAGGATGACATGACATGTTCTCTTCCTTTCTGGCTTCTGGCCCTCAGGACATGCAGGGGACCATTCACCTGTTTAGCTTCACCACCAAGGGGAATGTATGTTACAGGAGGAGTGTCATCCATTGTGCTATGCACAGGCATCTACTTCATGACTCCATGGCTTCTCAGATTCATGTCATGTGTGTGTGTGTGTGTCTCTGTGTGTGTGTGTGTGTAAATGTATGCAGATGCATGGATTTATAAAGGTCAGAGGTCAACATTTAACATCTCCCTCAGTTGCTCTCCATTTTATTTTTTGAGGCAGGGTCTCTCAGCAAACCTGGAGCACCTTTCTTCTCCCCCTCAACTGGCCAGAAAGCCTCAGGATAGCCTCCTGTATCTGCATACATTCTCCTCAGAGTCAAGTGCAGACAAGTGTGAATATATGGTGTCTCCTGGCTGGGACCTCGAGGAAGTAGGCATTGTTTCACCTACCAGATTGCACAAGCTGTGTGATCTTGAAAAGTGACTTAACCTCTCTGGGCTCGTTTAGATAGCTCATCTATGAATGAGGATCATCTATAAAATGCCTTCTACATGAGCCAGAGAGCAAGGGAAACTTGTGGAAGTTTCAACTCGAGGGCAGGACATAGAGGAAGCACTTCAGGTGGTTTCTAGACAGATGACCAGAGAAGCAGAGACTAGGAATAAGAAATAAGATTTGGTTCTGCTGGGGGCTTAGAAAGCATTTGCTTTTAAAAATTCCTGCTTGGGCAGGAGTTTTTGTTTTTGTTTTTAAATTGAGTGGTGTGTGTGTGTGTGTGTGTGTGTGTGTGTGTGTGTGTGTGTGCGTGCGCGCGTGTGTGTGTATGTCTGTATGTGAGATGTAAGAGATGTATATGCAGGTGAAAAGACAAGGATGTCAAGTGCTCTCTTTTGTCACTCTCCGTACTATTATCTTGAGACAGAGTCTCTCATTGAAACTAGACTGACAGCCCACAAGCCCCATCCTTCTACTGCACCCTGACACCCTGACACTGATGGGCTTATAGAATCTTAAGTGGGAGCTGGGAATTCAAACTCAGGTCTTAATGCTTGTGTAGCCGGTGTTCTTACCAGCTGAGCCATCTCTCCAAAAGCAAGAGGCTCTTTCAAGGTCCACTTGTTGCAGCTTATAAGAAAATTGGGGGCATCATTTGCCAGTTTAAGGAGAAAACAAAACCAGATCGATTAAGGAACACTACCCTTTACAACTGACATTTTCTTAAAAATATCAAAAGCCAACACCCCACCACCCCCAACCCCTGACTCAATTCTCACCATCCACCATTTGGATTCTAGGTCTTGAACTCAAGTCATCAGGCTTGGCCACAAGCACCTTTCTCAACTTAGCTATCTCACCAGCACCAGTCCAACTTTTTTTTTTTCTTTTTAAAACCAAGATGAGTTGGAGTCACCTGTACTATTTCCCGAAGGACATTAGAGCAATGGGCTGAGGCGCCGATCCTGCTGGTCAAATCTTCCCAGCTGTCACATCCACTCAGTGTAAAACAGCAAGAGGCAGGCCCGGGTTCTCTCTGTCCTCTGTGGGACTCCTGATGCAGATGGAGAGAGTCCCTGGTAAATTGCTTTCCCTTTCCGTCCTCTTTCCTTTCCTCTTCCCTCTCTTTCTTCCCTTCCCCCTCCTTTCCCATCTTTCCTTTTTACCTTTTCCCCATTTCTTCCCACCTTTCTTTCATGCAGACAGCCTGCTTAGCTATCTTAGCTCATCATCCATTCATGAGATTTCCAGACAGGCCAAGAGGCAGAAGCAGCCCATGTGTCCTTCTTTCTTTGTCACTCAGAGGGAATTGATCAGGGGGTGGTAAAAGAGGCAGAAGGAGTAGAGAACATTTAAGGGGTAGGGCTGAGGAGTTTGGAGAAGCAAGATTAATCAGAGGGCGCCTTTCACTGGCCCCACTCCAATAGGCTGGAACAGCAGGGGGTGGGCTCTGTTGAAGAGAACAGGTAGATTTCTGTCATTTGTTCTGCACAATTATATTTTTCTTATTCCCCAGGTGCCCACATCTATGTCAGCACTACCCATTCATTCTCCAGGCCAGGGACATTTAAAAAAATATGTACGTATGACTTCATTCTCCTGTTTCTCTTTCTGATAGATGCCTTCTTATATTCTCAACTTTTCCTCCTACTAAATGTGTGGTGGATATCAATTGTTAATGTGACAGAATCTAGACTCCTCTAAGAGATGGCTCTCCCCTGTGTCTGTGAGGGAGTTAGGTTAGGATAACAGAGGTGGGAAGATCTTCCTCAAATGTGGGCAGCAGCAACTCCATGGGCTTGGAATGAATCAAAAGGAGAACTCGAGCTGAGCACCAGTATTCCTCTCTGCTTCCTGACTGTGGATACCGTGTGAACAGCTGCCTCACTCTCCTGCTGCCGTGCCTTCCCCACCATGATGGACTGTACTCTCAAATGAGAAGTCAGAATACGTCCTTCCACCTGTAAGTTGCTTCTGTCGGATGTTCTGTCAAAGTGATGAGAAACGTGAGTGATACACCAAAGCAGAATGCTCATTTCCCAGAGGAGCCATGGTGTACCACAGCATAGAGCATTGCCTGGAGATTAAAACTGCAGATGTGCTTTCTGATGTCTTTGGAACAGGATTTGACTCAAGGTGGAACAAACAGCAGGGATGTGTGATGCGACCTTCAGGGGCTGGCTTTGAACTATTATTACCCTCTCTGTGAATGTTCAACAGAAGAATTTGGCACTCATTCACGCACTGTTCTTCTGGCCTGTAGATCCATGCAGTCAGCATAAGGGTTGGCTGTCCCCAAATTTGCATTTTCCTGGATCACTTATGTTCTGAGTGCATGGGAGAAGCTGCCCTGGGTTCTGACTATAGCTCAATAATTTCACTTGCATATTGTACTGCAGTCTACAGTCCAGCCCCACTGATTCAGAATGTTCGAGAACTTGAATGGTTAGTAAAGAATCTCATGGATTGTTACCACATTGGAATATGGTATTTGGGGGAAATCAAGATTTTGTTCCTGGGCTCTGGATCCAGAATAAACCATCTCTTTTGTTTCTTTGAGATGAGAAATGTTTTCTTCCTTGACATCACTTTCAGGCTTAGTGATTTTATGTGTGTGATCTGGAACATGGTGGCTGTGTGTGTGTGTGTGTGTGTGTGTGTGTGTGTGTGTGTGTGTTTCTGCATGCTCATGTGTGGGAATATGTACCCATAGAAGTCAAGAGAACAACCTTGGTTGCTACTCATGGCCCCTACCTTGTTTGAGAAAAGGCCTGTCGTTATCTACACTGTGTGCCCATCTAGTTGGCTTATAAGCTTTTGGGAATTCTCCTGTTTCTGTCCCCCACCTAGCTGCAGGAGTGTGGGGCATCACACATGCTGTGCCATTATGCTATTATGTGGGTGCTGGGGGTTGAGACTCAGCTCCTCATGGAAACACTTGATTCACTGGGCACTCTCCCCAGCCCTCACTCTCAGTGACTTTGCATTCTGCCAGCCAAGTCAGACTCAATTTACCAGCTGCTCCGTGCTGAGGAGTTATATGGTGCTGGCCTACTCCAGGCTTTGAGGGCTGTCAGAAGAGACTTGCTACAGGTGATCCATTCCCACTGGACTGAGCCAGGGGAAAGGACAGTGATAGCACGTTCAGAGGTTGGCGTGTGGACATGGTCATTTAACTCAGGTAGACTTTCAGATTTCAAAATGTAAAACCAGGCTGGGGAATCGTTCAGTTAGTAAAGTGCCTACCCTGAAAATATGAGGACCTGAGTTCACTCTCCTTGAGGAACAAACAAACAAACAAACAAACAAACAAACAAACAAACAGCCAAGCATGATGGTGTATACTTGTAATCCCAGCACTTAGAAGAAGGAGACAGGTGGATTTCTCTGCTCAGAGGCCTGGCAGCCTAACCTGCATAATGAGAGAAAAAATCCCAAGTTAAAAAGCACCAGAGGGACATTGCTGAGGTTGTCTTCTGTCATACACACACATACACACACACACACACACACACACACACACACACAGGGCTGCAGAGAAGGCACTGTAAATGTTGCTGTCCATTGTACCATTCTGTGATCATTTGTGTGTATGCATGGATGTATATGTGTTGTGTGTATATTGTAGAGAATGATGTCATTCCAAAGCTACTGTCATATGTCCTATGGTGGTCAACTGCCAGCCTCCCTGAGACACAGTGACAGTGAACCATTCTCATTTTCCCTTTGTCTTGTGTACCTTTGTGTGTGTGCGTTGTATGTGTGCATGTACCTGTGGTCTACATAAATACAGCAGCCGGTCGAGGTGTCTGTTGTTCTGTCACTCTCAACCTTGTCTCCTTGGAAACGGGATCTCTTACTGAACTGGGTAGTCTGCCCCCTAGTGGTTCTCCATCTCTGAGTGTGCCGGGATCACAGATGACACACTCAGGCTGACCCTTTCATGTGGGTTCTAGAAACGCACGTTCAGGCCATCATGTTTCCATAGCCAGCACTTCATTGACTGAGCCATTGCCCTAGACTACCACCTTCTTTTCTGATACTGGGTCTCTCGTTGGTCTGGGTTTAGCTAGTTTAGCTGATAGGAAGTCTCAGGACAGCATGCACCTTTTCCCCGGTGCGGGGTTTATAAGAATGTGACCCTTAACCTGGCATATGGGATCAAACATATCTTTATGCTCGCCAGGCAAGCACTTGGCCTACTGAACCACCTCCTCTGCTCTCACCTCTGAAAAATCAATACAAAATAAAAGCCATAAGGTAGATGGGCGCATCCTGCTTCTTTCTGAGAACCCACTAGTCATCAAACAGAAAATCTTCCCCACACTCTCTAACTGGAGACAGCCTGGAATTATCTGAGAGGAAAGTCTTGACTTCTGTCCTGACTTCCCTCAATCATTACTGTAACCTGGAAGTGTAAGCCAAACAAGGGCTTTCGTCCCTAAGTTGCTTTTAGCAGGGTGTTTTACCACAGCGATACACAGGAAATTAGTGCATTCCTCCATCTTTGACAAAAAAGATGCATTTTAGTTTTTCCCCTCCCAATGTATGAACGGCAACACAGGGGATTTTGCGTCGTTAAGAGCCTGCAGGAGGAGACTGTGGCTCTGCAAATGGACGCCTTGTGATCCTGTGTGTCCAAGCTGTCAGTACTGGTGCGGAGGCCCTGGGATTCCTATTTGCAGAGTCTGTCTGTCATCTCTTGCGGGACCTTCACACTTCAGTGGCACCGATTATCTCATGTCACAGCCCATCGGCTGGCTTAAGTCCAGAAGGATGGGAAATTGCTTAACAAGCCTCCCATTGTGAACCGACCCACGTCGGCCTAATCGCACGCCATGCTTGGAGGTCTCCTATGTTCCCGAGGAACAGATGCATCTCTCAGCTGTTAGACAAGAGCTGGTAGACAAAGAGTAGAGGCCAGGGAGATGGTGGACTGGGTAAGGTGCCTGCTTGCAAGAATGAGGATCTGCATTTGGATCCCTAGTGGCTATGCAAAACCCTGGCTGTGGGAGGCAGCCCTTAACTCAGTGGTTAAGAGCTCACACTGCTCTCCCAGAGGTCCTAAAGTCTGTCCTAGCACCCACATCAGTGTGCTCATATCCACCCTATCTAGTTACAGGGTATCTGACTTTCTGTTTGGCCTTCTGGGACACCTACACTCACATATATATCCCCCACCCCTGACACACACACATACATATACATACATACATACACATACACACAAACGCACACACACACATACACACACACATACATACACACACACGCACACACACACTCATTTTCACGCACACTCATTTTCACACACACTTATATACGCACACAGTTATACACACTCATACACAGACATATGCATATAAACAACTTTTTTAAACAAGTTGGGTATGGCACAGTGTGTCTGTAAACCTCATAGTGGGAGCTCAGAGACAAATGGAGTTTTGGAGGTCATTGGCCGGCCATCCTAGGGCAATAGGCAAGCTTCATGTTGAATGAGAGTCCCTGTTTCATGAAAACAAAACCCAAGGTGGAGGAAGATGGAGGATGGAGGATCTTTTGACCTTCTGCCCTCTGCACAAGCATCTTCACACGCACAAACATGTGCACATAGATATCCATACATACACAAACACACCAAAGTATTTCTTAGCTCTATTATTCCAGTTGAGAAATTGTCTACCTCAGGTTGGCCTATGTGCCAACCTGTCCGTGGGGGATTAATATAGGAGAATTTGGTGCCATTCCCTAGTCAGGGAGTTCTGAAAAGTGTAAGAAGCCTAGAGCTGGTTGAGAGAAGCAAACAAGGATGAACATTCTGTCTCTGCTTCTGGTTTGAAGAATGTTCTTGCAGGAGACTTGAATTGATCTCTCAGCCATCAGTAGGAACTGTGGTGGCCAAAGCTGACTTTTTGAGAAGGTGCCCATCAGATGAAGCAGCAGTGTGAAATCTGGGTAGGGAATGGAGAAAGATAAATCAAGATTAACATATGAAAGAAGGGAATTGAAAAAATAGAAAGACCGGAAACCCTTCCCCAGTTGAGTTACAGGAAACAAACTTAGAAGAGTCCGAAGCTGGGTTAATGAATGACTTTAAAGGGTCAGGAGACTTGTGCTCCCACTGAACCTATCTATGCCTTTCCAAGCTCACCTACCATCTCCCAAGCTCTGGAGAGTTTTCTCCTTCAACTGTCCGCATTCCTAGTACCTTACTTGTGTTTCTGGTGCAATTCTTATTTCTCTGAGACACAAGAACCTAGGAACTTCAGTGGGTGCTCCTAACATTCAAATCCAGGCGCTCACCACCTATATTGAAGCAAAGAGGAGGGAAGTGAGGACCCCACCCTCAAGCATCAAAACAGTAAGACAGAGGCTGTTAAGGTATACCACACACAGCTGAAGCAAGCAAGCATAGGGAATAGTTTAGCAACCCGAGACTCTGCTTGGTTTGGACTGTGCACACCCTTTTCTGGTAGTGCACTTGACAGCCTGAGACCTTACCTTCATGTGCTATCCTCCCCTGAAGTTTTAAACAATCCACCTAGCCACTTGCTAGCAACCTAGGACCTCCATTGAGCTGTACTTCCTGTTTTCTTTCTGCTTCCTGATTGCTGGTGCAGGCCCATGCTCCTGCAACTAGGTCTTCCTTGCCTCTTTCTATGCCTTCTCTCACATGATGGACTGTATCCGCTATGGAACCGCAAGCTATGGTAAACCTTTTCTATCATAAACTATTTTTGTCAGTATTTTACTACAGCAATAAAAAGTGGTCCAGAGACATCTAGGGCAGTTACTTTTTTCTGTTGTGGAGAGAATGAAGTCCTGGATTTCATTGTGTATTACGGACACCGGCATGGCCATGTCAAGGTGTCCAGTGACCAGGAACCATAGGAATGATAAGGCTTCCTTTGGTCCTAGTAGGGATATTGGCAGTGTGTGCCGAAAGCATCATCACCCACAGCTTCTGCCTCAGATGACTACACCAGAAGCTACTCCCCTACAGAGAGCTCCCTCTGATTAGCTATCTGGACTGCATGTTCAGTTGGATATAAAAAGCTTGTCTCTTCAGGCTGAGTTTCCTGAGCTGCCGGTGCATCTCCATCAAAGCTTAGGCTCACCCAATTGTAGTGGTAAATGTTAACCTATGTTCCCGGCTCCTCGACACCCACCCCAATGTTCTGGATCCCAGATGGAAACACACACACACACACACACACACACACACACACACACACACACACACACACACACCCTTTATATTTTAATATCCCTTAACTAGCTCAATGGCTGCCCCACTCCAGAGCCTCCACGTGTCTAACACACTCTCCTCTGATATTTCCGAGTTAGTATTTACTAAATCTATATCTTTGCTGACCCAGACTGTTGTGAGCAGCCCTTCTGGAGCCACTCTCCCCTTTGCACCTACATTTCAGCCATCTCTCCCTCCTGCACATTCCCAGTGTGGTCCTTCTCCTATGACCTTCTCGAGGTGTACTACTTCCTCTTTGTATAACTTGAATTAAAATAAGCTTTCACTGTCTGTCTGCGATAAGGCTTTTCTCCTTAGCCCCTGCTCTTGACCTACAATTTAAGATCAAAAGCCTCCAATTATTTATTCATCTATGTATACTTAAATTCTCCCTTCTATGGAGATTAATATCTCTGTGGGTCTACCTGATCTTAGCTTTTCTGTACATGCCTGTGACTAATTCATTCCAGTGTTGTGCGGGTCAAGAGGTATGGCCCTCTGTATTTTATTTATTCTCTGCCTTCAAGATGCTCTAGCCGTGAATGAGAATCCCTGGAGAGAAGCTATGTCTGCAAAGGTTGATTGATAGATGGATTAAAACTTTAATGATGTGAAGGGGTTGGAATGTTTCAGGTCCAGAGCTTCACTACACTTTATCTTGTCTATATATTCAGTCTACTTTTCCTGTGATTAACTGTCGAAACTGGACCTAACATCCTGACAAACAATTAAAAAAAAAACCTTCGGAATGTATTAACTAACAATACCCTAGTTTGTTACCAATCAAGGGTCTAAGAGTATTGTCAGACAACACCCAAGGTCTACAGCAGGGTTTTCCCCATCTTGCTGTAACGTACTTACCTGATGTCCCCACAGAGTATTTAAAAACTGTCTTATTTTATGGCACTATTTGTTCTGTTACTGTTGAAAATACCAGAACTTCTTATGGGAGACTGCCTTTCTTAGAAATGGTTGCATAAACAAAAACCAAACAATGACAGCAGAAGGACATGCGTATGCAGAGGGGAAAAGTTTCACAGGTCTCTCCCAGCTGTGGTCAATGATTTATAGGTAACTAGTGGCTGTGATGAGAGGGAGAATTAGCCTCTCTCAGGGAGGAGCCCCTTGTTTGGTTATCTAATACAAAGTGAGAAACCAGCCTGCTACTGTTTTAGAATTGAAAACCATCTTATAATAAAGGCAAACTAAGCTCATTCCTTTTATAAATAAACCGATGTTTCTCAAGGATTGGGCTATGCTGGACCTGTAACCTTAGCTACATATGGTTCTGTACTGCCTGTTCCAGGAAACAGCAACCGTGTCTGTTCTAATTTGGGTTTTATTTCTATGAAGAGACAATACGACCTTGGCAACTCTTATAAAGGAAAACATTTAACTTGGGGCTGGATTACAGTTTCAGAGGTTTAGTCCATTGTCATCATAGCAGGAAGCATGGTGGTGTGCGGGCAGACATGGTGCTGGAGAAGGGGCTGCTAGTTCTACATCTGGATCCAAAGCTGGCAAGGAAAGACTGTGTGCCACACTGGGTGTAGCTTGGGCATAGCAGTCCTCAAAGACCTTCCCTACAGTGACAGACTTCTTTCAACAAGGTCACATCTACACCAGTAAGGTCACACCTCCTGATAGTGCTGCTCCCTATGGGCCATACCTATTTAAATCACAACTATGTTTTCATTTCGAAAAGTTGTCATGATTATTTTGCCACACTACCTTTGTTTCAGAAGGTTATTGTAACCACCTGTTGTTATGACAACCCTGTTATGTTCTGCTTCTCTGACTGCCTATTTGCCTGCCAAATCCCCCATTTGGAAACCCCCTACTTCTGAGGTATAAAAACCTTATCTTATCTACCTCTAATGCTGATTTCTTGAACAGGGGGAGGTAGCCATGCACATGAATAAAGAAAAAAAGCTTGCTTTAATAATTAATTGCTTTCTTTAATTAGTTTGGTCGTCATGATTTGGATTGGTGGTCTTTCTCTTCAGTTTTTGGGATTAAGACAAAGTGGTCAGCTTTAAAACAATACACACAAACAACAAAAATGAACTCAGTGTGCTGTATTTATACAAAAGAGGCTATCAGTTTGAGAGTGAGAGGGGACATGGGTTGAGGGACTGGACTGAAGAAAGGGGAAGGAAGAAATAATCTATGTAAATTTTTTTAAATCAAAAATTTATAAAATTGCTACCTCATTGAAACATAAAATTTAGGGTAACCCAGTCTGTGTTCCCAGGGCCATGGTCACTCATATTTGGCTCCAGAATAATAGATCTCTTTTCCCTTTTGAGGTGAGGGCTGTGTTTTTGAACCGACAAGGTATTCGTTGCCTGGGAAAATAGGTTATTCTTCCAAAGGACAGTACATTTTTTGAGTCATCAAAGGCTGCAGTTCACAGGATGCCTTTTTATATGTAAAATAACCACTGCAGAGCCCTCCTCTGAACTATCAAACTTCCTCTGCCTTAAGCAGTGTAGGTCCAAGTCGTAGACAGCTAGATAAAAAAACCAAAAAAAACACAAAACTTAAAATTCATTGCTACCCATAGAATCAGCACACACACAAACACACACACACACCACACATACAGACACACACAGACATACACACAGACACACGGAAAATATACAAATTATTGTGTAACATGCATGCAATTATTTGATGGGGTATACAATATTTTACTTAAGAAACTTAAAATATTCCTTTTATAACCCTCCCCCCACCCTCGCCCCCATATGTCTATGTGGACATGAATGTTGCTCACAGGCCAGAAGAGGGCACTGGATCCTCTGGAGCTGGGGTTACACAGCTGTGAGCCACTCAGCATGGGAGGTGTGCTTAACTGCTCAGTCATCTCTCCAGCACCACTCAGCAACTTCTTCACTGGGATTTTTCGTTTTACTTTTAAACTATAAATACTTCTGTGCATTGTTTACTTGAGTGCTTGGTTGCGGTCAGGGACGTAGGGGTGCACATGTATGTGTGTGTGAAGGCCAGAGGACAGCCTCAGCTCTTTCTTAGGTACCTTCCACTTTTTGATTGAAACATGGTTTCTCTGAATTTGGACTTCACCAAGTAAGCTGGATAACCTGGTCAGGGAACCTGCAGGATCAACCTATCTTGTCTCAGATGCCCGTCTCATCACCAGTCAGATTACAAGCATTGGCCACCACATACAGCTCTTTATTTGGGTTCTGGGGGTCCAAACTCAGGTTCTCATCACTGTGTGGCAAGCATAGGGCTAGAGAGATGCCTCAGTGGTTGAGGATACTTGCTGCTCTTCCAGAGGACCCAAGTATGGTTCCCAGCATCCAAGTCAGATGGCCCTCAACAGAATGTAACTCCAGCTCAAAAGGATATGATGCCCTTGTTTGTTCTCTGAGGACACACACACACACACACACACACACACACACACACACACACACACACACCCTGTGCAAGAGAGAATTGATGGAAATAATCTGTAGTACTTGACATGTATCTGCATGCACAAGATAAAACCATTTGTCTGCCTTTTAAAAAAAAATGACACATATTAGGGAGAGGTGGAATGAACGGAAAAGAATGTGGTCTCTGGAAAACTCTAAAGGTGCTTTTGAGTTTGTGTTTTTATTTATGCTTCTTAGTTTTATAACAAGACCTAAAATCATGGTTTCCCACATACCATAAACAACTTCACCCTGTCCTTTCCTCTCCCCACCCTGTGTTGGGCTAATTGCCAGTGGACGATTGTAAGTGTCACACTTTTAAATCTTTATCGTTAAATCAATTGGTGTAATACATGGACACAGGTGCTGAAGCTGTCAGACGAGGGCTGCAGTGCTGGAACCAAGGGTCTCTAAGTGGCTCAGCTCATTCTGTCACTGTGCTTGTCTGTAGATAAGTCACCACCCCACAGTGTGCATTTTTCAGCCCCCGGAGGAAGAAAGTGGTGTCTGGGAAGAATTTCAAGCATTTATAAAGAAAAATCAAACCCTGACATTTGCAGGCAAATGGATGGGCCTGGAAACCATTATGTTAAGTGAGATAGGCCAGTGATAACATGACAAACACCACATTCTGTCCTAACATACAGACTCTAACTTCAAAATTATTGGGGACTGGAGAGCTGCATCAGCAGTTAAGGTCATTGGAGGCTCAAGAGTAAAGACTGATATTCAGCACCAACATGGTGTGTGGTTTTGGGGGGGACAACTGCCTATAACTCCAGCTCTCAGAGTGTAAATGCCCTTCTCTGGCCTCTAAGGAACCCTGCACATACATGTCTGTATATTCCCCCATAAATAAAATAAATATTAAAACTATACATGTATGTTAATATACATGTGTTTCTAGATTATGGAACTGGGGAGGGGAAGAGAGGTGGGAAATAGAACATTGCATATAAGAAAATAGAAGCTGGAGAAGGGGAAGGAACTTTGGGAGTTGGAGGGGGTGACCTAGGGAAGAAGAGTCTGGGGGTAGGTGTTGCAGAGCAAAGAATACAGAATAATGACACACATCTATGAGGATGTCACCATAAAACCCAGTACTTTCTAACATAAAAATAATTTAAAAAAGGAAATTGATGCCAAGAGGCATCTTTTTATGTTTTGATAAAGGGTCCCTTGTAGCATAGGCTGGCCTCAGACTTGGTGTATAATCTGACTTCGTCTCTCGTGCTGGGGTTGGAGGCATATAGCTCTGTGCCTAGTTTATGTGGTGCTGGGGATGGAACCCAGGTCTTGGTGCATACTCTGCCAACACTCTCTCAACTGAGCTCATCCACAGTTTAAGCCCACCCACACTTTCAGAAGGAGCCAAGTTTGAATGGTGTTTTGGGTCTGTGAAGGACTATGATGAAGCCCAACTTTTTGGGGGTAAGTAGACACACTCCTCTGGAATCTGATCTTCTTCATGAGGACTCTCTGCAGACAAGATCCATGAAAATGAAGTAGCTACATTCCAGGAGGAGTCTGGTGCTCGGCCACACCTATAACCACATTTCCCTGATTCTTTTGGGATATCAAAGTCTCAAATATCAAAGGCAGATTGGATTATTGGTGAGTGCCATCTATCATTGGATCTTAGACATAAAAGTGGCCATCTCTGGACACACAGACATACGTTAGTGTGAGGATTGATATGAACAAATAGGTCCATGATGTGGATTTTACTCAAGGCCTTGAGAACACAAAGATCGTTTGCTCTTTTCCTCTCTCTGTGAATATATGTGTTACCTTCATGTGGAGGCATGGGATCTAGTTCTGCTATCACTCCTTGGGCATTGCATTTGTTACTTTTCTGTTGTGTGGTTAAAATGCCAGGACCAGGGTGTCTCTGGGGAAAGAAGAGTTTATTTGAACCTATGGTTCCAGAGGGAGCATCCACAATGGTGGGTAAGGCAGCACACAGCCTGAGTAGGAAGCTGAGAGATCACAACTCCGACTACAAACATGAAGCAGAGGGAATAAACTGGAAGTGGAACAATGCTACAGACTCTCAAAGGCCACTCCTGGTGACACACTTCCTCTCATAAGGGCTGTGCCACCCCCCCCCGACACATCACCTTTAACTGGGGACCTACCTGATGCTCAAATATTTGCATGTATGGGGAATCTATCTCATTCAATCTGCGGGCACCATCTACCTTATTTTTGAGACAATTGCTCATGGGTCTGGAACTCACTGAGTAGGTTGATGGGCTGGCCAGAGAGGCTTGGCGATCTTTGTCTTTCTGTCACCAGTGCTTGTGAGCATATGTACCCACACTTGACCTCCCATTCCCCAAATCCCCAAAGTGGATTCTGGAAGATCCTGTTATGGTTCATCTCCATGCTTATAAGAATTAAACTGGGCTGTCTCACCAGGATTTTCTTATCATGTTTACCTATCAGAGAGAGCATGGGAAGTGTCAAAGCCAATTTTACCCCATTCGTCATGTTTCCTTCTATAATTAATGCAGGAGAATGTCTTCCTTGTGGTAAATAACCCCATCAAGAGAATCCAGCGGAAATAATTTCTGGACCGTGGAAAAGGCTGTGCACACTCAACAACATTTCTATGTGTCAATTCTAGTTTCAGAACATTTTCTGATGAACTGGATGCGGTGGGGCTTTGTGAGTATCGCAGACACCTGAGCACTCCAGAGAAGAAGTCACGGAGGAAATGGGATGCCTTCCAAGCACGGGTGCTTGGGTTGATGATGGCTTTTTGCAAGACCAGATTCCACCTTCCCAGACATCATAGCAGCCTTTTTGATTTTGCTCAAAGGGTGCTGATTTCATTTTGGAGTCACTTCTGGAGACTTGATTTCAGTTTTAGTCATGTTGCAGAATTATTGTAAGTGTCAAAAAGGTAATGCAGATAAAATACTTTCTTTTAAACAGATGTCTTTGGGGATTTGGGGCTTAGTGGGCAAGAGTGCTTACTATGCAAGACTGAGGACCTGTGTTCAAATCTCTAGCAGCCAAGTAAAAACCTGAGTATATGCACACCTATACTGCCTACACTATGAGGAGTGGAGACAGGGGGATCACTGGGGCTTCTTGGCTATCAGCCTAGCTCCAGGTACTTGGAAAGACTCTACCTCAAGGACATATAGTGAAGACTGATAGAGCTGTACCCATGCCATTCTCCTCTAGCTTGAATTCACACCCATGCACACATGCACATATGCACACATGTACATATGCACACACACACACACACACACACAAATAAATGAATGAAAATTTTTTTCTAAAGCTAGGGAGATAACTCAGCTGGTAAAGTGCTTACCTTACAAGCACGAGAGCCTGAGTTCAATCCCTCAAGATCTATTTAAGAAAAGGCAGATGTGGTGGTATATGCTTGCAATCCCAGTTCTTAGGAGGCAGGGACAGGTGGATCTTTTGGATGTATTGCTGAACTCCAAACAACTGAGAGATCTTGTCTCAAAACAACAACAACAACAACAACAACAACAAAAACAAACATAGTGTGGGTTGTTCTTTAGCCTACACAGATGCCACCACATCCATACAGATGTAAAATATGTTTGTGTGTGTGCATGAACATTCACACATATATTCTCTCTCTCAAACACACACAGTGTTTTCTACATATACTATCACTATTAGGTTATGAGTCCTTAGTACCAGGTAGGCACGGAGTTATATATGAGGCAACTGACGTAGCTGCAGCTGCACTTTGGTAGCTGTGTCTCCTGATGGTCAGATGCTCCTTTGTAGTTAAGCGTCCTTAAAGTATCACTGAAGTTGTCCCCACTGTGTCAGAAGCTATGGTTCCAGGCCACTTTCCTAAACAAGTGCATGAATGATGGGTCTGCATTCTCAGAAAACCTGGTGTAACTATAATACCACAATGCTGTGCATGCTATACCTATCCAGTTTGGGGAGTTCTTTAAGATGGTCCATTAAAATTTGAGAGGGGAAAGACTGTATTAGTTACTTTTCTGTGGTGTGATTTAATACACACATGTGTCCACACATGTGACACAAGCAACTTAAGAGGGACAGGGTCTATTTGGGTTTGTGGTTGCAGAGGGCTAGGTGTCCATCATGGTAGGAAGGCATGGCAGAAGGGATAAGAAGACTGCGGGTCACCTTTTCATCCACATCCAGGAAACAGTAAGTGAGGACAAGAAATGGGGCAAGCTATAAACCCTTAAGGCCTGGTCATAGTGGTGCACTTCTTCCACCAAGGTTCTACCTTCTAAAAGTCTCACAACCTTTCAAGCAGGGATACCAATGGGGGGCCAAGTGTTCGAATACATGTGTCTCTATCTGGGTACAATTTTTGTTTGAACCACAACAAATGGAAATTTTTATATGTGACCTGCTTCATAAACATTTGTAGAATCTTTCTCTAAGTCCACAATATAGACACTAGGCTGGTCCATGTACTGGGGCAGACAATCCCAATCTCTGTTCCTTTTCTAAATAACCTTGTACTTAAACTGTCTGTGTGTCTCAACTGAACTCTGTCCTTCAAGAAGACAAGAATGAAGAAATCACCATAACGTGATCTTATGGTATGTAGTTTAGGAAATGGATTACTAAAATGATATATTCTATTTTAATTCTTGAACAGATACTGATAATTTAATCAAAATTGTTCCAGAGGTGATTGAACAGATGGAATTAGTAGCGTCAGGTGTGTGTAGAGGTGCACACCACATGCCACCTCTCGCTCCTAAGCACCAGGTTTCAGGGGGTGTTGGGGAGTCTCCAGTTTTGTTCTTCTGGTTGGTAGGGCAGTGCTTTCCCCTCTCTCTGTGTATTCCTCCCTGGTACACTATAGGAGAGACTGAATGACAGAAGCTTTATGGTGCAGAGAAGAATATAATGGAAGTAGGAAGCACTCATTCATAACACAAATGTACATTGAGTGCTTACTATAAAACACAGCACTAAAAGCTGGTTGTGCAGATGGGAGCATTAAGCAGGAAAGAAAATCAATGTGGAGAGAGTAGAGCTATTTAGAATGGAAGACACAGGGTGGGCTATGGAAGTGTTAGGACAGATAGTCTTGGGTCTGTCTCCTCCCACATCAGCGCTATCTGCTACTCCTAACTACTGTCATCCTCTTCTCAGGCTGGGTGTCCTCATTCATCTGTTAAAATACTTCTGGTCTTTAATCGAATGTCCCTTCTTGCACTCATCTCAAAAACATAAGTCTGATCAAATGTTTTCCTTGTCTAAAAGTCTCCATGGATTCCTGCTACTTATAAGATGAAGACACAATTCTTTAAAAATGGAAATTTTTAATACATATCTGGGAATCTTACAGTTGCATATATATCCGCCCTTCCTCTTTCCCCATATTTAACACCCCTATTTTCCCTACTCCTTTCAGACCCACCTTTTCTATTTTTCCACCTGATATTACACTTCTTTAAAAAAATAACTCACTGAATCTTGTCTGTGCTGTCCATATGGGTATGAGGCCATTCACTGAAGCATGGTTAAACTCCCATGGGTTACACCCTTAAGTAAAACCTTCCCCTAAGTATCCATCAGCTGCAGATAGCTCCTCATCTGGGAGGGGTACTGGGGATCAACCCTCCTCTCCATGCTGGAATATCAATTGGCTTAATCTTGTGTGGACAATCATGGCTTCTGTGAGTTCATGAGTTCAGTGGTCCTGTTATGCATCTAGAAGAGACCGTTTTTCCCAGTTTCTGACCTCTGGCTATTGCAATCTTTATACCCCATTTTCAGAGATGTTCTCAGGCAGGGGGAGTGTTACATAGATGTCCCATTAATAGACACTTCATAGACATTATTCTCTGCACTTTGATCAGATATGAGTTTCCGTGTTATTTATCCTTCATGACACAAAGAAACCAGTCTGACGAGGTCTAAGAGCTGCTCTTACACAGACATGAATACAGACATGTTTTAGAGGCTCATTTGATGGCATGGAAGACAACATTCTTGAGCTGAGAAACAAGGCCACCCTGGTCTTTTCTTTCCAACCCCCGCCCCTTCTCCCACTATTTCCTTCTGTGTTTCAGCTACATGCTGGTTCCTCTCTTTCGCCACTATGCTTCTTCCTGAGATGAGGGCTTACCTTGGACTGTGCTTCCTATATTCACTTTCACACTTCCAGGCAAAAGACCAGTTTCTCTGCTCTGGGAGTCTCTCCTCGACACCCATACCTAAGTTAAATCTCCAGTTTTGCTCTTGGTCTTTTCTTTCCTTACCCCTGATCTAATTTTTCATACTGAATTGTGGTATCCAGTTATGATTCTCCTGCTCTTTAAAATGTTAATCCTCTGCCTGCCTTCAGTCCTTGTAGTAGTCGCGGAACCTGGAGGATAGGAGTTCTTCAAAGCTGTATGCTGAATAACGTGCAAGTTGGCTGGAAGTATGTATATATGGCATGTGAGAGCAGAAGGAAAAGTAGGTAGGAGTGCTGTGGGATGCTGACTTCTGGGAACGACATGGTAATGGACCTTGAACTCACAGCCTCTGTGACCAACTCATAAGAGCTCTACAAGATCGTGCCTGTCAGTCTTCTGTCCTGGAGTAGGGAGGGGCTCAGGATGCCCTTCCCTTATGCGAGGATTTCTAGGTACAGTTCAAAATTGGTGCGTGAGAGAGATCCATTTTCTTTAGTGGTGTGGCCATGGGTAAAGGCTCTGCGCTCCTGTGAATGAGGTCTCGCTCATGTTCCTGTAGTCATATAATTGAACTTATTGGTTCAAATCCCCAAACCACCACTACTACCATGAAAAGACATGAAGGGAGGAGAAAGAGTTGGGAAGGTAGGAGAGTGGGGGTGAGTGTGAGTGGGAAGGGGAACAAATGAGCATGATGGAGTGATCATGAGGAAAGTGCCTTATGTGGGTCTGGACAGATGGCTCATCAATTAGAGCAGTTGTTGCTCTTGCAGAGGACCTGAGTTTGGCTTCTAACACTGTCCTGGCCTCTGAGGGTAGACACACACACACACACACACACACACAGTACACACTCACAAAGACAAACACACACACACACATATATATTCCTAAATATATTATGTGCATATATTAAAATGTTATAATGAAAACTCTTATATAATATTTGCTAATAAAATCTTAAAAACAAAGTCTATAAATGTGCATATGTATATATGCATGTATATACCTATATATATATATATATATATATATACCTAAGTATATATACATAATATACATATGCATACATGTACATACACACTTTTGATAAATGTGCTAGTGTACACACACACACTGAATGAATGAATAAACAAGGCAAATGATAAGGATATCACTGTAAGGCAAATGTCACTGTGAAATTGGGCCAGAGGAATTTTCTCAAATGCTCTGTCTTGACAGCTCATTGCATTAAAAGGTTATGAGGCCACTCACCTATCTGACTGTGTCTGCTTTTCTACTTCAGGTGAACTGTAATTTTATTTTCCAACTTTGAGTCTTTATATTGTAGGAGAGGTCACATTAACATGGCACTTCTTACATTTCTTTTATTAAAATAGCAAGAAATTCTGGGTAGAAAAGGTTCTTTTTCTGTCGAAGTACATGATCTGGCTTAGATGTCATTCAGTTTTCACTCCAATCTAAGAAAATGGCCACAGTCAGTGAGACTTACGTAGGGACTGGTCAACAGTCCTTTGACTTCCAAACAGTCTTTTATTTTTTAAAATATACTTTTATTTTTTTTTAGGTTAGTGCAGTTTATTGGCGTGTGAGATATGAAGAGTTGCATATATAATTGTACAACAAGTGTCAGAAATTATTTTAATTATTTAAATTTTTTAATATATTATATAACATTGCTTTGTAAACAAATAAAAAAACACAAAGCAAAATTAACCAGACCCAAAGTCTATATAATTCAATGAACTTCTATACAATTAGAATAGGCATTCGGAAGAGAAGATGTGATGGCTGACATTAAAATTTACACTTTCAGCATTAAGTATATTTTATACACTTATCTACCACTAACACCCCAACTCTATGACAGAATTAGAACTAAAAAGACAATTATCTTTATATTACCATTCATAACTCATGTTCAAGACCAGAATGCAGTCCTTCCTCATCCCACACTATTTAGCCTTTCTTGTCTCCTTTCTTCATGTTATACCCATGTCTGGTGTGTAGCTGTTTACATATATACATTATTATTGGCTAGATTCTGCAAATGATATTGAACATGTAATTTTTTTCCTTAGGTTGTGTAAGCTCCCTTATTATTCTACATCATAAATCTACCAGTTTTCCTGGAGTATTTTAACCGTTTTCTTTAGGACTGAGTATTATTCCTCTGTATCTATAGAGCTACAAAACTTTCATTATCCATTCATCTGCTGATGGACAAATGGGTTGATTCTAAGTTTTTGCTCCAGTGAGTAAATCATCAATAAACATGAGGGCTCAAACCTCTCTATGGTAGAGTATAGAGTTTGCTAGGTGTGAGAATTCCTTATACAAAGACAGTGTGTTTTTATTCTATTCACCTCCCAGTCCTCTCAATAGCTCCTCTCAGAATCGCACCACCCTGCCACGTCCTCCCAACTTCATGTTCTCTTTTATTGTTTTCCTTTTTAACCCATTAACTCCAATTTCAGCTGTTCATATACACACGTGTGTTGTAGCATGCCCAACTCACTAGTGGCCACATAATTTAGGAAAACTGACTCTGCTCTCACAGAAGTCATCAACAGCCAATAGCATCTCAGCTAAGGGTGGGATTCTTGAGGCTCTCCCCATCCAAACTAAAATGTTGACTGGCTTGGTCTTGTTCTGGTCTTGTGCAAGCAACCATAACCACTGTAAGTTCATGGTTGTAACAGTTCTGTCATGCCTAAGAGATGTTGTTTGGCTCAGGTCCTCCCCAACAGCTGACTTCTAAAATCTTCCTGTCCTTCCTTCATCATTTCTGAGTCTTGGGGGAAGACAGAATTAAATTGATATCCTATTTATGGCTGCAAGCTGCCTTTTCCCATTTGTCTCACATGTGGTACTTGTGACCAGTGTGATTATGTAGAGCGAGCCTCATGTCTTGCAAGAAATATAGCCATACCCTACCCAGTGTGGGTACGTTTGTTACGGTAGGCATCACCTGGACAAAACACACAGACTCACCCCAGAAGCAGATGTGAATAGCAACCTGGTGATCCATTTCTGATGATAAGAGTAAGTCCGGGTTTTGAGGAGTCTGTCTTAATTAGCTTCTGTGCTAAAATAAGCTGACAAGAGTAACTTAAGGAAAGTTACTCTCTCTAACAGCCCATCATGATGGAGAAGTCACAGTGGCAGGAGGTTGAAATGCCTGACCACATTGCGTCTGTCATCAGAAAGCAGAAGACAGCAAATGCTGGGGCTCAGCTCTCTCCTTTTCTTTCAGTTCAGGACTCACCCTGTAGAATGAACCTGCTCACAGTTCAAATGGATCCTCCCGCATCGGTTCATTTAATCAAGCTAATTCTCTATGGGCATACCCAGAAGTCAATCTCCTAAGTGATTCTGGAACCTGTCAAGTTGGCAATTAACACTAACCATAACAATATTCTAGTAGATAGATTTTTGTCTCTTTAATTCCTCTGTGTAAGTATGGTATAGTCACCTGTATTCTTGCTACATTATTAACTTTTGATTGATTCTTTGTGAATTTCACATCCTGTACCTTAGTCCCACTCATCTCCCTATTCCTTCATATCTGCCCTTGGAACCTCCCCTAAAAAGAAAACAAAATTAAAAGTAACAAAACACCACCAACAAAAACACCTTGCCACAGAAACTGCACTGTGTCAATGTATCTCACAGTATAGCCTTTAGTCCAAATAGGTTTCATATGTTCATTGCAATGAGTTATTGGCCTAGTATGAGGCCTGTGGCTTCTGCTATACTCTCTATACTGGATCTTCACTGGGACTCCTCTCTGACATCCTGTTGTTGCCCTGTGTCACGGAGAGAGATAATTCAGCTTTGGATCTGCAGGACCAACCCCTTCACACATGCCAGCAGTTCATAGATGGGGTTCCTGTTGGGTTGGGCCAGCTCAAAACCTGCACGGAGGCTGAGTTGCCAGCTCTCCTGCACCTGCACCACAAAGGCCAACTCTTCCTCTTTGTTCAAGTGAAGGGCAGGGCTAGCCACCAAGACCGGACCTATTGCATTGCTCAAGTGAGGTATAGCGCCTGCTCTCCCAAGTACTATAGCTGGTGAGTGGCCACCTGCATTCTTACACTCAAATGTTGGAGGCCAGAGGAGGATTTCAGTGTCCTGCTCTATCATTGTCCAAGACAAGATCTATTGATGTATCCAGAGCTAGGTTGGTGGCCAAGAACCCCAGTAGAACTCCCGTGCTCCCACTGGTGGGAGTCATGCCCAGGTCTTTACATGGGTGCGAGGGATTTGAGCTCAGGTCCTTTTCTTTGCTTATGTACCAAATGCTCTTACCCACTTAGTCTTCTCTCCAGCTCCCCATTTGAAAAAATTGAACAGCGTCCTTATGGCATTAGCTACATGTGGTTTTTTGAAGGGATTACGAGACTTAATAGACCAAAGTGTTAAAGACTTAAGTCTGAAAATATTAAATACCTTTGATACCATATATGATTAATCACTAAGAACACATGGGGAAGTATGGACCACGTTCCAAGAAACTTTTTGAAAGCTTAGGAACTATGTATTCACCTGTACGTTTGGCCAATATGTGTGATGTGCATGGTCAGGACTTGAAACTGAATATCTTCCTCATCATTTTTTGAAACAGGCTCTCTTCTCAGTGAGCTAGGCTCACCTTGGGCTAGGCAGCTTGTCCAGCTCCAGGCGTCTGTCATTCTCTTCCCCTGGGACTATGGCTGAGTGCCCCTCCTCCTGGCTTTTCACATGGGTGCTCGAGATCACATCTCGGATCTTCATACCGTGTAGCAGGTACATTACCCACTGAGCTTTCTTTTGAGTCCCTGGTTTTGTGGCCTTTGCTCCACTCCACAGGCATTTGCTGTTGAGTGGCAAACAATGCACTTGCAAAAGAAGGCTAAGGGCACAGAGGGAAGGCAATCCCGAAAGTCTTGAAAGTTTATTTTAGTAGTGTGTGTGTGTGTGTGTGTGTGTGTGTGTGTGTTTACTCTCATGCAAACAGAGGTCAGAGAACAACTTGAAGTCTGTCCTCTCTTTTGACAGTGTAGATCCATGGTATCAAACTTAATTTGCCAGGTTTGGGTGCCTTTACCACTGAGCCCTCTTGCTGACTTCAAGTGGTGTTACACGAATCTCGTAAAGAGTTTCATGCTACTGGAAAATATCATCCTGAGTGAGGTAACCCAATCACAGGAAAACACACATGGTATGCACTCATTGGTAAGTGGCTATTAGCCCAAATGCTCAAGTTACCCTAGATGCACAGAACACATGAAACTCAAGAAGGATGACCAAAATGCGAATGCTTCACTCCTTTAAAAGGGGAACAAGAATACCCTTAGGAGTGGATAGGGAGGCAAAGTTTAGAACAGAGGCTGAAGGAACGCCCATTCAGAGCCTGCCCCACATGTGGCCCATATATATACAGCCACCAAACTAGATAAGATGGATGAAGCAAAGAAGTGCAGGCTGACAGGAACCAGATGTAGATCTCTCCTGAGAGACACAGCCAGAATATGGCAAATACATAGGCGAATGCCAGCAGCAAACCACTGAACTGAGAATGGGACCCCCGTTGAAGGAATCAGAGAAAGGACTGGAAGAGCTTGAAGGAGCTCGAGACCCCATATGAACAACAATGCCAACCAACCAGAGCTTACAGGGACTAAGTCACTACCTAAAGACTATACATGGACTGACCCTGGACTCCAACCTCATAGGTAGCAATGAATATCCTAGTAAGAGCACCAGTGGAAGGGGAAGCTCTTGGTCCTGCCAAGACTGAACCCCCAATGAATGGAATTGTTGGCAGGAGGGTGGTAATGGGGAGAGGATGGGGAGGGGAACACTCATGTAGAAGGGGAAGGGGAGGGGCTAGAGAGATGTTGGCTTGGAAACCGGGAAAGGGAATAACATTTGAAATGTAAATAAGAAATACCCAATTTAATAATAAAACAAAAGAGTTTCATGCTTTTTCTAGACTTTGCTGTAAGATCACTCAAAGTTAGTCTCTAAGGCATGAGCTGATGCACACAAGCACCCCAAACAATTCCTGGTACTGCACAGGGATAGCAATTCACGTAGAGCACTAAGAACTCAAATTTCACAGCAGCTTCCTCTGTTCCTCTCCTCACCCTTACTTACGGAGTTTTCTGCCTGGGAAATTGTACTGAAGTTGTTGCTTTCTCTTATAAATCAATTCTTTTCAAAATGGAAGCTTGTGGATTCATACGTTTTTTTCAAGGCTTTAACTGTGCTTCCAAAGAATTATGATTTATTCTGATGAAGGAAACCTTAAACACAAAACTAATTGCAGACCGGATCTTGCAGTATTCAGTGAAGTCCAAAGTTCTAAATCATTTTCATGAATTATAGTAGAATGAACGGAAGGGAAGTGACGGGAGGGCAGCGGTGGTATTTTGGTGACTTTTTACAAGAAAAATGTCTTATTCTTCACAATCTTGCTTCCTGTGGAAGGAGGACTGATCTCTTATGTGGGTGAAGCAACCAATCATAGCCCATGATTGGAAGGGCAAAGAGACATCTCTTCTGACCTTCAATCAGGAAACAGGCTCTTGATTGGTCTATTGCCGTATCTAAGCTTCTAAGTCTGATTGATGACTCTGGCTAAAGATAAGGATTTGCTATAAAAGTACAAATACTCTGCAGTAAAGATACTTTTTGTCTTCAGCTACAGAAAAAAAAAGCTACACAATTTTAAAGTAACCATTTCTAGAAGCACAGAATCAGGGAAGTAGAGCTTGCTGGTTAGTCCGACTTACCAAAGCAGTGAGTTCCATGTTCAGTGAACAATGCTGTTTCAAAAAATAAGGGGAAGAGATGCTGGCGAGATGGCTTAGCCGTTGGGAGTGTTTACTGCTCTTGCAGACGACCCATGATCAGTTCCCAATAACACAGGGGGTGACTCATCACTGCCCGTAACTCCAACTCCAACTCTTCTGGGTTTTTGGGCATCTGGATGCATGTGGCTTATGAAACACACACACACACACACACACACACACACACACACACACACACACACACACACACACACACACATCTAAAATGAGGTGAGTGTGGTAGAGGGAGACACCTGATGACTTTTGCCCTCTACACACTTGTGCACACATGTGCAGACAGACATCATGCACATATGAAGTATTTGCTTACAGTATGAACACTATAGTGAAATGTAATTTCATATTTATTGTCTGGAGCATGGAAGATATGACTGTAGACGGTGTTTTGCGGTGCATGGTTTGAACACTGTGTTCTTTGGCAGTGTTTGGAGCTTACGGAGTCTTGCCTTTTTACTTATTTCCACTGGGTTTGGAACTGAAGTTATCCGGGCAGCAATAGCCTTGAAGTATATTCTGTATTCCATCAAGAAACACAACATGTCCTTTCGGAACTTAATTGAGCAGCACAAAGCTAATTAGCTGTCCAAAGATGTGCTATTTAATTCACAATCCCACATTAATTTGTTCAACACAATGAGCTTATCTTCAGTATAAATGCCTCTGCCCTATGGCACCTAGAGTAGCTGTAATATACAAGAATGACTGATAACACCTTCGTTTAAGTGCGGCGGTTGCTTTTCATTCTTTCTTCCTTTGGCCAAAACAAGAATGAATCACATGTCAATTGCCATAACATTTTCGTTTTTAAAGGGTGTGTGTTAAGAAAAAGTTGAAGAAAATAGATTACCGTGAGACCACAGCCTCAAGTTGGGAAGTAAGTTGCTGTTGGGGAAAGTAGAGGTTTCTAACTCTTGTCCTACTCTTCTGGGACTGGGAGATGACATATTCTGAGTCCTCTCCAGTGGCACTTAACATGACATGACAAAGATATTTTGTAACACATAAAAGATAAATTATATCTATACAATAATATGTTACATATAATTTTATTATATAGTTTCCAGTTACTGAGGAAGAAATTATACATATGTAATATGTATATATATAATTATATGCAATTATATTGTTCTATAAAATAGAGGGATAGTTTATTGTTTTACTCTCACTACTTAAGTAGTTGGGCAGCTAAGAAAATTCCTCAGGGCAGTGGAAACAGCAGAGAGAAGAGACAACATGAAGAAGAGGGCTGAGGAGGTAGCTCGGTGTATAAGATGGCATGTTATGCAAGCATGAGGATCTGAGTTCGAATCCCCAGTGCCCACATAAAAAGCAGGCATGGCCCCGGGAGGCCACGGGGAAAAAGAAGTGGTTCTGAGAGGAAGGGTAGGGAATAAGAAAGGATAATGGGAAGGGTTAAACACAATAACAATGTGCTGCATGTGTATATGAAAAGGAAAAAATAAAAAATTCAAAAAGGAATATAAGGTCAGCACTAGTGGTGCATGATTTTGATCTCAGAACTCTGGAGGCAGCCTGGTCTGCATAGCAAATTCTGAATAAGTTAAGGCTACATAGTGAGATGGTATCTCAAAAAGAAAACTTGAAAATGAAACTGATCTTTGAAGCCAACTGATTAGAACTCGAGGCTACTAAGTTATGTGAGTTAAGCCAGGGACATACAACTACCACAAGCTCTCTGGAGTGTATGGAAGTTGGAGAGGTTTTCAAAAGTTGGACTAGAGTAGCATCATGATTACAGGTGGGTGGATAGCAGGTGGGACATAAAGAAGAGAGGTGGAGGTGGGCTAAAGCGTTCCAAGAACTGTTAAAAGCCGGGAGCAGGCTCTGCAGTTCAGTAGCATAGAAAGGTGACAGCACTCTACCTTATAATAGTCTAAGAAGGGACAGCTTAAAGTTTCAAACATAAAGCACCAAGAAGATAGAACGTTGGTTCCTTTAGGTGATGGGTATGTATATATACACATAGTGAAATATCGCAGTGCACTCTATAAATCTGTATGTTTTTCATGTAATGTTAATTCAACAGGACAGTGAAAAAATGAAGAAAAACAGTAGTTACCAAGGATTCAATCTCAATTCAAAGACTGACTTCTGTCATGTGAGTTCTATACTTAAGCTTTCAATTTGAACCTGCCTCTGATCTGGTTGCCGTCTGAGTATGAGAATGAAAACAGGATGCCTAGTGACAAAATAGAAGTGACTCTAAACCTCTCTCACAACCAGCATGGTGATCAGTGTGTCAGTGCTGTGGGCTCAGGTCTACCCACCTAAGCCTCAGTTCAAGGCTTCGTTTCTCAGTATTTGCTATACCTGCTGCTATAATCTTAATCTCTTACTTTGAGCCTTAGACATTATTTCTTTCAGGATGTGAAGTTCCTTCAGGACGTACGCATGTGTGTCCATGCATGTGAGTGTATTCATATACCAGGTTTTGGGAGATGTCTGGAATTAAAGACTCATTGCAATAGCCTAGTCCACTTTATAGAAATAAGTTTTGGCAAAATGTTTGTTTGCTGAGCCATTCATTAATGAACTTAATCAGCACCTCATATATCAGCATATCATAACCTCAGTCGGGGTCAAGTGCCAAAGAACAGGTCCTCCATGAACCAACAAGGCCACACACTTGGCCAGGGAACCTGCCTGTACAGGGCACTGCCTGCCTATCAGTTCGCACCCAAAGACCCTTGCTTACTGAAGTTACTAATTGGCAGATTCAGTGGACATTTTCATGCTCTTTTTTCTTAAGTTGTCGCTCATAACTGTACCACGGGGTATGGAGTCCTCAGCTTAATATCACCAGTCACATAAAACTGAGGCAAACATTCAGAATGTTTCCTCCGTGTCCCCCGGAGTAGGAGAGAGGTTAATAAGCCTGGGTCCATGTGATCGCCTCGAAGATGAACACAGGTGGGGTGAACGTGCTTGTTTGCATCATGGGAGGCATCAGAATTGAGGACTATGTAGAAGTGGGAGGTGATCTCTCAGAGGCTCTGCTTAAAAATGCATTAGTGGGTGTGTGTGGAGAGGTGCCTCAGCCTTTAAGAGTATATACTGCTCCTGTCCAGGAAATGAGTTTGGATTCAAGCACCCATGTCAGGTATGACTCCAGCTTCAGGGGACCTGATGCTCACTTCTGGCCTTTTTGGGACCTGCACAGACCCACACACATACACATAATTGGAAATAAAATCTTAAAGACTTTAAAATAAACCCCTTAGAGGAGGTTGGGGAAATAGTTTGGTCGGTAGAGTACTCACCATTGCAAAAAAAGACCCAATTCTCAGGATCCATGTTTTTTTTTTTTTTTTTTAAAAAAAAGTTGAGCGTGGTGGCTGTTCCCTGAGGTTCCAGTGATGGTAGGCGGGGGTAAGGGGGGAGAGGTTGACATGGGTGAGCTTCTGGAAGCTTCCAGCCCAGCTGGCCTAGGCTCACTGATGAAGGTTCAGGCCAAGAGAGAACTTGTTTCAAAGAAGTGATAGAAGGGGCCTGAGATAAAAACACCCATGGCTGTCCTCTTCTCTTTACATGCATTCACACATGCTCACTCACATGTATTGCCAACTCTGTGCCTTCATAAACATGCATATTCATATGTACACGAGCATACCCATATGCAAGAGAAATTTAGAAAAAAAATCTGTCCTCACTCCAGAACTATTACATTTATTGTTTTATTTACTTTTAAGACACCCTCTCCTGTGTTCCAGGCTGGCACCAAACTTTCTATGTAGCAGAAGATGACCTTAAACTTCTGATCCTCCTGCCCTGACCTCCTGAGTGCCAGGAGTATAGGAGTGCAGCTTTATGTCCGGTTTAAGCGATGCTGAGGATTGAACCCAGAAACTCCTGCGTGCTTTAGTCTCCTGGGAGTACCCCCACCAAGCTGATTCGCATTCCTCCCACCCTGATGAACCTTCTCTTCAGCAAACTCATTCTACAGAGCTGTTGTGCGCACTGGAAAGAAAGCTTTGGAGGATCTCACCTACCAACTAAATGCTCTAGTCTAGAAGCCATATACTGTCTTGGGTAGAGGCTATTGTCTGCAGGGACATTTGGCTTTCTCTCACAAGAAGAGATTCAGAGAGCACCGGCATGCTCTGGTCTGAGGAGCAGAGCCAGGCTTACTTGGGTAGCAGCCATGATACCTGCTGTACTTGGTGCCAGGCTGGATTACCATGGACTGCAATTCCATCTATAGCCCAGTCTCCCTGTCTCTGAAAAGCAGTCAACAGTGTCCCAACTGTCACAGCTTTGGAGGCTCAGCTCAGACATCATGGAACTATAGCACTAGGAGAGGGCAGGCATGTAGGGAATGCTAGAACAAGCTAACGCTGAATTCCTTGGTAAGAGAAAGGAGCTAGCACTCAAACTTAGATTTGGCCAAACAGGCCGGGCTGTGGCCTCATCCCATTAATCAGAGATTCGTGTTCAGATCAAATGAACAGCAGAGCAGATAAAAGTTTATGACTGACCCAACCCAACCCCACCCTGGCTTTGAGTTTCATTAAAGAAAATCGTTCAATGAGTTTGAGGTTGGCTTTAGGGGAGAATTTCTGAGAATTTGTGAAACAAACCTAAGCGTACTTCTGCTGCTTGATGCTTTGTCCCTGTCTCCCTCACGTCCTTTTGGGCACTGGGATGCTCTGCTCCCTACCCTGTGGTTTCTCTTCTCACATCTACCCACTGAAAACAGTGAAGACATTGCCGAGGCTGAGAGCAAAGGGCTCCCCATGCTTTCAGTGCCCTCTGTCTCCAGTGTTCCCCTTATGAGAATGATCCTCTCTTGCCTGCAAGTGGCATTTTAAAAGGGTCCTATAGCTAGTGTTGAAAAGCAGCACCCGCATTATTGCCGGTGTCTTGTTCACTTGATAGCTTTGCCCAACACAGACAGGGAACGATGCCCTTGCCCTAGGAGTCTGACAAACTGTGCCTGAGGACCGCCACCCACCAGACTGCAATTGGCATGGAGAAGCTACAGAAGCCATCTGACAAGGGCTGGGAAGGATGTGGAACCACAGCAGGTCTCCACTGAGACCGGTGACCCTCTAGTTTGGCTCCAGGACCACTTCCTGGAACGTCAAGTATGAGAAGGTGGAGCTCAAGGAGTGGGTAAAAGCACTGAAAACTGCTATGTCAAACTCTCCCGAGAGAAGGCACCGGCGAGCTTGGGCCAGGCCGAAAAGAGTCTGGGGGAGTCACAGTGTCTGATCCCTGTCGGGCCATCTGCCTTCCCTGTAGGAGGAAGAACTCTCTACCAGACCAGAGGACAATGCTGAAGGCCTGGCACCTGGAAAAGGAAGAGTCTGTTAGCCAGCTGGCCTGAGGTAAGGGAGGGCCTGGGTATCTCTGTGGGCAGCAGTAGGCTGCAGGGGCCGGGACTACCAGCGAAGCAGTGCTAAGCCACAGAAGCTGGTCTCCTTGAAAGTGAGTGAAGAATCAAGATTTGGCAAGCTCCTAGAACCAAAACATTGTTAAGCTGACGGGTGAGGCCACCCAGGGCCTTCAGGTCCCTACAAACTCAGAATTGCTGATCCGCAGGTTAGTGAGTAGAGCCTTCAACACAGGCAGTTAGAGCATAGGAGTGGGCTGACCCCCAGCTCTGTCCTCTGCAGGGCTCCTGACAATCTGTTCTCATCTGTGGGTCTGTTGTGGGCCACATGTGACTTTCTGGGAAGTTCTGTCTTCGCCTCTGGGTAAGAGTTGCTGTTTCCTTTTGCCTAAAGGACAAGAAGGAAGGTCGGAAGTTGGGAAAAAGAGCAACGGAACTCTAATGGAACAAGTGCAACCGAGCGGGACTGCGTGGTGCTCGCCATGTCCAGTCGCTCGCTTGGAAGCATTCTTTTCTTTCCTTCGGTTCTGGAGTAGTAGTATTTCTTCTGATTCCGCTCCACCTCATAGGAGGCATTTTTGACAAGGCAGAACCACAGAAGGCTTCAGATACACATTCAAAAAGGGGGCCAGGAAAAAGCAGATAAGAATCCGAACACTCTTTCAACCTTCTACTCTTCTCCTTGGCAGGCCTGCCGGGGTTGGGACGTGTCCATCTCAACTCCTCTCATTTCAGATCCTGAGGATCTTGGCAGCTGCTAATAGCCTTCCTGGCAGCTTATGGGAGCACTGGCGAGGACTTGGTCTCATGTCTGCACACAACAGAAATGGACAGACCGGCAGGCCAGGTGTTTCTCTGGTTACCCGCTGCTTGGCTTCCTGGTCGGGGAGTGAGCTTAAAAGGGCTTTTCTGAAGGCCAGATAATCAGAATTCAACGGGGCTTTCCCCCTCTCCTTTCCACTCCATCTTACAATATATAGCGACACACCTGAGGATAAGTCTGTTCTGTTTGGTTTGAACATGGGTCCTGGATTCAAGCCCCCGGGATAGCTTTGGTCAACTTTGGATCAGTCCTGGTTCAGTCCTGGATAGGAGTCTGTGGGGAAAGGCTTGTGAAGAACCCCTCCCGGTGGAAGCACGGGAGGAGCAGCTGTGAAGGATACCAGAACTGATTAAATATAGAGGAAGGGGCCATCTCGTACCAGGATCTGAGCTGAGACCTTTGAGGAAGTAGGAGTTCCGGATTTGTGGAAGTGGAGTCGTGTGGAGAGCTGGTTGTGGAGTAGCTTGCCAGGGTTTGGGCTGCCTTCTTCTGCCAGCCTCCTGAGCTCCTGGGCTGGGAGCATAAATGTAAGAGGGACCAGGGTCAAAGCTGTAAAGCTTTTAGCTCTTTCAGATAACAGGTCCCAGGTGAGCGCACCAACGGTCGCATGTAAATATGCGCGCGCACCCAAAGAAAGCCAGGCCTGTAGGACTCTGGGAACTGTGGCAGCGCCTGTTGAGCCTTGCTCGCACACCCTTCCCAAGATGTCTTCCCTCAGAGCAAAACTGTAGTCTGTAAACCTAGTTATTTTACGTGGATTGAATAAAGGCTAGTAGTTCAAGCTTTGTTTTAGATTTCAAATAGTTAAAAATACATTTAACAACTTATTATATTCCTATTCCTAGAATGAGAATTGGTTGAAACATTTGCAATCACCCGACTTTATAACAGTATGAGAAATGCTGGCTTGCTCCTATGCAAGTTGCCCCCGGTTTGTTTTTTTTTTTTAAATTAAAAAAATGTTTTTTGTTGTTGTTGTTTTATTTTTGTTGGTTCTCTGTAAATCCGATATTTTATATAAACCAAACATAACTCAGAACTTTTGCAAGTAAAAACCAATGCTCAGCATTTGAGCTAACTGGGTGGGCAACAGACACATGTATTGTTAGGGTCATGGTGATGGAGTGTCAGTATGAAGGGTGCTTTTCTGTGTCTAGCTAGCCTCGTAATGTACACAGCAGGCTATAATTGACAGCTCTCCTAAGTATATGATTTGGTAGGTCATCTTCACATTTTGTCGCACCAAATCCTTTTCTTCCTTTAATCCAACTCACATTCTTTCTGATTCTTGAAGTCTGGACTCTGGGGTTTCCTGGTTATGCCTTCTGTTGGAGTCTATTCCTACAAGCATGGGCTATGCTATGCTGGGCTCCTAGCATACTAAGGGCTTTGAATCTTTTCTCTAGGAGATGTAGAGTTTTGGAGACTTGTTCTCACTTGGTCTTTTATTCCTTTGGGGGGGACATACTTTTTAATTACTGTGGTGGCTTATGTCTTGTTTTTCAGTGTATTTCTGGTGGCAAATATCAAATAGTTCTTTCTAACTCATCAGAAAAGTAATTTATGGTAAGGATCTGGGTACCATGGATGAAAGGCAATAAGGGACCAGTGTCTTCCTTCAGGGATCTTTCACTAGCATGGTCCTAGACACCCCATTACAGGGAATGTTGTGACAGGACACTAGATGCAGCCCGTGCTGGGTGACTTTGACTAGGGCTGCCCTGATTTGCATGATCCCTACTTCCATGACTGCTGTTAGCAGGGGGGAGACTGCAAAAGTCAAAGGGATGTGCATAGCTAAGCTTTCTCTTTCCCAACATACCCGGTCCAAGGGTTTCCTTATCCGGCAGTCTCTTCCCTACTTTCCTAGTGGCTAGATATTTAGCCTATCGTAAATGATGGGCTTAGTCTGTTTATTTATTCATTTTTTTAATTTTTCATTTGCTAAGGGTCAGACTTCAAGAAGAGGTGTTTTCTGGTTATTCGAGTTCAGCTGACTAGGGATAGACAGGCAGGCATCTTGGACAGCTATGTCATGGTCTCTACTTTGAGGAAGGCAGGCAGGAGTACTAAAACCAATGTGGAATCCAGAGAGTGCTGCCAGGGCATGTGATATAATCGGATAGCACGGTGGGGGTGCGAGCTAAACCCAGCTTCCCCCCAGCAATGTAATGCAGAAAAGTCTCCTGGAAATTATAAACCTCTGGCTAGAAACTGGAATCTCCTCAGATATGATTTCTAATTAATAAGGACTTCTACTGACCAGCAATTAATTGGATCTTTCGGATACACCACTGATTCATTTACAGTCACAATGATAATATCTACCAAGCTAAAAAGTTTCTTGGTTATAAATGAACTTTTTTCACATTTATTTAAGGATTAAACTAATTTACTCTCTCTCTCTCTCTCTCTCTCTCTCTCTCTCTCTCTCTCAGTTCCTCCCCCTCCTCTTCCTCTCTCTCTGTCTCTCTGTCTCTCTCTCTGTCTCTGTGTCTCTGTCTCTCTCTCTGTCTCTCTCTCTCTCTCTCTCTCTCTCTCTCTCTCTCTCTGAGAAATGGAAACAGATGATAACTTGCTCTTTCCTTTTCAGAATTAACAGCAGTAACTCAACATTTAGGCAAAAATTAGAGCAGGCTCTGAGTGCTAGAATTTGTTGATTAACTTTTTGTTCTTGATGCTAATTGGCATTTTCGACAACAGAAATCTATTCAAATGACTTTTCTGAGAACATTGGCCACCTCGGGGTGTCTATTGTTTCCTGGAAATCACAGCTGTGTTGTCTCCAGGATTAATGAGCAGGCGGAAAGGTCCCAAGAAAAGACCCTGGTGTGCTATCTGAGAATGGCCTTCTCCCTGCCAACGGATTGTACGGTTGTTGGTTGGCATGCACCTTTACATTGTGTTCTGAGCTGGTGCTCTCTCCGAATTCACTGATGGCTAGGGAACGTTTTTATATACCACATAAACTGAAGAAATTGAGTGTTCTGTTCAAGCTGGGCTTTGGAATTCTCAGTCCTGCAGGGGGAAAAACAGTGGAGAGTTAACCCTAGACTGGAAGCTACCCACTGACCCATCAGTTTTTATTTTCATTGAACAGCCTCCCATTACCGTCAGATGATGGGTCTGCTTCTCATTACAGAGGACGTGGTCACTTACTGCTGTGGCCTTTGCAGTCTGAGCACCTACTGGGCACCACCGTCAGAACAAACAAAGTGCAATTCCATGCAAATCAAATTCGTGAGTCCACTGACTTCATTAAATTGTTTTACAGAGCATAGATGAAGGCTTATGTACAGGAGGCAGGGTGACCCCCAAACATCTGTATGATGATATGAGTCCTACCCATATCATGGTGGATGACATAATTGATTCCCCACCGCCACCTTTAGATAACTTTCCATTTCATATTTATTCTAGAATTTCCTAAGGTTGCTTGCTCCCGTGGGGAGGAGATCCATTTGTTGAACCTGACCCTCCCTTCTTCTAGCCCCTCAGGGGTGTGAATAGTGCCATCCTCCTGGCTACCATTGTATTCTTCTGACCTAGTTGCCGTGGCTACTTGGGCAAAGCCAAAGATGCCATCATGCTATGTCTGGAGAAAAGAGTTACAAGCAACACATGGCAGTCTCTCGCTTAGAGGCTGTGCTAGAGAAGAGGCCTATTGTTTGAGACAGAGCTACTTGGAGGCTGCGCAATGAAAATAAAAATGATAAACTTAGCTCCTTGCTTTTATAACTTGTCTATTGGCATATATTTGGTCACAGTAATGAAAAAATAAGGGGCTTTGAATGCAATGCCTTCCCCCCAACCCCCCAGCGTAGCCTGCCATGGAAGCATCACCTTCAGATCAGATACTAGCATTAGATCAGAGCGTGTAGGAGCTGTAAATTTCTCTGGTGGCCAGGACTAATCTGCCACTTGTTTTCCAGGAGTAGTCATTGTGCTTCATCAGGCACTGTAGCTCTCCATCCATCTGTCTTGATCCTCTGAGCATTTCCGTTCGCTCTTCCAGAATGCAGTTTGTCTTTTACTTCCTGACTCTTTGCACTTGTGTAGTCGCGGGAAGAGTTCTGGAAATCCACAAATAATGTTTTGAAGGAAAAATCATATGCCTCACTCTCTTTTCTCACTGTTTCATTTCCTGTGGCTGTGATAAAAATCCCTTTACAAAAAGGTGAAAGCTGGGGGCTGTGATGCAGACAGACAGCTCCCTGGGAGACAGATAGACAGAGAACAAAAGAGGCTCAGGGTAGAACAGTCAGATTTTCATTTGAACATTTAAGATGGCTGACTTCCTGATTCTTTCTGCTTACCAAGGGGAGGAGGCATAATGGGGGAGGGATTTGTAAGGGAGGGACTGGGATGGGAGGAGGGAAGGGGCTTTGATCAGGATGTAAAGTGAATAAAAAATTATTGAAGAAAAGATAAACTTGGTAGACTCTCCCTCCCCACACTGGAGGAAAACATTTGGCAGGACTGTCAACCTTTCTCTATCCCTTGTGGGGCTCTTGGGGACAGAAACCAATCAGGTTCCCTCCCTCTGTATGGATTATGCAATTGCAGACAGAAACCCAAACCAAATTATTCTGGGGAAGAAAGAAAACTTATACAAATCCCTAACCTATGAAAGTTGATCTTTTTCTAGACAACCCTAGATTCCAGCTCTGCGTCCCTTTCCTATCTAAAGAGTCTGTCCCTTTGTGTGTTTTGCAGAATGTGCATGTGTCAGTTTCTGCTTTCAATACGACATGGCTGAATAGGAGATCTTGCTTTTCCCTGTCTTTTAAATTCTTTAAATCAGCAGGAAAAGGAACCCATTCTGGCCACCCTTGATAACCTTACCATGAGGGCATCAAAGTGACTTCTTTTGCCTTACAGTGAAAGGGAGTGAAAGCCCACCATG
The DNA here is from genome assembly GCF_011064425.1 of Rattus rattus. Taxonomy (NCBI): domain Eukaryota; kingdom Metazoa; phylum Chordata; class Mammalia; order Rodentia; family Muridae; genus Rattus; species Rattus rattus. The sequence continues at coordinate 9,081,440 of NC_046163.1, read as the reverse complement.
TTGAGGAAGTCAAAACATCATAGTTTGAAGCAGCTGGTCATATTGCAACCACTGTCAAGAAGCAGAGAGCCTTGGATGCTGGTGTTCAACTCACTGCCTCCTTTTTCCCCAGTCCTGTATCCCAGCTTAGAGAATGTTGCTGTCCACGGTGACCAGGCCTTCCCACTGGCCTGCCTGCCCAGAGACCTGTTTCTCAGCTAATTCTAGATCTCATCAAGTTGACAATTGAGATTGACAATCAACACTTATAAAACACAATGTAACGATGATTGCATTATTGTTTATTTATGGAAACTAATGTCAAAGCTGGAAGACGTCTTTTGGAATTTGCTATTTGCTTCTGCCCTCAACTTATGCAAGTTCATAGATAAGAGCTGAACTTGGAAGAAATGATAGCTTTTCCGGAGAGGTTGTTGAAAAATGAGGTTTACTTTAGTAGTCAAATACTTCTGGAGATTCTTTGTTTTATACCAAAATTTAATAGGGCATAATTTTCATAGATTAATTTCCCTATGAATTCTGAATTCAACAGTCTTTAAATGTTATCAGTGTTTTGCTGATGTTCCTCTTTGGGCCAAGGAATTCGTAGTGTTTCAAGATTTTATTACAAGGTCCCAAGGGAAATCTAAGTTTGATCCCGCCAAGGTTCAAATGGCCCCGATGAGTCTGTTGGCTCATTTACAGAGTATGGGTGCTAAGCTGCTCACAGGATCATGTGTGACTCCTCACTGCAGTATCCACACAGCACAGCTGTTGGCTTTCGCATAGCGGCATAGATGGAGCTCCACGTCAATTAACCTCCCTCAGGCCTGAGCATTCTAGGGCCTCCTGGCACTAGCTGTACCCAAGTGGCTGAGAGTGGCTGGAATCCCAGGCAAGGATCCCTCCAGTGACTCTCCCATGCCATCCTTCTCTGTGGGAATATCAGTAGCCATCTAGCCTGTTTCTGGTGGCCTCTTGGGACAGGCCAGGATGATGGATGACTGGTGTGCTCAGAGGCCGGGTTCTTCAGCAGGTGGTTTTATCCATGACCAGCAGTCAAGTGTCCATGCACGGGAAAAGTTAAGATGACAATGGAAATGGTCTTGTCCTCGTAGCGTGCTCGAGAGTGCCCAGGGATCCCATGGGGTCTGTGGATTCCACTGTAAGGATGGTATTCTAAAGAAAACTGTGAAAACAAAAAGCAGAAAAACTAAAAACAATTCAGCAGTGTTTATAGGACGGAGAGCTTCCCCCTGGATTTAGGGAATCAGTGTTCACTCCATTTTCTCAGGAAGAAATACTTGAATTTCTCAGTACCAGATTTGTTAAGAACCTTCGAGGATGCTCCTGATTTATAATTGGGGGATGGCCTAGTGTATTCCAATAGTTTCCGCAGTGCACCTGTCTCCTAATTTACATGATTCTCGGTTTCCTGAAAGTTTGCGGCAATTAAAAAACACTTAGAACAAAATTAATTTTCTCACAAGAATCAAAAGAGAAGGCTGCATCTCAGTGAGTTAGACCAGATCTGAGTAATGTACTTTGCTACAGTGCATGGATGTTTCCAGGAAACATTTCAAGCCAAATGAAAAAACTTCACGAAAGGATTTATTCACAGGGTAAGCCATCACAGGAATCATGATGTTTCAATCAGGCCACAGAGGACTCTAACCTATACCATTATTTATTCTGTTCTCCATCTTGGAGACTGCTTGCAAGCCAAGTTTTTCTCATGTTCAGTGATGGCCCAGATTTCATATGCTATCCTGTCTCAACCCTACTTGATTGTGCTCCCTATGTTTTCCAATATCTTAGGGGCAAATATTAGGTATATACCTTTCATTTGAAAATTTAATATGTGGGAGGGGCAGGAAGACATTGAGAGTGATACTGAGACGGAGAGACTCAGAGATCAGGCAAAATTCCCAAAGACATACATCCAGTAGCCTTTAATTTCCAGAAGTTCCCAGAAAATTTGAAAATAGCACCAGCAGCCAGCTGTCAAGCATTTCCCACAGAAGCCTGCAGAATACATACAATATTTAAATCAAAACGAAAACTGATGGCCTTAGATTGGGGGCACCATAGGTTTGGCCTTGGCAAGAATATCCCTGCCTACATCACAGCTTGTTCACTGACATCACGCTAGGTACCTGTCTTACAGATATATTGCTTTGATAAAACACCACGACTTCGAGCAACACGAAGAGGAAAGAGTTTATTTCGTCTTACAGTTTGTAGTCATCATCTAAGGAGCTCAGGAGACGAACTCAAGATGGTAACCTGGAGGCGGGTGACGATGCCAAGGCTACAAAGGAATGCTGTTTACTGGCTTGCTCCTCATGGCCTTTTCAGTCTGCTTTCTTTCTTTCTTTTTTTTTTTCCCGGAGCTGGGGACCGAACCCAGGGCCTTGCACTTGCTAGGCAAGCGCTCTACCACTGAGCTAAATCCCCAACCCTTCAGTCTGCTTTCTTATAGCTCCCAGGATCACCAGCCCAGGGATTGCCTCACCTACAGTTAGCTGCGCCCTCCCTCATCAATCATCAATCAAGAGAGTGTTCTCACAGGCTCACCCATCAGCCAATCTGTGGTTGCAGTTTCTCAACTAAGGTGCCCTCTTTCAAAAATGACTATGGGGAGAGCAGAGATCTCATGGCCAGAGAGGATGCCATAGATTAAGAGGCCTTTCTTCGCTCCTGTTTTTCTCATAGCAAACAGTTTTTGTGGGACGGTACCTGGAGACTCAAGAACTATGCTAATTCCTCCTATAAGTAGGTGACCTGATTGTTTCCCACAAGGCTTATAGATTCAAAGTCTATCACCCCATACATCTCCACACTGGAGACCAAGCTCTCGCACACTAGCAGGCCTGCTATCAGAGCTCTGAATGGAAGCAGACAATGCTGTTCTCAGTGACGTGTGCCTCTGTCACCTATATCTAAGGAGCCTAGAATTTCTACTACTCAGGTATAGAAGAGAGGTTCTTCACATTGTCCCCGAGAACCTATATATGCACAAACAAGGTCACTCAGTGTATTTTAAGAATACAAAAAAATAATTAAAAATGTATTGAGAGCCTGATGCTTTCTTTTCGATAACTTCTCATATATAAACATTTGCTGCCTTGGAAGTGTATTCTGCTGGCATTGATTGAGGCTGTCCCATATGTCTCTTCAGCATCTTTCCTCCAGGGCAGCTGAGTACCCTACCTTAATAATCCTTTGGTGACAAATGCCTCCGGTGGTGAGCATGTCACCTCTGAAAGCCAAAGTTACTCCTTGGTGTTTTGGCCATAATTTTGTTACTTACAACAAATTACTAAGTGTAGACATCTGAAAGGCTACTGTGACTGGTGAAAGACAGGGGGTTGCTAGGCAACTGGGAAGCTTGTGTGCTGAAAGTTCAGACCTTGGAGCCTTTCTCTGTAGGCTTCCAGGGTCCTGAGTCCTTTCTTCGACCTGTTTCTCAGGGCTCTTGGCACTTTAGACTGAAATGTCCATTTCCCTTCAGTACATATTTTGTTACACATTCCCCAATGAACACATATTATCTAAGTGTATTATCAGTTTAATTTAGAATTACATAATCTCAGGTATACAGCATGGTATTTGCTTTTTATTGTTTGAAAACAGATCACCTTTATGTAATGGATTTTGGTCATTTCACTTCCTCATTCCCCTCTCTCAGCCTTATTCCCTCTTTCAGTGAAAACCTTCTTATTCCCAGCAAAGCTTTGGTTACTTTTATATATCACCACCACCACCACCACCACCACCACCACCACCACCACCACCACCACCACCACCACCACCACCATTACCACCACCACCACCACCACCACCACCACCACCACCACCACCACCACCACCACCATTACCACCACCACCCACCACCACCACCACCACCACCACCACCACCATTACCACCACTACCACCATCACCACCACCACCACCACTACCACCACCACCACCACTTTATTATATGACCCATGGGGCTTAGTTGGGTTTGTTTGCAAGAGCATGGGTGGGAGGTGAATTTATTGGAGTATGGGAAGTTTACCAGTGGATTCACCACTGGAGAAAATACCTCTTTCTTTACCAGCAACCCCTAAGTCCCTTAGTCCCTGAGAAGGAGTGGAGGCTCATGAGCCCCTCTCTCGTCCATAGTGGAATGTTGATAGGTTGATTTTGTTCAGATAACCTAGAGGTAGCCATCACTGCTGTGGGTTCATGAGTGTGATAGTCATGTTTGTCTAGAAGATACACATGGTATCTTGGTACCAACTGGCAATTGCTTACTACAGTTAAATTAGTTCACATGTATGCATCTCATTTCATAGTTACTGCTGTCGAACTTTAAAATGTGGAGTTTACAAATAGTATTAGTTATAGTTCTTTATACTGTATGTTGGTCCTCCCAAACTTGTTTAGCCTATATAACTTTACTTTTGAACCTCTTGAGTGACATTGTCCCATTTTCTCCCACATTATAGCCCTTGTCACCACCATCAACCATGACCTGGACCTCTGAGCTCAGTGCTAAATGGAGGACTCCCTTTACCAGCAGGGCTTCAGCTTCTCTGACCTTGTCTGGAGAGTCTCAACCCCAAACTCTACCTGGGGAAGTTCAAGTAGTCCTTGGAAGACTACAAGTTCAACCTCCACTATCTTAAGAACTCACCCAGCAAGTACCTGTGATTCCTGGAATGGCTCTCCATACACATCAGGCATTCTCAGCGCTTTAAACTCAAACCAATGATTTTCATTTACCCCCAAATTTCCCACTCTTCAAGGTCCATATTTAGCCCTGGTTCACCACGAATACAGTGTATGCACAAAGGCCCATTTCAAATAAAGGTGTGCACACAAGCTAAGATCATCTAAGAGAGCTGTTTCGTTGAAGACTTTCAGAGAAGGCTTTCACCTAAAAGAGTAACACTAAGATCCTTGGAGGGAGCCTCTCCCCTCCCCTCTTCCTCTGGCATTCACTACCAGCTTGGCTGGGATCTTGTAGAATCCTCCCCGTACTAGACTCTGCTTCACCCTTCCAACCTGCTGTGCAGTGGTGTTTGGATTCCCTGAGAGGGAGGAAGCAGGGAACAAGGAACCAGAGCTGGAACCCTGACATACATACCACAGCAGAGATCATGGTTGGGTGGGGAGGGCTTTATTTCTCTGTCTGGTTTATTTTGCTTATCCACATTGACCCAAATAGCTAATTTGCTTATTTTTAAAGTTTCTTTCCCTTATATGTATGCATATGTATGAATATATGCCACATGTGTGCAGGTATCTGTGGAAGCCAGAGAAGGGCATTGGACCCTCTGGAGCTGGAATTTTACAGGGCATCTGCTGCCTGTGCCCTGGACCGTCTGCTGCCCACCCTACTTGACCTTTGGGGGCTGGAAATGAGGTGGTGTGGAATCAACGGCACAGAATCTGGAGCAGGTGAGAATACCACAGCAAGCTGATATGAATGCTTGCTGCAAGGTTCTTTAATAATCCTCAAGGGTGCCCTTTATATCCTCTATCCATGCCCCATTGGCCCAAGCCAGCAACTTTTCCAAGCAACAGATCCTGATTGGCTGGCATTGTCTGTATCACTCATCCTTGGTCTCTCAGGCAGTCTTCAACTAGGTCCTCCTGCAGGAATTGCCTTTGTGGCTGTGTGGACCCTGTGTATGCAGAGGCAGCCACCGCTGTCCCTCCAACAGGCATCATGGACTTCCTGATGTGGATGCTAAGAATTGACCTTGGGTTCTTTGGAAGAGCAGCAACAGAATCATCTCTCCAGAATCCTAATCTCCTTCTTTTACTTCTAGTTTCTATTTTTCTAAATCATTAACAAAGCTATATTCATTACTCACATGCATGCACATATACATGCATGTATGCATGCCACGCTTTCCTGGATTTCCTAAGGAAATTATGACAAGGAGAATTAGAAAAACAACAAAACAAAACAAAACAACAACAAAACTGTCTTCTAGGGAGCACCAGCTCCCAGCAGCACTCTGGGGGCTGGATTTACTCAGCTTAGCTCTCTTGGGTCTCATGTTCTGGTCTTCTTGGCACCATTCTGGTCTGTGACTAGATCCGTCTTCTTCTTGTTCCCCCTTCTTTAGTCTTTGTTGACATCTGATCCTTCATTCCTCTTCTTGTCCATTCTGAAATCTGGAAAAACAGGTAACCTTTTCCTTTGTTGGAACATGGGGTTTGACTGGCAGGGATAGACTCCTCCTTGGTGGGCTGAGATGAAAGATTTCAAGACTGCACGGGCATGATAAACCTGACATGGTCTGCTGCACAGACAGGCAATCGTGTCCAGTAAAGGGTACTTTTGACCTCTCCATATGCATCAAGATGCTGAAAAAATTCAGCTTCTGCATCTGTGAAGGGGGTTTTAGTGAAATCGAATAGGAGAGTTTAAGTGTGAAGAAAAAGACACTCTTGTGAGTCTTTTTCCAGATCTCATCCATGGGATCAGTTCCTGGGAAGTGCAGGCATCCATGAGGTATGATAGTAAGCTTTAATGGGCAACTCTACCTGACATAGACTCACCTGGGAAGAGTATTGATGATGTGTTATCTACCCTGGGTTGCCCTGTGGGCCAATTGTCTCAATTAAGTTAATTGACCTAGGAAGCCCAGACTCCTGTGGGGGACACTTTTCCCTGGACAGGGAGTTCTGAGCACATAAGCAAGCAGGTGCACCTGTGACTCATTCGTTTCGCTCTGCTCGTGACTGTAGTTGTGATGTCACTAGCTGTGTGAAGCCCCTGCCATGACTTCTCAACAATGATAGGTCCTGAACGTCTCAGTTGGTTTTTGTCAGCTTATCTTACCAGAGCGACAGAAGTTAAACGAGAACACAGACAATTCTAGAAGTCTAGGCAGCCCTGTCAGTTCTTTTCCCTTCCCACTCGCTATCGCTTGACTTGTGTATGCCTTGTGAATCCACTTCCCCAGGGTCAGTCTCCTCCAAGATCCTGCAGCACACTCACTCACTGTGGACATGCTCTTTGCTCTGAATTCATGAGCAGCACATTAAAATTTCTCTGGGGCTGGTGGGACAGCTTGGTGAGTAAGAACCCCTGATGAGCATTCATGACATAAGTTTGAATCCTCAGCATCCATATAAAATAAAATAGTTCAGCTCTGTGCATGGCTATGTGCAGCAATGCAGTGTGCATGGCTATGTGCAGCAGTGCAGTGTGCATGGTTATGTGCAGCAGTGCAGTGTGCATGGCTACTGTGTGGCAGGGCTGTGTCTGTGGTTACAGAGGCTGGAGAAAGGCTTGCAATTTCTAGCTGCTAGCACAGCTCCAGGTTCAATGAGAGACCTTGTCCCAAGGGTATAAGGGGGAATGTGTTAGGGTGTGTGAGGTGTTCTCCTCTGGGTGCTGGTGCATGGGCGCATACATTCTCACACATGTGCATACACACAGGATTTGTTCATTCACACATTTATGACACACGAATACATAAATCAAGCTGGGCTAGCTGAAGACATCAGCAAGTTTTTATTAAGTAGGAAATAGAGAGTAATTTGGTATAAAGCCTTCTTCTCCCTTTGCCAATATTTCTCAGCTTTTGTCAGCGCCACTGAACAAATAACATGTCCAGAATCTACCTGCAACCCACGGATAGCTCCAGACGGTGACTCCAATGGTTCTTGTGCCAGGAGTGTATAGTGTACAACACAGTGCCCTTTCTTCTCAAAACAGTCATGAGTCTCTTGTTGCGATATAATGTATGTGGGACACCCATAATGCATAGAGAATGTGGTTTGTGTATCTCCATCAATACTTTGTTAGCATGTGGCATTTTTCTCTTAGGAAACCTTTTTGTTTTCAAATGCCGTCTTCCAGCTCTCAAAATGAATCCTCTTCATCTTAGTATCTACCCACTGTCAATTCATAGACTTCTTTGAGAACTCTAGCCTTTATAGTCTACAGAAAACATATAAAATATGTATATATGTGCTTCTATGTGGGGGCTACAGACCCACGTATACAGTGTCTGCAGAACAAAGAAGGCGTTAGAGTTCCTGGAGCTGAGGTTACAGGTAATTGTTGTTATGAGGTGTCCAACAGAAAAGACTATTCAGACATGGGTTCAAGCCAATGCAAAGTCTTTTACTATCCGCTGGGAACTACACTGGGTGTCTGGGACCCCAGTGCTGTCCAGAGCCTTTCTCGGGGTGAGCTTTTAGTATAAAACCACAGCCTGGGTTGACACACCTCAGTTAGCAAGGACAGTTAGCTAGAGGCAGACCTACAGAGATCAAGAAAAAGTTAGTACATTTAGAGACTTTCCCCAGACTACAAACTTCGATGGACTAGGCCTTTATTTTGACATGTGGTACTGTTTTTATGCAGACTTCAGTGGCCTGAATGGTACTTCCATCATGGTGTCACTTGTGCTAAGGTCTGCGTGTCTGTGCCAGTTGTGAGCCATACCTTTGGTTCTAGGAACCAAACTCAGGTCCTCTGGAAGAGCAGGATGGTGCTATTAGTCACCCAGCCATCTCTGTTCAGCCCCCTGCATCAAATTTTCTGGTCTTACATTATTGCTCTTTCCCCGTTAAAGTAGACTGTCAGGTCTCTGAGTGGAAACCATATCTTCTCCCTCTCTCTGTTGGACAAATTATAAACTTTTGCATTAATGATTCTGAGTGGTTGTGTGGAACACCTCATGATTTTTCTCTTGGTTTTTGGTGGTTGCTAACAATTCTTGGTTGTGACTGCATCCTTCCAATCTGCCTCTGTTCTTGTGCCAGGCACAAGAACATAAGGCATTCATCTTATGTGCACCTCTGGGTGTCCTCTATTCTTTTTGCAAGAATATCAGCCATTGGACTTATAATCCACAGTCCTTAAGTCTGCAAACACCCTATTTCCAAATAGAATCCAGGCAGACAGAGTGTTCCAAATTTTGAGAGCCATCATTCAACCCAGCATAGCAATGAAAGGCTGGGTTGTAGTAAGACGCCCCCATTATAAGTGCCCAGACACCTGCTTCTTCACAGACCTAGTGACATAATATCAGAACCAGCTTAGACATTGGTGGTTATTTATTTTTTTTCTTAGAGTCCTCTAAAATTGAAACTACAAAATCATGCTGTGGGCCATTTTAAAATGATCCCATATACCACCTCTGTTTATCTATCAAATGGGAAACTTGTGGCCGAAGGCTGAACACACTGCCAAATACTATATATATTTTCTTTCTGGCTATCTCAGGGGATTGACTCCAAAAGGACTTGCATTGCCAGATGAGGACCTGACTTAGTGTTTTATTTGAGATGACAGTCATTTTTGAAACATTACCAGTCTATTGTTCTTATATACCTCTTTGTATTCGGGGTGATTTTGTGTTTGGGAAAACTGATAATAATTTTTGGAAATACTGCTAATTTTTTCCTTGAGTGAAAAATCTAACACCTGAGTATTCACAGTAACTCACTTTAATGATTGATATCTAATATGAATAAAATTGACATGGTTAGAGAAGGTGAGTTTGATTATCTAAAATTTGAATTTTATGTATTATATTTCTCTCTCTCTCTCAGTTAGATAAGCTCACCATAGTGCCCCAGAGATCCTGCTGTCTCTGCCTCCCTCACCCATGGATTGCAACTGCCCATTAGTACTTCCATGTAGGAACTCAGGTGTTCATGCTAGTGCAGGAAGCACTTAACTGACTGAAGCATGCCCCAGCCAAAGATATCTGTATTTTTAGAATATGATATGGTTCTTCAGAATCCTTGCGTGTCCCTGGATTATTCTTCCTGAGCTCTATACTGTCTGGGAGATATACAGGGCTTATTCTATTCAGCCACCACCAAGCCTATGTGTGCTTTTCCAAACTCAATAAAAACATGTCAGTACAATTGTAGACTCCTAAACAATGATGCAGAGGTCCTGCGTAACTTTACTCAGATCCCTGTAAATTAACGCACAGCAGAAATTGTACTACGACATCACAGCCAAGATTCTGATCTTGATATTATCCACTGACTTTGCTCAGATTTCAGCAGTCGTTTATACTTGTGCATGTGTCTACGAGTGCATGTGTCAATGTGTGCATGTGTGCATATGTGTGTATGTCTGTACGTGTATGTGTATATTCTGGTTTATTACCTATGTAAGTTTGTGAATCTATCACCACAGCCAAGATACAGAGCCACCACCACAAAGAACTCTAGTATTGCTTTCTGCAAGTGTAGGTGTATATGGAGGAGAGGGGTCAGCACAGAGAATCTTTCTCAGTTACTTTCTACCTTTATTTTATTAAGACGATACTCACTAAACAAACCTGCAGCTTACAAATAGACTACATTGGTTGGCGAATGAGCTCTTGGGATCTGCCCCTCTTCAACCCACTGGAGAGAGCTGCACAGCACTGTATCGGCTTTGTAGGAGGGCTCTGGTGAACCGAACTTAGTATTGTGCTTGGACGGCAAGTGCTTCACCTACTAAGCCATCTCATCTCCCCATCTCTCTGCACATGCATGTTGAATTTAAATTCTCTCTGAAAATTATTCTGAATCAGTCTGTTCATGAAACCCTAAGATGTGTTCCACTTGGGGTGGTATCCCCTGGGCATCCAGGTGAACAGTTATGTAAGGTTACAAAGTCAAGCTGGATTGTACTGGAGGAAGCCCATGACCTTGGCCTCCTTTGCTTCAGACAGTGACTAACTGAGCTAACTGGTCAGAGATAAGGACTTCATTTCAAATAACAAATTAACAGTTTCCCATAACTCCAATAACACATGGCTGTGATCCCATGAAATTGCATCTCTGACAAACTGGCTGCACTAGGATTTACTCTACGTAAAATGATTGTGCTAATTACTTTCTCTTTATGCTTTTATAATCATCTTGCTGGCAATAACATTTGCAGTGCAGTCATGTGCTAATGAGGGAAGCGGTCCAAGCTCAAGCCGCAGGTCGTTAGTAAATAGCTTCCGGGGTCAAAGGGTAATTCTCTCCTTATGCAGTTGGAGAAGCTGGTGGAGGGCATGCACATGCTTGCCTTTGAAGCCTTAGGTGATAACAAGAGCTGGAGATTGATAGAAGAGAGCTGGTCATGGCTGGGCATTTTTTATAAGGACTTTGGCCTTTTCCTGTAGATTAGGGTATCAGAAATACAGAATCTTTTCCTATAGATAAGGGTATCAGATATACAGAATTTCTTCTTGTTTCTAATATCCTGTCTCAATTTCCTTCTTCTTTCTCCTCTTAAGACAGGAAAGAAAGACAGGAATATGGGAAGGAAAAGGAACCCTTCACTTGGGGTCAGTTTGAAACATCTGCTACCTGAGAGGCAAAAATTCCAGCACAGTTAACATTTGTTGTGAAGGCTGCCCATATAAAGTATTCCTTCCATATGCAGATATGTTAGCATGTAAGGCTTGGCTGTACATGGCCTTGACTTGGACCTCATTGCTCTTCCAGTCATACTTTGCAAAGCTTAAGCAAGACTATTAACTTTGTTCCCAGCGATTCCCGACTTCCCTGTGTGTCTACTACCCTGGCTCTCACGTTACCAATTGTAACCCAGCCTGGCCTCTCAGGAACTACCCTCAGACCTCACTTAGGTTCTTTAGAGATTCTCTGGAGATACTAGATTCCAAACCACCAAAATCCTATAGATGTGCATTGTAAAGGCAATGAAGTCTACCTAAATCCTATATATGCCTACTGCAAAAGCAGTTAAGTCCATCCACATCCTATAGAAGACCACTGTAAAGACAATGAAATATGACTGGAGAAAAGCCCACACCCATGGTATTGGTGGTTCTTATTTTCTGTCCACTCTTTTCCTTAAAATCTGTACCATATTAGAGATGTCTTTTAATGAGCCCCAGCTCTATGTTGTGCTGGCCCTTCCTGGCATTGCTTTTCTTGTTCTGGACACTAAGGATCTAGTTTTACCTGTCAACGTCACTGAAAAATTCAGAGACTTTCTCAGGCTGCTAAGAATAACAGTGGGATGCTGGTCCTTTGTTCTGAGTGTAGATGCACACTGATCGCACACATGCCTATGTGTATGTGTGTGTGTTGTTGCAAGGTTGTGGTTTGGGTTCCAGTTAGACCTCTGCTGCAGCTGTTGCAGGCTGATGGACTTGTCTGTAGAGTGGCCCACAACATTTTTGGGCCATGAAAATGAAGCAGTGCTAGGGATGTCAGGAAGCCAGCTGTTGACAGAGAAGCACAACTCTCACCCCAAAGTGATGGAGCCAAATCTGAGGACCAACATGGCTTAGGGACATTGATTTAGGTCTCACCCTGGAAGAGGTCACATAAGATTTTATTAGTTACAAAACAACAGGAAAAGTCCTAAGGTCATAAGCCAAGACATCTACCAAATATATTGGTGGGAGCTGTAGGCAGGCAGGTCATAGCAAAATGGGAAAAAGTGCTGTGGGTCTCCAGTGTTATGTGACATCGTTCTTAGCATTTGGATTTGTGAATACTAATGGTCTCCTAAGAATGCATTGTAAAATTTTGATCCTCACAGGGTACTAGGCTAGTTACAAGTGTGGGCAGTGTGGGCTTTTTAAGGGACTAAAAATAACCCAAGATAAGTAGGCTCTCACCTGCAACATTTAGTTTTGTTGTCTTGAAGATCAGTCATATTGCCTTGTAGAATCTTTAACAAAGGTGCAGTTTCTCTCTCTCTCCTTCCCTTTTCTTTCCTCTCTCTCTTTCTTTTCTTTTGGGAACTTCAGTTTACACACAATCTCTGAAGCGCCATTGCAAACCAATTCATTGGTCTTTGTGCCACGTGTCAACCACCTATTCCATCCATCCATCCATACATGTATATGGATGAGAAATCTCACTACAATCCGCTAAATCCCAATTATAGCTTTGTTATTCTGATGAACATGTGACTTTTTTTTTAAAATACTTTCAACAAAGACTCTTCTAGGAATAGAGCTACACAGTAAATGCTAAAACGATTCTATTTTTGCCATAGTTTGGAATTTGAGCTATTCAGTGCTTTTGAAAACTCGCATCACAATGGTAGTTATCCTTGAGGAGTGTGAGTTGCTTACGCAGCACATTTGTGTCAGTTGGATGCATTTGGTACTGACACTTAGTGATTATCGGTGATTCTGAGCACAGGCATTGATGGCTTCTACCTATTCTTAGTTTAGTTGTTCTGAAATCTTGGAACTAAATATAATATCATTCGTACACACTTACTCATACACATTATGTTTTAAAATTTATTTATATATATTTAAATTGTGTGTATGTATGTGCCTTGTGTGTATGTATATATGTGTACACACACACATACACACACACACACACATATATATCCATATATGGATATACACACATATCTAATATCTATATCTACATCTATCTATCTATCTATCTATCTATCTATCTATCTATCTATCTATCTATCTATCTATCTGTCTGTCTGTCATGTGAGTGCAGTTATGAAAGGGGCCATAAGAGGGTGTCAGATTCTCCCAGGAGCTGGAATTACAGGTAGATATGAGCTGGGGGATGTGCTGGGAATTGAGCTGAGATCTTCTGCAAGAACTGTGCACAGTTTTGCACTGAGTAATCTCTCCAGCCCTCCACAAATGTATTCTTATTTATTTCTCCAAAGGTAAAGAAAAGATACATAGGTAACTTGTGTTGTCATTTAAGTATGTTGTCAGGGAGGTAAAAGAGATCTAAAAACATTTAAAATGAGAGGAGCTGGATTTTATGGAAGCTGGAACACCACCTTAGAAGGATCCATATAAGGGACAACTGTAATAATGTCCCCTGCACTCTGGTCTTCTTGGTTGAGTCTGACAGCTTGTGTTGTTTCTCTCCAGCACATCTGAGTGTTGAGAGCTTTTTGGATAAATGAAAATATGATCCCACAGCTAACATGCACTGTGTGTGTGTTGGGGGGGTGTCAAAGGTCAGCCTTGAATATTGTCCCTCAGGGTCTTTATTTCTGAGACAAGGTCTCTAACTTTTATTCAGAGCTCCTTGATTTGGCTAGGCTGGCTGATCAGTGATCCCCAAGGATCTGCCCATTTCTGCCTTCCCAAAGCTGAGGTTACAAATGTATCTATTTCTGCCTGGATTTTTATTAATTTTAATGTGAATTCTGGGGGGTCAAACTCAAGTTCTTGTTCTTGTATAGCAAGCACTTTACTGACAGAACCAAATCCCCAGCCTCATTTTCAGGTATTAATCTGCGGTCTCCTCCTGTATCAAATCATATTGTAATATAATTGGGTGGCTCTTTAATTTTGTGTTATATATATATAAACTTTTTCTTGAAAAAGTGGATGTTTTCTTACAAACTATTGTGTCTTGGAGTTTCTGTTGCTGTGACTAAACTCCATGAACAACGGTGAGTTGGGGAAGAAAGGGTTTATTCAGCTTACACTCCCATATTGCTGCTCATCAGTCAGGATAGGAATTCAATCAGGGTAGAAACCTGGAGGCAGGAACTGATGTAGATATCATGGAGGGGTGTTGCTTACTGGCTTGCTCTCCATGGCTTGCTCAGCCTGTCTTCTCTAGAACCCAGCACCACTATCCCAGAGATGACACTACCCATAATGGGCTTTATCCTCTCCCATCAATATCTGATTGAGAAAATGCCTTACAGCTAGATCTCACAGAGGCATTTCCTCAATGGAGGAGGAGCCTTTCTCTCTGATGACTCTAGTTTGTGTCAAGTTGGCAGAAACCAGCCAGTACATCTTCTAAAGGGGTCCATGCAGGGAAAAGGGTAAGAATGTAGTTCAAATTCTGTCTTTGGAATGGCTCCGACGCCTGCCCATGTGTCCTGTGCCATGGCATCTCCTCATTACCCCATCTGCTTATTACCCCAGATGCACACAATTGACTATTTCCACGGCATATTCTCTACCTTTCTAACCTCACAACTGTAGTCCTTGGGATTTCTTTATGATAGCAGTTACCTGCTCAAGCATAAACCTTGAGTGGCAACACTTGAGAAAGCAACGTCCCTCCTTTCCCACTGCTGGAGAGGTCAGGTAGAATTTTATAATAATTAAATTATGAGCTAATTTCCCAATAGATATTAAAGTCTTGGATGCAGTTTTCATGCCTTCTGAACCTCAAGACCTTTACCTAGGAAAATATTAGTCATACAGTTGAGGCCTGTTCTTTGAAGGTTCCCAAAATGGTAATATGAATACATTATTTCAGGATGTGGCGGTCACGTGGGCAAGTCACCACTCCTTGGACATAGGATGTGACCGATAGAAACTAAAATGAGATGAGGGCTAGAGAGATAGTTCAGTTGGTAAAGTGCTTGTCACACAAGCATGAGGACCTGAGTTTGGTTCTAAGAACCTATGGAAAACAGCTAGACACAGTGGTATGTGCTTATGAATAGTTGTTGAAGAGGCATTGACAGGAGGACTCTTGACACTCACTGAGTAGCCAGTACAGCCTACCTGATGAATTGTGGCAAGTGAGACACCTTTTCTCATATTCTATTTTCCTATGCTCTTGACTTGCTCTTGACTGTAGATGGGCTATGACTAGCTTCTCAAAGTTTCTGTCTTGACTTGCCTATAGTGATGGGCTGTGAGTTGGAATTGTGAGCTTAGATAAACCCCTTTCTCCTCCATCAGGTGTGTGTGTGTGTGTGTGTGTGTGTGTGTGTGTGTGTATGTGTGCACGCGCACATATTGTGATACATACACACACACATATGCACACAACAGAAATGAAGATAGTCTGAGTTCAAATATCATATTCACTACATGATATGAGACTCATGTCTTTGCCTCAGCTTCTTCACTTAGAAAAGCCTGAAGAGTAGTAGCTCATGAGGAGACTCTGAGATATTGTATTAGTCTTAGTTTCTACAATGCTCTCATGCTATCTTACTGGAAATTTACACATGAACATTCCTTTTTTTATTGGATATTTTTTATTTACATTTCAAATTTTATTCCCTTTCCTGTTTCCTGGATGTAAGCTCCCTATCCCATTCCCCTCCCCTTCTTCTATAAGGGTGTTCCCATCCCCATGCACCTCCCCTTTCCTGCCTCGTCAACATTCTCCTACATTGGGGGTCCACCCTTGGCAGGACCAAGGGCTTCTCCTTCCATTAGTGCCCAACAAGACCATCCTTTATGACATATGCAGTTGGAGCGATGGTTCAGTCCATGGGTAGAGGTTTAGTCCCTGAGAGCTCTGGTTGGTTGGCATTGTTGTTCTTATGAGGTTGCAAGCCCCTTTAGCTTTTTCAATCCTTTCTCTCATTTGTCCAACAGGGTGTCCTGTTCTCAGTTCAAAGGTTTGCTGCTAGCATTCCCCTCTGTATTTGACATGTTCTGGCTGTGTCTCTTAGGTGACATCTATATTCAGTTCCTGTCAGCATGCACTTCTTATCTTCATCAATCTTATTTAGTTTTGGTAGCTGTATATATATGGGGAACATGTGGGGCAGGCTCTGAATGTCCATTCCTTCAGTCTCTGCTCCAAACTTTGCCTCCATATCCCCTCCTATGAATTTGTTGTTGCCCCTTTTAAGAAGGAGTGAAGAATCTGCATTTTGGTCATCCTTCTTCCAGAGTTTCAGGTGCTCTGTGGATTTATCTTGGGTAATTCGAGCTTTTGGGCTAATATCCACTTATCAGTGAGTGTATACCATGTGTGTTTTTCTGTGATTGGGTTATCACTCAGGGCGATATTTCCTAGTTCCATCCATTTGCCTATGAATTTCATAAAGTCATTGTCTTTGATAGCTGAGTAGTACTCCATTGTGTAGATGTACCACATTTTCTATGTCCATTTCTCTGTTGAAGGGCATCTGGGTTCTTTCCAGCTTCTGGCTATTATAAATAAGGCTGCTATGAACATAGTGGAGCATGTGTCTTTGTTATATGTTGGAACATCTTTTGGATATATGCCCAAGAGAGGTATAGCTGGATCCTCAGGCAGTTCAATGTCCAATTTTCTGAGGAACCTCCAGATTGATTTCCAGAATGGTTGTACCAGCTCACAGTCCCACCAACAATGGATGAGTATTTCTCTTTCTCCACATCCTCGCCAGCATCTGCTGTCACCTCAGTTTTTTGATCTTAGCCATTTTGACCTGTATGAGGTAGAATCTCAGGGATGTTTTGATTTGCATTTCCCTGATAACTAAGGATGTTGAGCATTTCTTTAGGTACTTCTCGGGCATTTGAGATTCCTTAGCTGAGACTTCTTTGTTTGGCTCTGTACTCCATTTTTTAATAGGGTTATTTGGCTCTCTGGAATCTAACTTTTTGAGTTCTTTGTATATTTTGGATATTAACCCTCTATTGGATGTAGGATTGGTAAAGATCTTTTCCCAATCTGTTGATTGCCATTTTGTCCTAGTGACAGTGTCCTTTGCCTTACAGAAACTTAGCAGTTTTATGAGGTTCCATTTTTCAATTCTTGATCTGAGAGCATAAGCCATTTGTGTTTTGTTCAGCAAAATTTCCCCAGTGCCCATGTGGTCAAGACTTTTCCCCACTTTTTCTTCTAAAAAAAGTTTGAGTGTATCTGGTTTGATGTGGAGGTCCTTGATCAACTTGGACTTATGCTTTGTACAGGATGATAAGAATGGGTTGATTTGCAGTCTTCTACATGCTGACCTACAGTTGAACCAGCACCATTTGTTGTAAATAGTATTTTTTTTCCATTAGATGGTTTTAGCTCCTTTGTTAATAGTGACCATAGGTGTGTGGGTTCATTTCTGGGTCTTCAATTTTATTCCATTGATCTACCTGCCTGACTCTGTACCAATATTATACAGTTTTTATCACTATTTCTCTGTCCGTCTTGGGGTCAGGGATGGTGGTTCCCCCAGAAATTCTTTTATCGTTGAGTATAGTTTTAGCTATCCTGCGTTTTTTGTTATTCCAAATGAACTTGCAAATTGCTCTTCTAACTCTATGAAGAATTGAGTTGGAATTTTGATAGGGATTGCATTGAATATCTAGATTGCTTTTGGCAAAATGGCCATTTTTACTATATTAATCCTGCCAATTCATGAGTATGGGAGATCTTTCCATATTCTGAGATCGTCTTCAATTTCTTTCTTCAAAGACTTGAAGTTCTTGCCATAGAGATCTTTCACTTGCTTGATTAAAGTCACACCGAGGTATTTTATATTATTTGGGACTATTGTAAATGGTGTCATTTCCCTTTCTCAGCCTGTTTATCTTTTGAGTAGAGGAAGTCTACTGATTTGTTTGAGTTAATTTTGTACCCAGCCACTTTGCTGAAGTTGTTTATCAGGCTTAGTAGTTTTCTGGTGGAACTTGTGGGGTTACTTAAGTATACTATCATATCATCTGCAAATAGTGATATTTTGCTTCTTCCTTTCTAATTTGTATTCCTTATTCTTCTTTTTGTTGTCTGATAGCTGTGGCTAGGACTTCAGGTACTATATTGAATAAGTAGGGAGAGAGTGAACAGCCTTGTCTAGTCCCTGATTTTAGTTAATTGCTTCAAGTTTCTCAACATTTAGTTTGATTTAGCTACTGGTTTGCTGTATATTGATTTCATGATGTTTAGGTATAGGCCTTGAATTCCTGATCTTTCCAGGACTTTTATCATGAAAGGATGCTGAATTTTGTCAAATGCTTTCTCAGCATCTAATGAAATGATCATGTGGTTTTTTTTCTTTGAGTTTGTTTATATAGTGGATTATGTTGATGGATTTCCGTGTATTGAACCATCCCTGAATCCCTGGGATGAAGTCTACTTGATTATGATGGATAATCATTTTGATGTGTTCTTGGATTCAGTTTGTGAGAATTTTATTGAATATTTTGGCATCAATATTCATAAGGGAAATTGATCTGAAGTCCTCTTTCTTTTTTGTGTCTTTGTGTGGTTTAGGTGTAAGAGTAATTGTGGCTTCATAGAAGGGATTTGGCAGTGTTCCGTCTGTTTCTATTTTGTAGAATAGTTTGGATAGTATTGGTATGAGGTCTTCTATGAAGGTCTGATAGAATTCTGCACTAAACCCATCTTGTCTTGGGCTTTTTTTGGTTGGGAGACTTTTAATAACTGTTTCTACTTCTCTAGGATTTATGGGGTTGTTTAGATGGTTTATCTGTTCCTGGTTTAACTTTGGTACCTAGTATTTGTATAGAAAATTGTCCATTTCCTCCATATTTTCCAGTTTTGTTGAACATAGGCTTTTGCCATAGGATATGAGGATTTTTTTTTAATTTCTTCAGATTCTGTTGTTATGTCTTCCTTTTCATTTCTGAGTTTGTTAAAATGGATACACTTTCTGTGTGCTCTGGGTAGTCTGGCTAAGGGTTTATCTATCATGTTGATTTTCTCAAAGAATCAGTTCTTGCTTTTGTTGATTCTTTGTATAGTCCTTTTTCTTTCTACTTGGTTGATTTCAGCTCTGAGTTTTATTATTTCCTGCCTTCTACTCCTCCTGGGTGTATTTGCTTCTTTCTGTTCTAGAGTTTTTAGGTGTGCTGTCAAGCTGATAAGGTTGCTCTCTCCTGTTTCTTTTTGCAGGAACTCAGAGCTATGAATTTTCCTCTTAGCACAGCTTTCATTGTGTCCCATAAGTTTGGATATGTTGTGCCTTCATTTTCATTAAATTCTAAGAAGTCTTTAATTTCTTTCTTTATTTCTTCCTTGATCAAGTTATCATTGAGTAGACCGTTGTTCAAATTTCATGTACATGTGGGCTTTCTGTTAATTTTGTTGTTATTGAAGACCAGACGCAGTACATGGTGATCTAATAGGATGCATGGGCTTATTTCTATCTTCTTGTTTCTGTTGATGCCTCTTTTGTGACTGATTATATGGTAAATTTTGGAGAAGGTTCCATGGGGTGCTGTGAAGAAGGTATATCCTTTTGTTTTAGGATGAAATGTTCTATAAATATCTGTTAAGTCTATTTGGTTCATAACTTCTGTTAGTTTCTCTATGTCTCTGCTTATTTTCTGTTTCCATGATCTGTCCAGTGATGAGAGTGAGGTGTTAAAATCTTCTCGTATTATTGTGTGAAGTACAATGTGTGATTTGAGCTTTAGTAAGGTTTCTTTTATGAATGTAGGTGCCTTTTCATTTGGAGCATAGATATTTAGGATTGAGAGTTCATCTTGATGGATTTTTCCTTCGATGAATATGAAGTGTCTTTCTTTATCTTTTTTGATGACTTTTTGTTGAACATCGATTTTATTCGATATTAGATATTCCAGCTTGTTTCTTCACATCATTTTCTTGCAATGTTGATTTTCAGCATTTTACTCTGAGGTAGCGTCTGTCTTTGTCTCTGAGGTGTGTTTCCTGTATGCAGGGAAATGCTGGGTCCTCTACATATCCAGTCTGTTAGTCTATGTCTTTTTATTAGGTAATTGAGTCCATAGATGTTGAGAGATATTAAGGAATAGTGATTGTTGCTTCCTGTTATATTCGTTGTTAGAAGTGGAATTATGTTGTGTGTCTCTCTTCTTTTGGTGTCGTTGAAAGAAGATTACTTTCTTGCTTTTTCTATAGTGTAGTTTCCCTCCTTGTGTTGGAGTTTTCCACCTATTATCCTAGGTAGGGCTGAATTTGTAGAAAGATATTGTGTAAATTTGGTTTTGTCATGGAATATGTTGCTTTCTCCATCTATGTTTATTGAGAGTTTTGCTGCATATAGTAGCCTGGGCTGGCATTTGTGCTTTCTTAGGGTCTGTATGACATCTGCCCAAGATCTTCTGGCTTTCATAGTCTCTGGTGAGAAGTCTGGTATAATTCTTATAGGTCTGACTTCTTGTGTTACAGGATCTTTTTCTCTTACTGCTTTTAATATTCTTTCTTTGTTTTGTGCATTCGGTGGGCTTTTTTCTCCCTGGAGCTGAAGACCGAACTCAGGGTCTTGTGCTTGCTAGGCAAGTGCTCTACCACTGAGCTTTTTTGGTCCAATCTATTTGGAGTTCTCTATGGTTCTTGTATGTTTATGGGAATCTCTATCTTTAGGTTAGGGAAGTTTTCTTCTACAATTTTGTTGAAGATATTTACTGGCCCTTGAAGTTGGGAGTCTTCACTCTCTTCTATACCTATTATCCCTAGGTTTGATATTCTCATTGTGTTCTGTATTTCCTGGATGTTTTGGGTTAGTAGCTTTTTGAATTTTACATTATCTTTGATGGTTGTGTCGATATTTTCTATGCTATCTTCTGCCCTTGAGATTCTCTCTTCTATCTCTTCTATTCTGTTGGTGATGCTTGCATCTAGGACTCCTGATCTCTTCCCTAGGCTTTCTATCTCCAGGGTTGTCTCCCTTTGTGCTTTCTTTATTGTTTCTGTTTCCATTTGTAATTCCTGGATGGTTTTGTTCAACTCCTTCACCTGTATGGTTGTGTTTTCCTGTAATTTTTTTATGCTATTTTTTCTGTGTTTCCTCTGTAGGGGCTTCTACTTGTTTTCTTGTGTTGTCCTGTCTTTCTTTAAGGGAGTTATCTATGTCCTTCTTAAAGTCCTCCATCATCATCATAAAATGTGATTTTATATCTAAATCTTGCTTTTCCTGTGTGTTTGGATATACAGTATTTGCTTTGGTGGGAGAACTGGGCTCTAATGATGCCAAGTAATCCTGGTTTCTGTTGCTTAGGTTACTGTGCTTGCCTCTCTCCATCAAGTTGTCTCTGGTGGTAGCTTGTCTTGCTGTCTCTGACAGTGGCTTGACCCTCCTGTAGTGTCAGCAGTCCTGTAGACCTGTTTTCTTTCAATAGGATCTGTCAAGAGATAATTCTGTTCTCAGGTGTGTAGGCACTCCTGGCCACTGGCTTTCAGCTCTAGGCGCAGGCAGAAATCCAAAGGGTCCTGTCCCTGACTGCTCCCAGGGGGCACAGATAGCACTAGGCAGTTCCTCTTGGGTCAGGAATGTGGGCAGAATGTAATCGTCTACTCTGAGTTCTCAGGAGTGTCCACACTTCTGAGGGTCCAGCTCATTCTCCAATGGGATTTGAGTGCAGGGAGCTGTGTGATCAGTTCAGTTCAGTTCTTGGTGCAGACCGGACCCAGCAGGTTTCTCCCGCTGACTGCTACTATATTCCTGTATCCAGAGGCACTGTGCAGTTTCCTCTTGGGCCAGGGATGTGGGCAGAGGTAGGCAGAAGTGGCAGCCTGTTCTGAGGTCTCAGGATTGTCTGCACTTCTGGGTGTTCAGCTCTTTCCTCCACGGGATTTGGGTGCAGACAGCTGTTGGATCAGTTCAGTTCCAACATGAACGTTTCTTATCATGGATGCTCCTGCAGAGACGTAAACTGAGATTCAGGTTTGGGGGAGGGCTCATTGACTAAGTGTTCGTTTGCTAGCCAAGCATGAGAACTGGAGTTCTGATCCCCTGAGCCCATATAATTTTTGAGTGGGCAGGGTAGCTGGCTTGCCATTTCAGGTATAGAAGTCAATAACAGGATCTTCAATGTAATCAAAACTAAATATCAGTGAACTTTGACTTTCAGAGATCTGTCTAAATGAATCAAAGAGTGATGGAGGATGATCTTCAACATTATCTTGAGGCCTCTATATGCAAGTATATCCACATACATGCAAAATTTTTCTCACACATGTGCATACACAATACACATGATGAAAAATGGGAAAAAAATGCAAAAAGCCAAAACTAAGAAACTGAGAGGCACCTTGAGGCAAACAGGAGGTCACTGATCCTGGCTTGGGACTTCTTTCCATCTTATCTGTTGAGTGAGAAATGGTTCTTGGTAGGAACAGGCTATATTTAACCACCAGCTTTCAACTTTCTTTCTTTGATGAGGTATGGACATTTTGTCAACCTTTTCCACATCACCTCAGCTTCATTTCTGATGTGAGCGATTACTCTGTCAAGCATGTTGAGAGCTGAGCTAGTCCTTCCTTTCTTCTACGGCCATACTGAATTTCCTCTTATTTTACAAGAATGAAGTGACCTTAATTTGCAGAGGTTTTCATAGCTATTTGAGCCCCAGGCTTCTTTAAGCCACCCTCTCTTGTACCATGTAGCTGTTATTTGAGAATTCTGATGGCACATTCAATGTGTTATGACCTCAGTGGTTCAGAATGCTTGCTTGGATTGAGGTTTGAAAATAAGGTGCAATATTGTTGTAGGTGTCCTTAAATGGGAAATCTCATTCTTAGGTCAGTTTTATTGTTGCTGTGTTCTATAGCTTTTTGGCTGGCTGGCCTTCCTTCTTTCTTTCTTTCCTTCTTTCCTTCCTTCCTTCCTTCTTTCCTTCCTTTCTTTTCCTTCCTTCCTTCCTTCTTTCCTTCCTTTCTTTTCCTTCCTTCCTTCCTTCTTTCTTTCCCTTCCTTCCTTTTTTCCTTCTTCCTTTGCCTTCCATCCTTGCTTCCTTCCTTCCTTCATTCCTTATTTCCTTTCTTTTTCTTCCTTTCTTGCTTGCTTCCTTCTCACATGTATGTATTTAGCATATATACATGTGATATATGTATATGTGGGTGTGACTGTACAGAGGCCAGAAGGAGGATTCTGTGTAGCCTGCTTTACCACCCTATAGTCCCAGTTATGTGGGAGCCTGAGTCAGGCAGAGCATAAGTTTAAGGACTTCCTGGACTACAACATTAGTTTCAGATCAGTTTGGATAAATTAATGAGACTCCATCTCAAAACATGAGACAGGCTATCTCAATGAATCTGATGTGCACTGATTTGGCTAGGCTATCTGGTTAACGGTTGCAGACATCCATCTGTCTCCACCTTCCTATTGCTAGGATTATGAGAGCATGTCATAATGCATGGCACGTTTTACATGGGGTTTGAGGGTGTAAGTTACTTTATGCTTGTATGACAAGCCCGGAAAGACAAATATGATTGGTGCCTTGTCCGGTTGTCATCAGAGAAGCTTCTTTTGGCAGCAGGGAGAGGGAGGGAGAGTGAGAGGAGAGGGAGAGGGAGAGGGAGAGGGGAGGGAGGGAGAGGGAGAGGGAGAGGGAGAGGGAGAGGGAGAGGAGACTGCAGTTAGGTTCCTCCCTCAGAACTTGTGAGATCCCATGAAAGACAGGACAGCAGAATTCCAGGAGTCCAAGTAGATAGGGAATACCAGGAGAATGTGGTCTGTTAAATCAACTAAGCAGGTACATATGCTCTTACAGAGACAAGGGGCCTGCATGGGTCTCCACCAGGTTCTCTGCATATATGTTACACTGTTGGCTTGGTGCTTTTTGCAGGACTGCTAACTGTGGGAGCAGGTATGTCTCTGACTTGTCTGTGTAAGCATGAGATTCCTTTTCTTTCATTAGGTTGCTTCCTCCGGCTTCAGTGTGAGGGCTCTTGCATGGCCTTATTGTATTTTGTTTGGTTGTGTTTGGCTGTTGTGTCTTGGAGGCCATCTCTTTTCTGATGGGAGATGGAGCGGTGTGGATTTGGGGAAGAGGGTTGGTAGTGGGGAGCTGGGAAGAATGGAATGAGGAAAAACTGTGCTTAGGATGTATTGTATGAGAGAAGAATGTATTTTCAATTAAAACTATAAAATTAAAAAATAAATATTGCTACCCAGTTTAAGCTAAGCTTGATTTCTAGGGAATGCATGAATATTAGCAGTTACTTGTAAACATCTAAACCAAACTCCTAGGAGTGATTTCTTCATGCTTTGCACACTCATAAGGATTTAGAAAGGACTTTGATTGGATTTCATTTTTTATCAGGATAACCACTGGGAGACATGGCATAAAAAGAGATGAGGAAGTATGGGGATTCAGAAGAAGCAAAAGAATCAGTTGAGATGGTCAGGAAACATTTCATGGAAGACTTGGTTTTGTTTTTTGTTTTTGAATAGTCAGTACAACTTAAATAATTCGTACAACTTAAATAGATGGAAGCAAAGAAATCTTTCCAAATGCCATATCTTACAGAGCATAAAGAGTGGGTGTTGGTGGGGTGAAGAGAGGGCTCAGAGGCTAGAGTATTTGCTGATCTGGCAAAGGACTAGGGTCAGTTCCCAGCATTCATATCTGGCAGCTCACAATTGCCTATAACTCCAGTTATAGTGGAGCTGACCCCCTCTTCTTACCTCCACATATTACTCCAGACATATGTACATACAGAGAAGAAGCAGGTACACACACATACATCTTAAAGAATGTGGCTCTGGGAACTATAAAAAATAGTTTGGTTTAATTGTGAATTTCAATCATAGCACTTTTGCTAGGTTTAAAAGTTAACTTGTCACAATCTAGAATCATCAGGGGAGTGAGTCTCAGTTGAGACATTATGTAGATTAGGTTGGCCTATGTGCATGGCTATGGGGGTGTATTTTGGTTGTTAATTGATCCAGTCCGCTGTGGGTGGTAGCACCATTCCTGGAACTGTGTAAGAATGGAGACAGCTAGATGATCAAGCAAGCAGGCAGCATGCGCTCATTTTTTTTTCTGTTCTTGACTGTGAATATAATTTATCGGGTTCCTGCCTTTGACTTTCCCCTCAATAATAGACTTTATCTTTGAATTGTAAGCCACACAATACTTTTCTTCTCTAAGCTGCCTTTTGTGGGGTATGGGTCTGGGCTGGGTATTTGACCATGAAAACAGAGGTGGACCTAGAACAGGATTCACAGGGATAACCTTGGGGGATCTAATCTGGGGTTACATTAAGGTCCTCAGAGAACAGTATGCTCTAATGAAAAGATGGTGGTTCAGTATTGTGACTCTTTTATGTCTCAGAGTAAAATTTTAAGACATCTTTTAATCTCTGTTCTAATTCCTATCAAGTAGAATACTTTGCAAGGTTGTACTTATAATACGAGTGGTAGTGATGTCAATGGTGATCTGTATCACTTGTTGAAAACTGAGACATCTGTACCTGGGAGGTGCTGGTGCTCGATAAAAGTGTTGTTTAATTATTATTGCAACTACAACCTCTTAGCTATTTAGATTATCATACTGAAGGATCAGGAAACTGTAGTGCATGCAATGTTGTTTGACGTCACTGAAACGTATGGGAAGCTTATAACATGATGTTTGATGCATCAGGTATAGTGTGTCAAAATAGATGGAAAACTTAGCAAGATTTGACTTGAAAGAGATCTTATGCTTCTCATCTTAGTTCATGTGACCCTGGCGACTTGGACACTGCCCTAGTTAAAGCTAACTTGATACAACTTAGAGTCATAGGTAGCCTAAGATAGGAAGTCTCAATTGAGGAATTTCCTAGCTTTGATTGATTGTGGGTGTGTCTATGGGGGTTGTCTTGATTGTTAATTAATGTAGGAGGGCCTAGTCTGCTGTGGGTGATAGCCTTCTCTGGACAGGTGGTTCTGACTGTATAAGAAGGCTATCTTAAGGTTGAGCCTGTAAATGAGCCAGAGAATGAGCCGGCAAGCAGCATTTCTTTGTGATTTTTGCTTCAGATTCTTGCCTTGAGTTCCTTCCCTGACTTCCCTCAATGACAAACTGTGGTCTGGAAACAAAAGCCAAGTAAACTTTTCTTCCCCATCTCTTTTGGTCAGAGGAGTTCACCACAGCCACAGGAATGGTAGGATAACCAGTGCTGTTGTAGTTGCATGTTTGTACAAGTAGTCTCCAGTTAGCGGCACTGTTTGGGAAGTTTGTAGAACACTTAAGAAGTGCAGCCTTAACACAGGAGGTGGGTCATTAGGACCATGCATTGAGGTTTTGTATAGCTTAGCTCCATTTCCCTTTCTCTCTCTGCTTCTGACTGTGGACACAACATGGCTAGCCACCTTCTTTCTACTAAAGTACCTTTCCGGCAGAGACCAGGAAGGCAAGCTATGAGTACAAATAAACCCTTTCTTCCTTACAGTACTTCTTGTTGGGCATTTTCTCGAAGTCACAAGATAAGTAACCAGTACTCAGAGCTTCTGTATCCATTCCTTTCTCCACACTCACAAATCCTATCTCTGGGCATCTTCTAGGGCACTAAGTCTGCATCTTAAGCAGTACCCCCTCTCTCTTTTCTTATTGACTTCAAAACCTACTAGTTTTTAACTGTTTTCTTTTTTAAAGAATATATATGTACATATATATAGTGTTTTTTATTTTAAATTCTTTTATTTATTTAATTTGCTCATTGTCCTGTCTGTAGCAGAAAACCCAAACTTGATTCCCCCTCTTTTTGGAAGGATGGCGATTCTTCCAAATCCAATACTTGTAAGAGCACCTCCGGATGTTCTTTCCATCATAGGTAGATGCTGACTAAGCCCCTTCACCTATAGCCTGTTCATTCTTCACATACCATGTCACGCAGGCACAGAAAATATCCTCATGATGTGGATTTTAGCAGAAAAGAAACAAATAGAGGCAGAAAGCAGCTGGCACAGTTAGGAAGATGGGAAGCCTGGATTGTAAACCCAAGGCTTCTGGCTAGAAAGCTGCTCAATCACTCTATCTATGTAAAGTTCAGTTGCTAGTTTCCCAAAAATCCTCCTTATTTTTGTACCCTCTGAAGATATCGTACCAGAAATCCTTCAATCCTTCAATATGATCATGAAAGGAATGAGTATTCATAATCTCTCTCTCTCTTACACATCATCGATTCAAGTCTAATTTATATACTATTTTCTTCTTCTTCTTCTTCTTCTTCTTCTTCTTCTTCTTCTTCTTCTTCTTCTTCTTCTTCTTCTTCTTCTTCTTCTTCTTCTTCTTCTTCTTCTTCTTCTTCTTCTTCTTCTTCTTCTTCCCTTCTCCTTCTCCTTCTCCTTCCTCCTCCTCCTCTTCATCATCATCATCATCATCATCATCATCATCATCATCATTTCGATATGTACTCTCATGTATCTCCGGCTACCCTTGAACTCATTATGTAGTTAAGAATGACTTGAACTTCTGATCCTCCTGCCTCCACCCCTCCAGGCTTGTATCACCACATTTTGCCCTAGGGATGGAACCCAGGGCTTGGTGCATGAGAGGCAAGTACCCTACCAATTTAACTGCATCCCTAGCAGTTACAGAGCTTCATAGAAATCGTGGTCTAATTGAAGCACTCTGCAACATTAGTATATGGAATAATTGAATTTAAACTCACAGGTGAGTACTTAATTATCTAGTGTGACCTGTGTGGTAGCTTTGGGCAAGAAGGAAGGGCCCACTGTGGCTTTGGGCTTTAAGTGAGCACTCACTGTTCGACTTCCCTGATCTTGGCCTTGAAGAGTGGGTGGGGATAGAATGGTACAGAAAGGGAGGGGTGGTTAGGAATTAAGTTGCAACCAAGACTGAATGGATAATGCCGGAAGTTTTTGCAGAGAAAAGTTGACGATCATTAACTTGCTCAGCATGCGCATTTCCTCATGGGAGCAATTTCTTTGATGTCACTTCTCACTGTACAGTAAAATACCAACAAGATTCCCAGAGTATAGACCCAGAAATTATAGAAACAGAACTCAGAAAGCCAGAGCAGCTATGGAAAACATTCTGCACAGAAGGGCAAAAGCCTCCCTGCTTTCCCCTACACGACGCGGGCTGAAGCATCATTTCTGGTCCACCTCCCTTTTGTGTTGTTGGGAGATTTTGCAAGTGTAGCATCAATTCTTTCCTGCCATGACCTCTCTCTGCTTCAGGCTGTATTTGCTCATAATGGTCACTTTCTGCTTAAAGAACAGACTGACCTAATTTTTATTCTTTTTGAGGCTGATCATTATGTATGTCAAATCTTTCAGCTTCCTGGCTCTGTTTTCTCATTCTGGGATGAGAGAACTGTGTCTTTCCTGTATTTTTTTTTTTTTTGTTACTGTAACAAAATACCCAGAAAAATATCTTAAGAGAGAAAGACCTTCATCTTGGCTTACAGTTTTAGGATACAGTCCACGGTGGTTGGAAAGGGCAAAGAGAGAGCAAGGTGTGTCTCTTCACCTGCTTTTCAAATGTATGCCATATGTATGTATACATATAAGGGTGTGTTTGGTGTGTGGTATATGTGTATGTGTTATGTGTGTTGAGCTGTGTATGTTGTGTTGATGTGTTGTGTGTGGTATGGGTTTGTGTGTGTACTGTGTGTTGTGGTGTATGTATTGTGTGTATTGTGGTGGTATTGGGTATGTATGTGCAGTGTATGTGTGTGTGTATGTGTGTGTGAATGTGTGTTGTATATGTATTGTGTTGTGTGTGTATTCTATATGTGTATGGTGTGTGATATGCATGTGGGTGTGTATGGCATAGGGTGTATGTACAGTGTGTATGTGTGTGTTGTTTTGTATTTTGTGTGTATGTTGTGTGTGGTATGTTGTGTGTGTGTGCAGTGTGTGTATGTGTGTGTGTTTATGTGTGTGTATGTGTGTATGTTTATGTGTGTAAGTCAGAGAAAACCTTGTGGGCTTTTCTTCTTCCACTATGTGGGTTGGATTGAACTCAAATTGAAGGTTTTGGCTTCCAGCACCATTACCCATTACATCATCTTGGTGACAAATTAGTCTAAATTAATTAAAGTTTTGAATAATTTCATATATGCATGCAGTATATTGCTTTCATATTGACCCTCCTCTGCCCCCATTGCCCTTATCTAGTCATTCCAACCATCTTCCTTCCCAACCTTTACTCCCTGTCATGCGTTAACATATTTGAAGGTATGGTCCTTGTGATACTTTCACTGTTAACTGGACACAACCTAGAATCATCTGGGGAACAAATCTCGATGATGGAGTGTCAGCATTGGCTTGTCCAGTTGGAGACTGTCTAAAGTTAATTGATGTCCACCCCACTGTGGAAAATACTATTCCCTAAACAGTGGGTCCTGAACTGTTTGAATGGAGAGGCTGAGCTGAGCACAAGCAAGCAAGTGATCCTCTACACGTTATGCATTCTTTTCTCTCTGCTCCTGACTGTGGATATGATATGACTCTACAATACCCTGGAACTGTGAGCTGAAATAAACCACTTTCTCCCCAGGGTGGTTTTTGTTGTTGTTGTTTTTGTCAGCATGCCTTGGCATAGCAACAGAAAGGAAACCAGGATATGCACATGGTCTAGTTTGGAAGAAAGAACCTGACTTTGTTCAAGTAGCATGAGAATCTACCATTATTGGAGAGTCTTATGCTTCTATGTGACTGTCCTGGGAATGCCAGAGGACACAGTGTTTCTGGGATGAAATTCAAAACCAGTGGACTCACTGGAGATTGCTGTGTTCCATGCTGTCGTTCCCAGGACAGTCAAGCAGAAGCATAGGACTTTCTGTCACACACAAAATACTGATGGATTCTCATGGTACCTCAATAAGGTTATATGTGTATTCTGTGTATTCTGGTTTCCTTTCTGTTGCTATGCCAAGACACACTGACAGACAGACAGACAAATGAAACAAAAATAAAAAAAAAAACTTAGAGAAGAAAGTGGTTTATTTCAGCTCACAGTTCCAGGTTATAGCATACACACACACACACACACACACACACAGCTAGAGAGAGAGAGAGAGAGAGAGAGAGAGAGAGAGAGAGAGAGAGAGAGAGAGAGGATTAATTTAAAAAGAGGCCATGAGTTTGAAAGAGAGAAAGGAGGGGTAAGTGGGAGGGTTTGGAGTGAGGAAGAGGGAAGGTTATTCCAATCTCAAAAAATAAAAGAAATAATTAAAAGAGGAATAATGTCAATGAGGGAAGTGCATATATATATATATATATATATATATATATATATATATATATATATATGAATGAATCGATGGCCATCAAGGAACTTTGTGCTGAGAAGGTGTGACTGAGGTTCAAGGTGTGTATAGCATGAGGGACCAGACACAGTAAGAATGTCAGAACTCCTGCAGCTCAGAGTGGTCAATCGCCTCTCCTGTCTTCATCCAGCCCACAGAAGCACGAATGTACCTGTTTGTGTGAGACAGGGTGTTACGGGCACAGGTAGTGGTTCCCTCATCTGTTTCCTAGATGCTGGGATTGCAGGAGGGCAGCACACCTACCGTCATGGGCATGGGGATCTGAACCCGGCTCTTACATTTACATGGCAAGTGCTTTAAGAATGGAATCATCTTTCCAGATCCCAAAATGCCCCATTCTTAGTGAACATTTTGGTGTGTTTTGACAAATGTGTACTAAAGTACACCACAATCAACATTACAGAATATTTTTGTGACTACACAGGTTCCTCTTGTCCTTTTGTAGCAATGTCTGACCTCCCTGCCCTAGGGAACGGCTAATGTTTGCTGTCACTGTAGATTAATCTGCCTGTTTTAGCATTTCACACAGATGGGATCATACACTCTGTATTCTTTTATGTCTGGCTTCTTGTTCGAATGCTTAGTAAGTTCTCAGGTTTACAGATTGCCCATGCATCCAAGGCAAGTAACTCAAGGATGTAGGGTTTTTGGATTTATGGCACTTAGCCCAGAAATTTAAGTATGATTGATATTTATTATATAGGTTGTACCGAAATGACTTTTAATTTTTAATAGCACATATTGAAAAGCCGAGGCTGTGAAGACTAGAGTTTCTTTGAGGAAACAAGGCAGGCGAAGCCTGTTGCAGGAACGAGTCATGGGAGGGTAAAAGCAGAGAGGTAAGTATTCAGAAAGGCTAGGAGGGGACTCAGTATGGTGGCTGACCAGAGGTCAGCATCTGTGGATGGGAAGGGTGGAGTGCCTTGAGGTTACTGCTGGCTTCCCAGGCCTTTGTAGTCAGTATGAAGGGAATAGGTTCAGACCAGCTTTTGCTTTTTATGCCTCTGTATCCAACTGATAAGGTGGATCTGTTCTTAGTGTTGGAAATGTGGGGTCATTGCAAAGAGCAGGGGAGGGTGATATAGGACGCCTGCAACTGCATTTTGGGAAAAAATGGTGTGCAATATCTTCTTTATGACATTGAAATGAGGTCTGCTTTTTAGTCATACCCCAGGGTCATGACTGCTGCTACATTTGACTCGCCTAGATGCTTACATCCTTCTTTTATCATGACATTAAGCTTAAAGAATAACTTCGTATTTAATCCGTGATGTCCCTTGTTAGATGAGAGTATATTTTATACTTCTTATTAAATGGCAACAGTTATTTCTGAAGGTGGATATTGCATAGCTTCACTACTAGGGAAATAAAAAACTGCGGGGAGTTGGTGGGAGAAATAAGCCTTTTGTTTTACGATGCTCCAGGAACTGATTGTGGGTATAAAAGTATAAAACAACTCCTACATCCACCGGAGTCTATTGTGTTATCAGGTGATACACCCGTCTCCCTGATAAATAGGACTCAGTAGAACAGTTAATAAAAGCACGAGAGTTATTGGGCACAGTAGCACAGCAGCATAGAGCCGCTCAGAGGCAGCCTACAGTAGTTTCCTTTGTCATAAGAGAACCGAGGGGTAGTGGAAAGCGATCCATGTCTCCTCCTCTGAACTGTGGTGGGATGTGTGCCCCACATGGAATCCTTCAGTACCTCAGTCTCAGGAGCTTTGGGATGTGTGCAACACATAGAAGTAAAGATGACACTGAATGGTGACACTCTGAATGGTGTGTGTGTGTGTGTGTGTGTGTGTGTGTGTGTGTGTGTGTGTGTGTGTGTGAAGCTCCAAATCCAGGACAAGTGGCTGAAGTACCAATTTAACATATTGATCTGGCCTTTTGATTCTCCCATCATCCCTCAGTCCCTACCTATTACAGGGTATGGCTGGCACACCCCACCCTCTACCCTGAACCCTCCGGTTCAGGGTCTGGGTTGCCCTTTCTTCAGAGAGTATATAATCCAAACATTTTAATTACCCCAACCCTTTTGGTACTTCTGGCCTCTTGGCTGCTGTACTTGGTTCCCCTCTCTCCTCTCCTCTCTTTTCACCTGGCTCAGGACCATCACCACCCTGGACTCTACCAGATGCCTCTGCCTCTGCCTCTGCTCTCGCACATAGCTATGATAAACTTTATTCCCCACCATACCTAGGAGCAGTCACATTCTTTCTTTTCCTCTTTCTTTCCTTCATCAGTATGTATGTTGTGGTTCATGTAGATATTCAGAGTGCAGGTACATGTAAGGTCTTGTAGGATGTCTTCCTTTATTGACTACCTTATTTTTTTATTAAAAGATCTATTTGTAAACAATTATGTGGCTACACCTGTATATCTGTATATGTTATACATGCACAAAGGTGTCTTAAGGGGCCACAAGGAGTGTCACATTCCTTGGACCTGGAGTTACAGGTTCTGAGCATAGGCATTGAACCCAGGTCTTCTGCAAGGGCAGCAAGTGTTCTTAAGGGCTGAGCTATCTGTGCTGCTTCCTACCTTGTGTTTTGTGAGAGAGGGTCTCTCAGTGAAACTCGAGCTCATCTATTCCCTTAGGCTGACTGAACAATGAGCTGTAAGGAGTCCGGTTTTCATGCCCCAGTGCTGGGGTTAAAGATGCCATCCTTCCGCCTGACCTATACATGTTTGCTAGCGATTCCGACTTTAGCCTCATGCTTATGTAGCAGATACTTTACTGAGCGAACTATCCACCCAATGTTTTTTAGTTTTATAGTTTTTCTGAACATACTAGCTTATACAAGTTGTATAGGATCCCTGAGAAAAATAGGCCATTGCCTATACCACATCCCCTAGTCACTCCTCTCTCTTCACCTGGCTCAAGCCCAGGTAAGGAAGCAACAAAAGTGGGCTAGGGTGGCCAGAGTCAGAGTATTTGGATAACAACACAGTACAGTGGACTTCGAAGATGCTAGCTGTGTTTGCAGCTCTTTTCTTCTCCCTCCTTCCCACTCTCCTCTCCCCTCCCCACTCTTTCCTTTGTTTTCTTTCCTTACAGTTTGGTTTTGTTGATGAGCCATAAGAGGCCTATTTTAAGCCAATTGTCTTGGTGATCCCTTTTTTTTTTTTTTTTGGAATTTTTTTTTTTTTTTTTTATTAACTTGAATATTTCTTATATACATTTGAGTGTTATTCCCTTTCCGGTTTCGGGCAAACATCCCTCCCCCTCCCCTTCCTTATGAGTGTTCCTCCCCACCCTCCCCCCATTGCCGCCCTCCCCCAACAGTCTAGTTCACTGGGGTTCAGTCTTAGCTTGGGACCCAGGGCTTCCCCTTCCACTGGTGCTCTTACTAGGATATTCATTGCTACCTATGAGGTCAGAGTCCAGGGTCAGTCCATGTATAGTCTTTAGGTAGTGGCTTAGTCCCTGGAAGCTCTGGTTGCTTGGCATTGTTGTACATATGGGGTCTCGAGCCCCTTCAAGCTCTTCCAGTTCTTTTTCTGATTTCTTCAACGGGGGTCCTATTCTCAGTTCAGTGGTTTGCTGCTGGCATTCGCCTCTGTATTTGCTGTATTCTGGCTGTGTCTCTCAGGAGCGATCTACACTTCTGCACTTCTTTGCTTCATCCATCTTGTCTAATTGGGTGGCTGTATATATATGGGCTACATGTGGGGCAGGCTCTGAATGGGTGTCCCTTCAGTCTCTGTTTTAATCTTTGCCTCTCTTTTCCCTGCCAAGGGTATTCTTATTCCCCTTTTAAAGAAGGAGTGAAGCATTCACATTTTGATCATCCGTCTTGAGTTTCATTTGTTCTAGGCATCTAGGGTAATTCAAGCATTTGGGCTAATAGCCACGTATCAATGAGTGCATACCATGTATGTCTTTCTGTAATTGGGTTAGCTCACTCAGGATGATATTTTCCAGTTCCAACCATTTGCCTACGAATTTCATAAAGTCGTTGTTTTTGATAGCTGAGTAATATTCCATTGTGTAGATGTACCACATTTTCTGTATCCATTCCTCGGTTGAAGGGCATCTGGGTTCTTTCCAGCTTCTGGCTATTATAAATAAGGCTGCGATGAACATAGTGGAGCACGTGTCTTTTTTATATGTTGGGGCATCTTTTGGGTATATGCCCAAGAGAGGTATAGCTGGATCCTCAGGCAGTTCAATGTCCAATTTTCTGAGGAACCTCCAGACTGATTTCCAGAATGGTTGTACCAGTCTGCAACCCCACCAACAATGGAGGAGTGTTCCTCTTTCTCCGCATCCTCGCCAGCATTTGCTGTCACCTGAGTTTTTGATCTTAGCCATTCTCACTGGTGTGAGGTGAAATCTCAGGGTTGTTTTGATTTGCATTTCCCTGATGACTAAAGATGTTGAACATTTCTTTAGGTGTTTCTCAGCCATTCGGCATTCCTCAGCTGTGAATTCTTTGTTTAGCTCTGAACCCCATTTTTTAATAGGGTTATTTGTCTCCTGTGGTCTAACTTTTGAGTTCTTTGTATATTTTGGATATAAGGCCTCTATCTGTTGTAGGATTGGTAAAGATCTTTTTCCCAATCTGTTGGTTGCCGTTTGTCCCTAACCACAGTGTCCTTTGCCTTACAGAAGCTTTGCAGTTTTATGAGATACCATTTGTCGATTCTTGATCTTAGAGCATAAGCCATTGGTGTTTTGTTCAGGAAATTTTTTCCAGTGCCCATGTGTTCCAGATGCTTCCCTAGTTTTTCTTCCATTAGTTTGAGTGTGTCTGGTTTGATGTGGAGGTCCTTGATCCACTTGGACTTAAGCTTTGTAGAGAGTGATAAGCATGGATCGATCTGCATTCTTCTACATGTTGACCTCCAGTTGAACCAGCACCATTTGCTGAAAATGCTATCTTTTTTCCATTGGATGGATTTGGCTCCTTTGTCAAAAATCAAGTGACCATAGGTGTGTGGGTTCATTTCTGGGTCTTCAATTCTGTTCCATTGGTCTATCTGTCTGTCTCTGTACCAATACCATGCAGTTTTTATCACTATTGCTCTGTAATACTGCTTGAGTTCAGGGATAGTGATTCCCCCTGAAGTCCTTTTATTGTTGAGGATAGTTTTAGCTATCCTGGGTTTTTTGTTATTCCAGATGAATTTGCAAATTGTTCTGTCTAACTCTTTGAAGAATTGGATTGGTATTTTGATGGGGATTGCATTGAATCTGTAGATCGCTTTTGGTAAAATGGCCATTTTTACTATATTAATCCTGCCAATCCATGAGCATGGGAGATCTTTCCACCTTCTGAGGTCTTCTTCAATTTCTTTCTTCAGTGTCTTGAAGTTCTTATTGTACAGATCTTTTACTTGCTTGGTTAAAGTCACACCGAGGTACTTTATATTATTTGGGTCTATTACGAAGGGTGTCGTTTCCCTGATTTCTTTCTCGGCTTGTTTCTCTTTTGTGTAGAGGAAGGCTACTGATTTATTTGAGTTAATTTATACCCAGCCACTTTGCTGAAGTTGTTTATCAGCTTTAGTAGTTCTCTGGTGGAACTTTTGGGATCACTTAAATATACTATCATATCATCTGCAAATAGTGATATTTTGACTTCTTCTTTTCCGATCTGTATCCCTTGACCTCCTTTTGTTGTCTGATTGCTCTGGCTAGAACTTCAAGAACTATATTGAATAAGTAGGGAGAGAGTGGGGAGCCTTGTCTAGTCCCTGATTTTAGTGGGATGGCTTCAAGTTTCTCTCCATTTAGTTTAATGTTAGCCACTGGTTTGCTGTATATGGCTTTTACTATGTTTAGGTATGGGCCTTGAATTCCTATTCTTTCCAGGACTTTTATCATGAAGGGGTGTTGAATTTTGTCAAATGCTTTCTCAGCATCTAATGAAATGATCATGTGGTTTTGTTCTTTCAGTTTGTTTATATAATGGATCACGTTGATGGTTTTCCGTATATTAAACCATCCCTGCATGCCTGGGATGAAGCCTACTTGATCATGGTGGATGATTGTTTTGATGTGCTCTTGGATTCGGTTTGCCAGAATTTTGTTGAGTATTTTTGCGTCGATGTTCATAAGGGAAATTGGTCTGAAGTTCTCTTTCTTTGTTGGGTCTTTGTGTGGTTTAGGTATAAGAGTAATTGTGGCTTCATAGAAGGAATTCAGTAGTGCTCCATCCGTTTCAATTTTGTGGAATAGTTTGGATAATATTTGTATGAGGTCTTCTATGAAGGTCTGATAGAATGCTGCACTAACCCCGTCTGGACCTGGGCTCTTTTTGGTTGGGAGACCTTTAATGACTGCTTCTATTTCCTTAGGAGTTATGGGGTTGTTTAACTGGTTTATCTGTTCCTGATTTAACTTCGGTACCTGGTATCTGTCTAGGAAATTGTCCATTTCCTGTAGATTTTCAAGTTTTGTTGAATATAGGCTTTTATAGTAAGATCTGATGATTTTTTGAATTTCCTCTGAATCTGTAGTTATGTCTCCTTTTCATTTCTGATTTTGTTAATTTGGACACACTCTCTGTGTCCTCTCGTTAGTCTGGCTAGGGGTTTATCTATCTTGTTGATTTTCTCAAAGAACCAACTTTTGGTTCTGTTGATTCTTTCTATGGTCCTTTTGTTTCTACTTGGTTGATTTCAGCTCTGAGTTTGATTATTTCCTGCCTTCTACTCCTCCTGGGTGTATTTGCTTCTTTTTGTTCTAGAGCTTTTAGGTGTGCTGTCAAGCTGCTGACATATGCTCTTTCCTGTTTCTTTCTGCAGGCACTCAAGCGCCATGAGTTTTCCTCTTAGCACAGCTCTCATTGTGTCCCATAAGTTTGGGTATGTTGTACCTTCATTTTCATTAAATTCTAAAAAGTTTTTAATTTCTTTCTTTATTTCTTCCTTGACCAGGTTATCATTGAGTAGAGCATTGTTCAATTTCCACATATATGTGAGCATTCTTCCCTTATTGTTATTGAAGACCAGCTTTAGGCCGTGGTGGTCCGATAGAACGCATGGGATTATTTCTATCTTTCTGTACCTGTTGAGGCCCGTTTTTTGACCAATTATATGGTCAATTTTGGAGAAAGTACCATGAGGAGCTGAGAAGAAGGTATATCCTTTTGCTTTAGGGTAGAACGTTCTATAAATATCCGTTAAGTCCATTTGGCTCATGACTTCTCTTAGTCTGTCTACGTCTCTGTTTAATTTCTGTTTCCATGATCTGTCCATTGATGAGAGTGGGGTGTTGAAATCTCCTACTATTATTGTGTGAGGTGCAATGTGTGTTTTGAGCTTTAGTAAGGTTTCTTTTACGTATGTAGGTGCCCTTGTATTTGGGGCATAGATATTTAGGTTTGAGAGTTCATCTTGGTGGATTTTTCCTTTGATGAATATGAAGTGTCCTTCCTTATCTTTTTTGATGACTTTTAGTTGAAAATTGATTTTATTTGATATTAGAATGGCTACTCCAGCTTGCTTCTTCCGACCATTTGCTTGGAAAGTTGTTTCCCAGCCTTTCACTCTGAGGTGGTGTCTGTCATTGTCTCTGAGGTGTGTTTCCTGTAGGCAGCAGAATGCAGGGTCCTCATTGCGTATCCAGTTTGTTAATCTATGTCTTTTTATTGGGGAGTTGATGCCATTGATGTTGAGAGATATTAAGGAATAGTGATTATTGCTTCCTGTTATATTCATATTTGGATGTGAGGTTATGTTTGTGTGCTTTTCTTCTCTTTGTTTTGTTGCCAAGACGATTAGTTTCTTGCCTCTTCTAGGGTATAGCTTGCCTCCTTATGTTGGGCTTTACCATTTATTATCCTTTGTAGTGCTGGATTTGTAGAAAGATACTGTGTAAATTTGGTTTTGTCATGGAATATCTTGGTTTCTCCATCTATGTTAATTGAGAGTTTTGCAGGATACAGTAGCCTAGGCTGGCATTTTGTGTTCTCTTAGGGTCTGTATGACATCAGTCCAGGATCTTCTGGCCTTCATAGTTTCTGGCTAAAAGTCTGGTGTGATTCTGATAGGTCTGCCTTTATATGTTACTTGACCTTTTTCCCTTACTGCTTTTTTAATATTCTTTCTTTTATTTTGTGCGTTTGGTGTTTTTGGCTATTATGGACGGGAGGTGTTTCTTTTCTGGTCCAATCTATTTGGAGTTCTGTAGTCTTCTTGTATGCCTATGGGTATCTCTTTTTTTAGGTTAGGGAAGTTTTCTTCTATGATTTTGTTGAAGATATTTACTGGTCCTTTGAGCTGGGAGGCTTCACTCTCTTCTATACCTATTATCCTTAGGTTTGATCTTCTCATTGAGTCCTGGATTTCCTGTATGTTTTGGACCAGTAGCTTTTTCCGATTTACATTATCTTTGACAGTTGAGTCAATGATTTCTATGGAATCTTCTGCTCCTGAGATTCTCTCTTCCATCTCTTTTGTATTCTGTTGGTGAAGCTTGTATCTACAGCTCCTTGTCTCTTCTTTTGGTTTTCTATATCCAGGGTTGTTTCATGTGTTCTTTCTTGATTGCTTTATTTCCATTTTTAATTCCTTCAACTGTTTGATTGTGTTTTCCTGGAATTCTTTCAGGTATTTTTGTGTCTCCTCTCTATGGGCTTCTACTTGTTTATTTATGTTTTTCTGGAATTCTTTCAGGTATTTTTGTGTCTCCTCTCTATGGGCTTCTACTTGTTTATTTATGTTTTCCTGGAATTCTTTCAGGCATTTTTGCGATTCCTCTCTGTAGGCTTCTACTTGTTCTCTAAGGGAGTTCTTCACGTCTTTCTTGAAGTCCTCCAGCATCATGGTCAAATATGATTTTGAAACTAGATCTTGCTTTTCTGGTGTGTTTGGATATTCCATGTTCGTTTTGGTGGGAGAATTGGGCTCTGATGATGTCATGTAGTCTTGGTTTCTGTTGCTTGGGTTCCTGCGCTTGCCTCTCGCCATCAGATTTTCTCTAGTGTTACTTTGTTCTGCTATTTCTGACAGTGGCTAGACTATCCTATAAGCCTGTGTGTCAGGAGTGCTGTAGACCTGTTTTACTGTTTTCTTTCAGCCAGTTATGGGGACAGAGTGTTCTGCTTTCGTGCGTGTGGTTTTTCCCCTCTATAGGTCTTCAGCTGTTCCTGTGGGCCTGTGTCTTGAGTTCACCAGGCAGGTCACTTGCAGCAGAAAAGTTGGTCTTACCGGTGGTCCCAGGCTCAAGTTTGCTCGTGGGGTGCTGCCCTCCCGGGCTCTCCGGGTGGCAGCAACCAGGAAGATCCGTGCCGCCCCTTCAGAGCCTCCGTGCACCAGGGTTCCAGATGGGTTTTGGTGTTTTCCTCTGGAATCAGTAAAGTGTGCAGAGAGCAGTCTCTTCTGGTTTCGCAGGCGTGTCTGCCTCTCTGAAGGTTTAGCTCTCCCTCCCACGGGATTTGGGTGCAGAGAACTGTTTATCTGGTCTGTTTCCTTCAGGTTCCGGCGGTGTCTCAGGCAGGGGTCCTGCCGCTCCTGGGCCCTCTCCCAAGGGAGCCCAGAGGCCTTATACAGTTTCCTCTTGGGCCAGGGATGTGGGCAGGGGTGGGCAGTGTTGGTGGTCTCTTCTGCTCTGCAGCCTCAGGAGTGCCCACCTGACCAGGCGGTGAGGTCTCTCTCCCACGGGTTCTGGGAGCAGAGAGCTGCTGCAGGCTGGGATCCGCGGGTCAGTGATCCCTTTCTTAATAATTTCATCTTTCTTCTTGATCTATGGCTTACGTAGGATCATTTCTTTACAGAAAAATGACAAATGTTACAATAAGCACTAAGGAAAAATTAACCAGTGTAAGTATGCATACATTCATTGAATAAATTAAGATTGAATTAAAAAAAAGATTTTGTATGACTTCAGGGTTATTCTACATAGATTTCCATATTTTTATATCCAGCAAAACGGCCCTAAAAATTCCTTTATTATTTTAAAAGTTTATACATGCATAGACTATATCTTGATTAAATCCACCTCTCATTTTCTCCTGTTCAATTCTCTGCATGTCCCCAGTTGCTTCCGAGTTTGTGTGCTTTGCTTTTTTTTTTTTTTTTTTTTTCCAGAGCTGGGGACCGAACCCAGGGCCTTGCGCTTGCTAGGCAAGTGCTCTACCACTGAGCTAAATCCCCAACCCCGTGTGCTTTGCTTTCAAGTCCAGTGAATCCACTTAGTCCTGCGTGTATGTGCAGGGATGCAGAACCACTGACTGCAACATGGCGTCTCTTTGGACCACATTCCTGAAGATAATGGACTCTCTCCCATTAGCCATCAATTGCCAATAGCCCCTTGGCAAGAGGTGAGATTTCATGAGACCCTCCCTCCCCATGCTGGGACGTTGACTGACTTGATTTTGCTGTCTTGAGCATGTAGTCACAGCTTCTGAGAGCTCCTGTAGGCAGTGACTCATCGTGCTTGGCAATACTCGTTTGCTGCAGATGTCTCCTACCTCTGACTCTCACAGTCTTTCTGCTCTCTTGAAGTAGGTGTGGCCTTGTTGGAGGGAGTGTGGCACTGTGGGCACAGGCTTTAAAAACCTTTCTGAGCTGCTCGGAAGCCAGTCTTCTCCTAGCTGCCTTAGAGTCAGAGGTTGAACTCCCAGCTCTTTCAGCTCCATGCCTGTTTGAATATTGTCATGTTTTCAGCTTGATGATAATGAATTGAAACTGTAAGCCCACCCCAATTAAATGTTATCCCTTATAAGAGTTGCCTTGGTCATGGTATCTGTTCACAGCAGTAAAACCCTTAGACACTAAATGACTCTGAATTATGTCAATTTAGCCAACTAACCATTTTAGGGGCCACATTTCAACTCATAACACTGCCTCCTCTCTTCCTCCTTCTTTTCTTTCTTCTCTTCTCCCTCCTCTTTCACCATCTCCTCTTCCACCTCCTTCTCCCCCTTGTCTTCCTTCTCCGCCTTCCTCCTCCTCTTTCTCCTCCTTCTCTTCTTCCCTCCTCCCCCTCTTAACATGGGTCTCATCGTGTACCCATGCAGGTCTTGAACTTACCCTCTCTTTTCTGACTCAGCCTCCTCAGTGCTAGGTTTGCAGTCACCACTGCTCTTGCTAACACTATCCTTCTTGAATAAGAAACCTTTTTTTTTTTGTTTTGGATAATCAGTTTATAGTGTGGCTCAGATGGGTAGCATGTCAAAAGGAACTTAAGCAAAATTTAACTGTGAAACTAACAGCAGCATTTTCAGTAAAAGCAGCAGAGTTCTTTATGTCAAGATAATCAGACTGCCAGGGATGCCTGTGTATTCCCCAGTCCCAGCCCTTGTCAGCTTCCTAGATAAGCCTCCGTGGGCCCATCTTGTTTTTCTAAGATGGGAACCTTTTGTTCTTGATAGCTCTCCCTGCCTGCACTCAAGTCCCCACTCCCCAGCACTAATCCTTTTATTTTGCTTTAAATGTTTCTTCTCTTTTCTTTTTATTAACCAAGGTGATTCTTGGGAGTTCTAGGGAATAAGCCTGTCTAGTTTACCATAATTGAAAGGGGAATAGCCTTGCAATTTCCTGTCTCGTGTTAAAATCAGGATGCCTTCAGGGGAGTTCTGAGAGAATATACCTACTTCCCTCTCCTCTTTCATTCACACTCAGTAGAGATGATGATATTACAGCCAGCATGCCTCCTCTTATCATATGCAACTGAGCTGGCTCTGCAACTCATGAAGGGAGACATATATTAAGCAAAATTATAGCTACATGTAATTGTATACCTAAACATAAATGCATGCCAATTTAAACCATATAAAGTTTTAACTGTATAGAAGAAGAAACCCAATTTTTATGTTATAGTTTTTCAGCTTTTGAACTTAAATGTGGTGCTTAATTTTGATTGCCAACTTCATTCAATTTATAGCCACATTTATAGTCAATTAATAGCCACATAGGAGACATATGGACATATGTGTATTTCTAGAAAGATTTACCAGAGGTGGTAAGACCCCTCAGGAATGTGGGTGTCACTATCCCATGAGCAGTGGTCCAGCACTAAATTTAAAAGGAGAAAGTGAGGTGAGCACCAGCATCATTTCTCTGCTTCCTGAGCAGCATACGACGTGACCAGCTGCCTCATGTTCTTGCTGCCATGCATTCCCCACCATCATCCCATCCCAACCTGTGACAAAAAACTCTTGCCATTGCAATGAGAAGAGTAATCAACACACAAAGATGATATGAATTGGTGTTTTTTAAATGAAAGAACAATAGTTCTTGTGTATCTTTAGTTGTCTTCTCTATGCATAATCTTCGGCTTCACATTTAATCCAAGACCTCTTAACCTCTCTTTCCTCGTCTTCCTCTGTCTCATCTGATGCAGTATAAGCTCTGATTAAGCCAGAATTTAATTTCCAGCTTCTAATCTCCATGAGCCTATTTGCTGGGTTTCCCTTCTATATGTCATAAACATGTCGATTTCTTTATATTCCTCCCAAATTATTCTAAATAAACAGATGTCATGTTCATCATCAACATTAATGTTATCTATCGACTACCAAGATCTTTTCTCACAGATTTTGATACCTAGGTAAGCTTTTGATACATGGCCATGTCTTCACTGGTTTTCAGTGAAAGCAGCAGAGGTCTTCTCTGTGAGATAGACTCTGAGGAGCACCTGCTGTTGCCTCCAATACCAGGCTCCCTGTTGGCTTCAAAGATAAATTCCTGGGGTGCCATCCTGCTCTTCTGAGATGAACATCATTAGCTCTTTGATAGGTCTCCCTGCCCATAATCAAATCTCAAGTTTCCCAAACTATTCCATGTATAACATTCATATCTCATTATTCATTATTTACAAATTAAACTGCAAATAAGTCTAGAGCTAATATTGCATACTGCCCGTATCCTGACTTTGATGATTTACCCAGCTAGAATTGGAGAAAGCTGTACAAAGGATATTTGGTACTATTTTTGCAACAGCTTTGAACCAATTATTTTAAAATAAAAGAGAGAAATTGCAGACTTCTGGGAAGGTGTGTGAGCACAGTATTCTAATTCTATCCAGGTATTACACAGCTACCATACACATACTCAATCCACCAGTTTTAAATCTTTACCTATATTTAGTTATAAACAATCATCTAAGCATTTAATTTAATTTCTGAGAAACAACTTTATTTCTCTATTCACTAGAGCAAAGAAGTATCCAACAACAGAATTACATGCAGTAAAGAATAATTCTGCAATTATAGTCATAAGAATACGTTGTGTATATAAATTTATAAACAAGCAAAATTCATTCAGTGAATAGCCAAGTGGTGACTGCCTTATCTCATATTCTTCACAAGCTCTGGACAGTTACAGTGTTTGATGGTTCCTGGGGATATGTGAAGAAATGTCTACTTTCCCAGGGCAGACTCAAGTAACTCCTCCACCAAAGTCCAACTGCTGAACCACAAAGTTTATTGTATCTTTTACAGAAGTAAAAGTTAGGGGTGACTTACAGGAGCACAGGTGCTTCAGTGACAACTATATCTCTGAGGACCTACCCTAGCATGGGTGAGAAACCTGCATCCAGGTCATTCCTGCATAACTTTCAGGCAAGTAGATTAGTGGATTGAACAGTCTCCTCTTCCAAGCAATTGTTCCTGCTTTTATAACCTTGGGAAGGAGGGGGTTGTGAATCTTGTAAGTTTCAGGAAGTCCTAGGACTTACAGTTGTTGATTTTCCAATTCTTAATAAGCCACCTTCTTCATGTAGAAGGGAATGATTTAACTCTAATGAAATCACTCCACAATACCATATATACCTATCTCTGTGTTTTCTAAAGGAGATAGATAGAAAATTATTCA
Organism: Rattus rattus; assembly: GCF_011064425.1. Classification (NCBI taxonomy): domain Eukaryota; kingdom Metazoa; phylum Chordata; class Mammalia; order Rodentia; family Muridae; genus Rattus; species Rattus rattus. The sequence continues at coordinate 9,037,049 of NC_046163.1, read as the reverse complement.
GAAATATGATTTCATGTAAGAAGGGTAGGAAAACTACCAAACAAATGTGCATTCCTTCACAGCAATTCAAACCTTCTCTTCTCACAGCTGAGGAAATTAAAGTGCCAAGAGCTTTTGTTGCTTCCAAGAGGTATAGTGCTTCAGAGGCAGCCCTGCAGCAAGAGAGAGCAAGATCTTCCTGTCCCTGAGGTTACAATATTCCCATTTTGCTATCATTTTGTTAAGGTCATGGACAAACAGTCTAGCAGGATGTGGGGCTCTCTGATCAAATTAGATTTGTAGGCAGGGTAATAACAACACTGTTTTTTAGCTTGGGGAAATTTGTAATTTTTCTTTTCCCCAAAAGGTATGCTCTCTCTTCCTTGATCTTAAAAAAATGTTATTAGGGTTGGAAAAGTAGACACAATAGGAAACTCTTCTCATCACACTGGAAAAGGACTTCAAGCAGTTTCGATGTCTGTCGGGGCTCAACATCAATTACTCTGATCTCCTTCCATTGAACATTACACTTCCCCAGCTGAGATCGATGGCTTCCTGTGAGGTTTCACTCCTATTTTGTTTCAGAAGGGTTTACATTGTCAGTGTCTCCAGGCTGACAACTTTCCCCTCTGTGGATTGTAGGAAGAAAAGTGATGATGCAGGGGATGAGGGAGTAAGAGCTGAGCCTGTTCTTGAAAATGCAGAAGCCTTTTCCCTTCCAAAGCAACTTTGTAAAAACCTGGACTGGCAGGATGGCTCACCTAGTGAAGTGCTTGCCATGCAAACATGGGGACTCATGTTTGACCCTTAGAACCCATGAACAGAAACTAGGCAACTCCAACTCCCACAGTTGAGAGGCAGAGACAGGAGGATCCTTGGCCCTCACTGGCAAACACCCAGTCTAACTTAACCAGTGAGGGTCAAGTTCATAGTGAGACAACAAAAATAACAGCAACAGCAACATCATCAACCATAAGAACAACAGCAAGGAGAACAAAAACAACAGCAATAACCATGGCAGCAGCAACAACAACAAAAACAGTAACAACAGCTGTAGCAGCAACAACATCAACAATAAGAATAGCAGCAGCAACAAGAACAACAGCAACAACAGCAGCAACAATAGTGGCAACAATAGTGGCAACAATATCAGCAACAACAATAACAGCAGCAACAGGAACAGCTGCAGCAGGAACAACAGTAACAGCAACAACATCAACAATAAGAACAACAGTAGCAGCACCAACAATAAAAACAACAGTAGCAACAACATGAATAATAAGAACAATGGCAGCAACACCAACAATAAGAACAACAGTAGCAATAGCATCAACAATAGGAACAACAGTAGTAACAACAACAGCAGCAATGACAACAACAGCAACAAAAATAACAATAACAACAGGAGCAGTAACAACATGAAGAGGGATTGAGGAATATACCTGACATTGATATTTGACTCTGTAAACACACACACACACACACACACCCACGCACACACACACACACACACACACACACACACCATCCCAGTAACATTTTGCATAAAACCAACAACACAGGGTAATTTTATCAACAGTAGCATACATACATCCCCCTGGATGTTTTTGGTCTTTCCTGACTTGCTTATACCAAGACCAATTTGTCCTAGAGTGAGCAGCAGCCCAGCTCCAGCTCATCCTGTGAGTGTTCAGAGAATTTGGACAGAGAACACTTTCCCATGGTTTTAACTATTCATCTCAGGAAGCAGGTGTGATTCCTGGTGAATAAGTCACTATACCTTATGTAAAATCCATATATTACCCCTTAGGGGTAATCCTGAAATTACCCCTTAGCCTCTTATACCAGCTAGCAGGTGGGTCCTTTTTTTCTCAGTCAGGTAAAGAATTAAATGGTATGAGAACATCTCAGCCAAACTTGAAGGTGAAGTTTATTGGCAAGAATTCCAGACCTCTAGGGTACAGAAGCACCAATACAGCTGGAGAGACCACTAACTCCAAGGGACTTGGGTGTTCATTGGGGCTTAGGTGTCCTACTCACTCATCCGCCCATGACACCTTCTCTATTGGACTGAAGGTGTCTCTGTACAACTTCTCTAGCAGGTGTTGGGGCTCTGTCTCTGTGATGGGCCAGGGTAAGAGTGGACTTCTGAACGCCCTCTGCTCCTTGGTATGTAACAGGTACAGAGCAATCAACTGCATGTAGGGAAATGGTCTGTTTTAGAGCAGTGAGAGCTTAATGGTTGGGGGTAAGATGTCACAAAGAAATGAAAACGTATTGCCTCTTGGTGGGAGAAGAAACTGCAGCTGTTTAAATCAGGATTTATGTTCACTCTTCTCCCATGCTTGAGGTCCACAGTGTCCCTTGGTGGCGGTGAAGTTTGGCAGAAGCTCTGGGTCACGTGTAATGTAAAATACTTCTTATCTCTATTTTACAGGAGACTTTTGAAACCATTCAATACCGCCCAGAATTAATATTTCATAGAAATTAGTTTAGGAAATACTTGTTTTCAAACGGCTCTAAGAAAAATGGTTTTATTCCTCTCTGACATTATTCCTGAGACAGGTTCTTCAGTCAGACGACAGGACAAATATTTCTGAGCCTAGTTTTTCTGATGACTTCTTCATCTTATTCCCAGAGGAAGGTGTGTGCGTGTGTGTGTGTGTGTGTGTGTGTGTGTGTGTGTGTGTGTGTGTGTGTGTGTGTGGTGTCACTTCTTTTTACTGGGCCAAGATGTGGCCATTAGTTTTAGGATCTGCTTGTTTGAATGTTTTCTGCTTAATTAGACCCTGCACTTAATTTCGTTTGCTGATTTACCCATCTAGCGTTTCCCTCCTTAAATTACCTTTTAGGGCTGAGGAGGAATGACTGTGAGTAAAGCGCTTGCCATGCAAAACTCTGCATTTGAGTTCAGTCCTCAGAATGTGCTTGCTCTAATCTTTGTACTGGGGAGGTGGAGGCAGAGAGATCCCTGAGGCTCACTGGCTAGAAAGCCTAGTTGAATTGGAACACCAAAAGGAATGGGGAGAGATTCTGCCTCATAAACATGATGGGGAATGGCTGTGGAGGATGTTTGCTGCTGGCCTTGGCTTCCACAGACATGACAGAACACACACACCCCTCCCACCTGTGAGCACATATATTCCAATGCACAAACACAACCACAAATTACCTCTACATTATTAATGTTGTTCTACTAAGAAGATCGTTCACATCTTGTAATTTACTTTAAAGATGATGCTGTACATGTATTTGCTATAGCCTTTTATGGAAAGATAAAAGTATGATCTAAGCCAACTGGGCTTAGACATATATGTGCCTGTGAGGGCCTGTGAACACGAGTGCAGTGTCTGAGGAGGCAGGGAGAGCATGGTAGGAGTCACAGAGAGTTCTAAGTCACCTGACGTGGGTGCTAGGGACTGAACTCAGAATCTCTGCCAGGCCAGTGCTCTTAACCACTGAGCCATCTCTCCAGCCCCACAAAATCCTTTTCTATCACACCACTATTGGATAGTCATGAATTGCATACTGTCTATCAGGTGTTATTCCATTATGTTATGTTGGCCAGAGGGGGTGGAAGTGGAGGCTGCACTTTGATAGACTCTTCATAATAGCACCCAAGATGAAAAAGACAATTCCACCTTTGCTTTGGATTTGATAGCTCACATCATTTCAAAGAGTTGATGATAATAACTTACCGTTGTTGATATTTTCAATGTCTTATGGCGCAGGAAGCGGGGGGGGGTGATGGGACAAAGGAAATCAAGAAAACGTTTGATATACGGTCGTCCCTCAATAATACCTTGACTCCCTGAAAAAAATTAAGACATTACAAAGAACCAGCCGTGCTCTTGTGCCCCAGAAGGGTCCTTTCCTAAATTGGGAAAGTTCATTTAGAAAAGCACTAGTTCCACCAGGGTGAACTTGCCACGCACCGGGAAAGGTGGTTTTAATTAAAGCGCCAGTGCTTCATCATCTGAACTTTGTTTATTGCTTCATGGATCTGATTTATGGAGATCAGGGGATGAATAAATTTTTAAATGTGAAACTCGAGTTGGAAAAATTAGAGGGGAAAATTAATTTTAAAGTGTAACCACCAGCATAAACACATTTGCTTCTGTCTGGAACCAAATATAAACTTGGCTGTCACAAGTGAAGAAGCCACGGCTGTTGCCACATCGAGCCTGCAGATCTGCTTGTCTGACAGCACGGTGCTTGAACATCTGGATGACAGGCACAATTTTAAGCATTTCCAGCTGACTCAGAACATTTATAGGACATGAAGAACCCTAGCAGAAAAGATAGCTCTCATCCAGCATCACAGACAGAAATCATCCTCACAGCTTTTAGTAAAACTTGATCAATTGATTACTTATGCTTTGTAGATTTTAGTTATTGTTATGTTATGGCCCTGATATGTTTGTGTTTCTGTGTTCATGAGTACATGAGTGCATGTAGGTTCAATTGCATGTGTGCATGTGTACGGAGGAGGAGGGGGAGGAGGGGGAGAAGGAGGAGGGAGGAGGAGGAGGAGGAGGTTGGTTTGTACTTGGTGTCTTCACTTTATGAAATAGTGACTCTCACTGAACCCATGCTCAGCTATTTGGCCAGACTGCCTTGGCCAGCAAGCTTAGAGATCTGCTTATGTCTGCTTTTCCAGATCTGGGATTATATATGTATGTTGTCATGCCTGGCTTTTAGTAGATACTAGGGCTCTAAACTCAGGCCTTTATGCTTGTATGGCAAGCACTTTCTTGATGAAACTATCTCTCCAGCTCAATCAACTTTGACTATATGCTGATTCTCTGATTTTCCGTGTTTAAGATTTCAGATCTCCCATGGATTTACTAAAAATTGGGTGCTTGCTTGATGCCTATTCTTAGTTACTCTCTGAGTCTTAAGCAAAAGTATCATGCATGTAAATTAGACAAAGAAGGTCAGATATGGTGGTGTATGCCTTAAATCCCAGTATTCAGTAGGCTGAGGCAGGTAGATTTTTGTGAGTTTAAAGCCAGCCTGGTCTACACAGGGAATTCCCAGCCATTCAGGATGACACAGTGAGACCCTGTCTCACAACAACAAAATAAAATGAAAACAAGGGGCTGGAGAAATACTATGCGGTCGGTTAAAAGCACTTGCTGCTTTTGCAGAGGACTGAGGTTCAGGTCCCAGCACTCATATGGTTGCTCATAACCATCCATAATTTCAGTCTAACGGGACCCAATTCACTCTTCTGAGATTTTGGAGTACCAAGAATGCACATGATGTGCATACAAGCATGCAGGCAAAATATCTATACACTTAAAATTAAATGAGTAAGTCTCTAGAAACTGAAACAATAAAAAAAACCCAAGCCAAACCCAAAACAAAACCAAAATCACACAGAGAAAGCCAACTCTACAACTTAAAAGCCCAGAGAAGGTGACTATGTGTGCATGTACACAATATATATGTGCATATGACGTGATGTGTGTGTGTGTGTGTGTGTGTGTGTGTGTGTGTGTGTGTGTGATGGATAAAAGTCAAGTGGTGTGGTCTTTCTATGAGCCCCCAGGTAGGCATTTGCTTTGGTTTAGCCTGTGTGGTGTTAGGAGAAATATCTCTAAGTGCCAGCATTGAGGTGTTCTGCTATGAACTGTGGGGGTTTTCCTGGGTCTACAAGTGTGTAACAGTGTATCTCAGACTATCCCAGGGGATGTTCCTTTCTTGAGTATTACTTTCTAGGTTCTCCAACAAAGTTCCCCAGGGTAGGACTACTGTCTTGATGAGCTCAGTATGTCTGATCATGCCAGGCTGTATGTGTTTAGACATTTGCCGCAGGAATGAACAGATTGTTGGGTGGAGAGAGAACACTCAATCCATTCTGTGCACCCATAACTGTGGCCTCCACTGCCATGGAGCACTGTGCTCCTCAAACCACAGGCAGGTGTTCCATGGGGTACTTTTTTTGTTTGTGGACTTTCTTATGTGCATGTGTGCATGTGTGCAGGGGTGTGCATACAAATGTGCAGAGGAATCAGAGGCTGATTTTGGTAGCTTTATTAACCTCTCTCTATCATATTTTTGAAACAGAGTCTATCATTGGCCCGGGTTGCTTCAAGTTGTCTGGATTGGTTGGTTAGGTTGGTTATGGAGCCCCCGCTATCTACATCCATCACCTCCTCAGCAGCAGGGTTAGAAGCATGCATCACAATGTTCTTGCCTTTTGGATGGGTTCTCAGGTTGGAACTCAGGTCCTCTTGCTGGCAAGTTAAGCATTTTACAGACTGAGCCACCTCACCAACCCAGTATTTCTTAACAATCATTCCTGCAAAAACAAAGTAAACCTCCTGGTTTGCTCAATTGTGACTCAGTGGGTTCTGTCTCTTGTACTATGGCACTGTTTACTAGCCTTATCCTCAGCTCCCTTCCAAGTGACACTGCACTCATCCTTTAAGGGCCCATGAAGCTCTTTCCTTTGCGAATTCATCTCTCGCTTAGGTAGCTATGAATCTTTAGGTTTTGTAGTATTCGTTGCATCTTTAGAAGTGGTTTATGGGTTTCTTCGTGACTAACAATGCTCCTGTGAGGATAAAGACAAAGTTTTTTTTCCCCCTTACTATTCCTCGCTCTGGTCCACCACGCATACAAATTAATGGTTGCATTCAAACTTCCTTCCTGACCAATTTCACTGCTGCTCAGTTTCAGGACAGTTTACCCAGCAAAACAGCCATGAGTCAGCATTTTTATGGCTCTGCTCTGGGTTATCTGCAAACGCCACCAGAAGAAGCATGCAGCAATTTTGTCACCCACCTTCATCACAGCCTGCCTGTGTCCCTTCATCATTGCTGTTGTTATAACTGCTTCAGCCTTTATTGGAAAATCACGAGGTGACCCCATCAATCTTTAGCTCCTTCCTTTAATCTGCTGGCAGTGGTCACATTTGCTTATTAAAGTACAGAGAGAATAATGAGTCTTTTATGGGTCTTAGAGTCATGGAAACATTGAACTTCATGGCACCTTGGAAATTAACTTGAATGAACATTTCATCCATGGACCAGGAAATGGTATGACCTGAGAGAAGGGGACTGGCTTTTCAGGGTCATACAGTGGGCCTGTGACAGACTAAAATTAGCTCCAGTTTTCCTAATTCAGAATTGTTGCTTCTTTTAGTTTGTATAAATGCATTCACAATCACAATCACACATGCAAACACAGATACACAGACACACAGACCCAGATCCAGACACACACACACACACACACACACACACACACACACACACACACACACAGAGTTTTGTAGTTGTAGAATTTCCTTTTTCTCCTAGTCTTTCCTCTGTCCCTCCCTCCTTCTCTCTTTCTCTCTCTCTCTCTCCCTCCCTCTCTCCCCCTCTCTTTCTCCCCTCCTCTCTTCCTCCCATCCTTCCTCCTTCCTTCCTTCTTTCTTTGTTTCACTATTCTTGGTGTATGTTCTGTTAAACCTCGCCCAGCCTAACCCAACCAGATATCGGATTTGTGACAATCCTCCTGTCTTAGCTTTCTAAGACTTATAAGTATGCCTTATCACATCTGGCTAGAGTTCATGTTCATGAAATGGAAAATTGAACAAAATTTAGCAATTTGTTTTACCATATTTGAATTTATAATGCTATTGAGTTCTTTCATGATTTCATGTACCTAAACAGGGTTTCTAAGAGAATATTTTATTTGTAACATGAATGAGGTAGGGGATTCTTCATTATATGAGACTATTGGAAGCCTAGTAGTTGGCAACAGTAATCCCTACTAATCCTGGGTGTTGTGACAACCCTATGTCTCTTCTTGCCTAGTTACATTTCCAGATGCCCTCTTGAGACTTGTATTGTCACACACAGAGTCATTTTGTGATCCCAGGAGCATCTTCATCTATGGAGTCCTGTCCTCCCCAGACCCATGATCTCTGCTAATCAGGTCTGCTCAACATCTCTGAAGTTCTGTCTTCCAGAGAACATGATACAAAAAAGTCATACTATGTATCAATTCAGAATGACTTTCATGCAAACATGGATCTTATGTTAAGCATGCATGGAGAACAACAGCCCACAGTGCTATGTTTAAAGTTTGGAGCCAACCTTGCAGATATCCTGGAATGTATTTGTCATACTGTACTCCTGAGGATTTTGTATATGGTGAGAGGTCTGGATTACAGTTGGTTTGTTTTTTCTGCACATGATCATCTGACTTTTCCAATACCATTGGATGAATCTGGCCTCTGTCTTTTCTGATATAATGTCTCACCCTGTGTATGGAGCTCAATTGTCCATATCTATATTCATCTACATCTAGGCTGTGGTATTCCACAGAACCATGGTCAAGGCTGGAAGCAGATGCTAAACTCTGTCTAATTACATTTCCAGTTCTGTCATTAAACACCCTGACAAAAAGTAATTTAGGAGTGAACGTTTATTTCAGCTCATAGTTCCAGGTTATAATCTCTCACAGCAGTTATACAAAGGAATCAGGAAGTTCAAACCACTTGTCAGTTTATGTGGAGTCAAGACCAGAGAGAGAGGAATGCACAAGAGATTGGGGCTCTTAGAGAATTTAGAGCCCTAAACCAGGGGACAGTGTTGCCCACTTTCAGGCTGGGTCTTCCTGCCTCACTTAAAGAGCTCAAGACAACTCCTTATAGACATTTGCCCATAGGCCAACCTTGGTCTGGACAATCTCTTATTTTTCCCAGGGAATTCTATGTTGTGTCAAATTGACACTTATATCAAAATTAATAAACCTGAGGCAGCAAAACATCACAAAAGTATTAATTTCTGAAATTTTATGAGTTTTGAGCTGGCGTTAGCTGTTCAGCTTTGCTTGTTACTCTTACTAACTGATGCCACACTTCACCTCCATAGAGGGTTTTTGAGGAAGGAGACGTGCTCTTCACTTTCTGAAACATAAACTTGACCATGTGACGTGACTTGGAACCAAGACTTTGGATCTCTTTACTTGCATCACCTGAGCTTCCTTGATGTATCTCCTCACACATCACGTACCTCTCCTTCCTAGGAAGCTTTTCCTGCTGACGGTCATGTGACTCACCCTGTTTTCCACCCAGGTTCTGCTCTCCTCCATCACAGTCTCTCATAAGATCTGCCATCTCTGTCCCCTCGTCTCACTGAGTTTGCTTCAGGTATTGTCTCTTTTATGTTTGTTCATGTCTTTGACATTTACTTCCTGCACTAGATTCTTTCCCTCTGTGAAGGACAGGCTTTTGTCTCATTTTTCCTCCAGGATAGCCAGCTTTGGAGTTGTGGCTGGAACAAAGCAAATGCCTAAGGCATCGATCTGTGTAGGATATTTTCTTGAAAATTTTGGGATTTGTTAATTTTTACTTATGTACACTAGGTCTATGTGGAGGTATGTGCAACTGAGCGCAGGTACCAGTGGAGACCAGGAGAGGGCGTCAGATCCTCTGGAGCTCAGGTTGTGAGCTATAGGATGTGGGTGGTAGAAACTGAACCTGGGTCCCCTGCTGCAGCAGTAAGTGCTCTTAGCCACCAGGCCTTCAGTTCCTTGTAAGACATTCTTAGAATGGGGTCTGGTGGTAGCAAGGTGTTCGGGAAAGATTGATGAAGCAGCGGAACTGCTATCTTTGGAAAGACTTACTTGTAGGTTTCCCCTTGCCCACTATCTAGAAGCATGGATTTGAGGAGAGTCTTCACCTTTCTCAAGACATTGGCTTATTCTATCTCATCTGCTTCTAAGGCAACACGTTTCTGTTGAACATTCCTTCTTTTAGAAGCCATGTACTACTGTAAAAGCCATCCTCCAGTACAAGCTTTGAGGCTTTGCGTCTCTGGTGACTTCTCTGTTACACAAGATTCCACATGGATTGTCACAGTCTGATACTAGAAGAAGTAAGCACATCCTGTATGACTCCATAAAGAGAAGAACTGGAAGGCTGTAGGATGTCCTGTAGCATCTTTTACCTTTGGCCTTGAGCCTTTCCACTGCAGCTAATCAGCATCATGAACTTTCCACCTTTATGGGTCTTCTGAGAAGCTATCCAGTGTGTTTCTGGAGCTCAGAGTGGGCCTCTGGACACAAAGATTGTGCCTTTCTCACATTTAGTGAAAATACCACTGTCGGTGTTGAGGTTTTCCAAAGGGAGGTTTCATGGAAGGTGTAATAGAGGTGAGGTAAGGCATGGTCCAATGTGCCTGGGGACAGTTGGCACGGGGCATAGGGAGAGTAGATGAATAATGTGGTAAGAAAGGATGACAGAGCTAATACTTTATATCCTCCATTTAGTAGACATATCATATCAGAGGAAGTTGTTAGAATGTCTGCGATTCGTCCTTTAAGGAGAACAGCAAGAAGAGTGGAGTTGGCTTCCCTTAGTCCATGTGAAAGAATTTCCCATAGGAGCTTCATTCCCAAGGGAGTTTGGTATCAGCCACCTTTCCCAATGCTGTCACAAAATTCCCAACAAAGGCTACTTAGCAAGGAAGGTTTTGTTTCCACTCAGAGCATATGGGCACAGTCCATCATGGCAAAGAAGTCATGGTAGCCTGAGCTAGAGGCATCTGGTCACATTGCATCCACAGCTGGGAAGCAGAGGGATGAATGCAATGAAGTCACCCTGAGAGATCGAACTTTTGGGATTAGACTCCATCTTAGAGAACCTGACCTAAGTTTAGACTGAAGGCTAGTATCTAGCATTAGGTTCCAAGTTACCCTCCCCCAACAAAATCCGAGCCTAATTCTAGTTTCTAGGCTAACCCCAACAAAACCTGCTTGTTTTAATCTCCTCCAACAAATCCAACATTTCCAGGTAACTCCCCAACAAGTCTCCCTTCTGCCTAACAAACACCAAATTAGGAAGAAATCAGAAATTAAGTTTAAGATTTGACCCCCAGCACCAGGCAATTATGTTAAAGGCCAGAGTAGCTTACCTAGGGGCTTTCTAGGCTGGAAACACTCATCCCTCACTTGCTACTTTCTACAAAACCTCTCCCAATGAATGTTCAGGGCTTTTCCTCCACCGGAGCCATCCTGTCGGGCAGCAGTGAGGTAAACCTGAGCTAGCTCGAATAAAAACCCTGGTGTGGTTGCATTGGATAAGCTGCTCATTGGTCTTTCAGAGCTCCATGACACAACAGACCAAACCATGGATAGCACTACTCACATCTAGGATGGATCTTCTCAGTGCAAGTAACTGAATTTAGACAATTCCCCACTTCCTTGTCCAGAGATTTGTTTATGATAGTATTAGAGCTATTATGTCTGGAGTAATTTATGCTAGAAAGTTACCAGGTAAGCTGGAAGCTTGCTTCTGTGGGTTCTATAGTTCGGAGTGTTAGCTGCACAGAGACCATGTTTGCACCAGAACAGTAGCAATTCACCGGGGACTCAGGGTACCACCTTGCTGTCGGGAAAGGTGCAGATGTCAGGGCAGCCATCTGACTCTCTGAGTAACATCTAGATACATGGATGTCTGAATCCTTCAAGTCACTGAACCTTTCCAGAAACCAATGCAGTGCTTCACACATTCCCCACAGGTTTCCAAGCTGAGAAAACCACCTTCTTGTGTTGAGCTCCAGGAAGGAGCTGTATTCCTTTTATTTTTTTTTTCAAACACAATCTTCATTTCATTCTTTTTTCTTTTGTGATTTCATGCTTATACAGCATGCTTTGATCATGATCTCCCATATTATTGTCTCTTATGCCCTTTCCCCTCCTACTGAAATGTTTCTTTCCAACAAGCCTTTCTTTCTCTGTTTGCAGGACATTGCATTTAATGGCATAAGTGTATTTGTGTTAGGTGTATTTGTATGTGTGTGTGTGTGTGTGTGTGTGTGTGTATGTGTGTGTGTACTTATGCACATGTGTACTTGTTTATATATATATGGGGATTGTGTATATATATACACATATATACATATATATGGCGGGTTGTGTATACACACACACACACACACACATACATATATATGGGGGTATTGGGCAGAAGAAAACCTCAGATGTTGTTCCTAAAGAAACATTGTAATGGTTAATTTTTTTAGAACCTGATTTATTTATTTACTTACTTAATGTGTATGGGGATTCTCTCTGTATGTATATCCGAGTACTACATGAGCACTTTTGGAGGCCAGAAGAGGGTGTTGAATTTCCTAGAACTAGAGTTCCAGGTGACCGTGAGTCAAGTAATTGAGTTGGCCCTCTGTGGGCACGATTTCAGGGGTTATGCTCTGAACTGTCTTAAGACTGAGGAAAACTAGCTGAACAGGAGATGTAGGCAGGCACCATGCGGGTGCTTGTCTTTGCTCTTTTCCTCTTTGATGTGACTAACTGTTCAAGTTTCTGTCTTCACTTCCTCCCAATAATGGAACCTGGCATTGTAAACCAAATAAACCCTTCTCTCCAAAATTTCTTTTGTCAGTGTGTTTTATCACACCAACAGGAATGAAATTAGAATAGATAATAGAATGATTTTTTCCCCTTCCTTTTTTCCTTTCTTTCTGTCTGTCTGTCTCTCTGTCTGTCTGTCTTTTAAAGATATGGCTTCTTATTGACCTGGGAATTACCCAGTAATCTAGATGGCCTCACTTTCTAGCCTCACGGACCCCCATTTCTGCTTCCTTGGTGTGGGATTACAAGTGCATGTTGTCATGCTCAGCTTTCTGAACATGTTTCTGGAAATTTAACTCAGGAACTCATGGTTAGAAGGAAACACTACCTACTAAGCCATCTTCCCAGCCTATTCCTTTGAATTTCTCATATTACCATGGAATGATTTAATTTCTAGCATTCCCGGTAGAACGTAGATCTCAGGATCCTGGGTGAAAATTCAGTTGAATCCAGGAGTGAACATCTTAGTTTTATGGCTTCAGGGAATCTTGGTCTGAATAGTTTTCTACATGGTATACAGCTATAGTTTGTCCTCTATCTCTGCTTCTAATGTCCCAATACGAAGGGACTCTTGTATTGAGACAGAAGGCTGTAAGATATAAGAATACCAGATCATAAAGTAGGTAAAGGGACACCAGAGGCCCAAAGCCTAGGCCTAAAACAGACACTCAGTTTGATAGGAGTTAACTGTGGAGTTTTGCTGTGTACGGATGGAGTTGTTTATAGAATTGCATAGACTGCCCTGCTCTCCCTGGTACCCATTGCTTCTGTTTGTCCTCCCCTCCCATTTCACCCACCTAAGCTATACAAACTCCCCTGCTATCATTCAATTGTCAAAGTTTAGCAATTTCCCCCAAGCTTTCCATTAACCTCTCTGTCATCAGGACTTAAGGAAGAAATTTCATTATGGGGGAAGGTGAGGAGGGCACCTTTTATTTACTTAACACTAAAAACTTTTCCAAAACCACAAATTATATTCCTCTCATCTGAACAGTGACTGAGTAGTTAATTAATCCACAGAGCCATTCTGCTCCTCTGAGCTGGACAAAGCCTCCTGGAAGGTCACCATCCAACAGAACACAGCTCTCTTATCTCTGCCGTTGGCCCACCTTATAGATTAATCCGTCATCCACTCCCATTATCTGCCTATCATCTATCCACAGCTATGAAGCACCCAATCACTTAACTCAGCGCATTTAGTTTTTAAAGATTTTGTTTTTAATGATGTGTGTATGTGACGGTGTGCAAGTGCCCAGGGAGACCAGAAGAGGGCGCTCTGTTCCCTGGAGCCGAAGTTAAAGCTCCCCAATATGATGGCTAGGATTAGAACTCGGGTCCTCTGCAAGATGTGCTTTTACCTGCTGAGCCAGTCCTGATACCTCTATCCTAATGTCTTCTTTTTTAGCCCATTTTCCCAAGGAGCTCTCTTCTTAAATGCTAACAACCATAGACTAGCTTTAATAGTCTCACTCATTAATTGTCTGACCAGAGTAAAAATATGTCCTCAGAGACAGATTTTACATCTAGAAGCCTCTGATAATGTCAAGGCATTGTGCAGAAGGCCGCAGTGGACCCCAGAATACAGATTGTTCTTTCTCTGGTGCTGGACTCCATTCTGAGGACTGTAATCTTGGTATGTCATTTTTGACATTTCAGCGAGTAGGAGCTGCCCTGTCTTTTAGGGAGGGGATTATTAGTGGTCTATATGAGGAGACATAGGCATACCATGGAACGGCATTTACATCTATTTCATCAAGATGATGGGTGACAATCTGTCACAGGCTTAAGTGACCTCCTGCTAGGATGAAATCAGAGCCAGTAGGGACAAAATTAAACCAGATGGCCACTTAAGCCCCTGTTCACTTTCAGGGACTATAAATGATTGCCTTTCACGACTAGAAGAATCATTTAGGATAACCTACTTTTAAAATGTGTGCATGTGTTTGATATGTGCACACGTCCATTCATATGAGTAGGTGTGAGTGCACATGTACCACAGAGAACAATGAGGTCAGAGGATAATCTCTGATGTCTGTCCTCACCTCCACTTTGGGACAGGAGCCCTTGTTCACCATTGTGTATACCGGGTTACTGGCCTGCCAGTTTCTGGGGATCCTTCTGTTTCCACTTTCCATCTCAAAGCCAGAGTGTTGGGGTTACAGATGTGTGCACCACTGCACTCAGCTTTTACGTCAATTCTGGAGCCTTAAACTCACATCCTCATACTTGCATGGTTTTATCCATGGAACTATTTTCAGGCTCCAGGTAGTATTTCCTGAAGGCAAATACCAGAATCCATGTTTTATTCAACATTCGGTGACTTCAGTCACCTACTGGGCATCGATGGCTACCATTATAAAGTACATTGACAGAGCTCCTGACATTATGAGTACAATGTCTCAGTTTTTGTTTATGTATCACCTTACAATACTGAAAATTATTTCAGAATTGATAGTTGTCTTACTTCTAGAAAGTTCTTAGATCTGAGATGCAAGACCAACCTATTGCCTTTTACACTCAAGTCAGTCTTAGCAGCACAAAAGCTCTTGGGAGGGATCATAGACGGTGTATGTAATTCCTTGTTGACAATAGGTGTATCTTACCGTCTTATTATGAATGAGAACATTGAGGTTCTGAGAGATCGAATCACACAATGTGCCAAGGGAACCATTAGAAAGGGTAAGGGTAAGGGGACCCAAGTGCAAATTTCAACTGATTTCAAACCACCTTTTCCCCAAACTAACGTTCCAAGTTAGTATCTTCTTGGGGGAATGCAATTCAGAAACTAACAAGAATCTACTTTCTGGAGGCCAGGGCTTGGTTCAGGCTATAAGTTGCTTATTGGACAAGCATGAGGACCTATGGCACTGCAGTGTGCACCTGCCTTCCACCCCAGAGGGTCTGAAATAGGAGAATCCTTGGCTGCCACTCTCTGGTGAGGGAGTTCAGCCCAACCATCAAGCTCCAGGTTGAGCGAGAGATCTTTCCTCAAAGGAAAAAAAATAGTGGTGGAGAAAGGCAGTGTTTATTTTGTTTCTATCCCCTACCAGAATATACTTCTTTTTCTTCCTAAATTATTTCTTTCCAATGTACTTTCATTTTTTTCTGTGCTATTTTCTGGGAAATAGGTCTAGTGACACGTGAGGAACATTAACTCCTCACAAAATGGAAAAGGACCACTGTGAAGTGGAGAGGAAGGGCAAACTCTGATTACTGGAAGTCTAAGATTCTACACGTGAGAGTTAGAGTCAGGACCAAGGCAATCAGACTATTTGTGGGAGAGCTACCTTTCTCAAGTGAAGGCTGGGCCATCCATGAGGCCTGTTGCCATGGCATCCAATGATTCCCTATTCAGTGGGATGGAATCCCCATTTGTGTCCTTAAAAAATTAAAGCAGTTTTATGGATATTAAATGTTTAAGTGGCTCCAGCAGCTAGAAAGAAAAATTGCCTTATGAATAAAACAGACCGACGGCTGATTGCTTGCATGGGAAGTATTTGAAAAACGTGTTCACGGAGTTTCGAGCCTGGCAGCCTCTGTTTTATGGTGTGCGGTGATAGGGGGAAATGGATGAATGAATATATAAATGATCGTAGGCAAACTACAGAATATAAAAAATGGTGAGAGAGGAATTAAACTTACTTCAACACAGTTTTCCCCCTGAACACTTATTATAAGCTTGACACCATACAGGGCCTCTCGGAGCATGTAAAAACTGCCTCTGGTGCAAGCGAGTGCCTTCCCTCCTCATGTATTAGCTGGAATGACACTACTATTTATATTCCAATGTTTTCATACAATACTTTAAAATTTTAAAGACCAGGTTGTTACTATGTCCATTTAGTAAGATAATAGAAATAAGGTCCCCCTGGGCATTGTGATCATTCCGATCATTGATTTTTGGCCAGATTTGCATACTAGGAGTGTACTTCCTCCCGTGGGGTGGGCCCAAGATCTAGTCAATAAGAACGAAGTCAGTGACTCACATAACATCGTCATCATCACTGCACCCATAAACATCTCCTGCCATGTTGCTCATAGCTAGGTAAGACTACTGCTAGCCTACCACAGCCGCCAACGCTGATGCCACCACCACTACCACAGCAGCTTGCAAAACATTCATGGGTACTCTAAGAGCTAGCTAGCATGAGGGAGGATGCTGCCTGTTCAGGGACAGATTGATTTCTCCATGTCCTTTGAGCAATGCATCTAGTGTCTTCAGTGGGAGGATCTTATCATCGAGTTCAGGTAGATAACTAAGAGCAATGGCAAAAGACTGGGTTGTTTGGTGGGCATTTCCAGGATACCTCAGACCAACATCTTCAGGGACATGTCTTACCCCTAGTGCAAAGTTTTTTAGTGCTTCTAGCTTCTGGGATGAGCACAATCCCCTGTGTAAGGTAATTCAAGTTAAAGGTTTTTATAGAGAGAAATAAATATCCCTCTATTTCATAAACATAATTTTAAAAAAATTTTCCCAACATTCTACCCATGGTTTAGTGCAGCCTTCAGACTGTACCAGAGAAACGTCTCTGTGCAATGGATGTTGGTTAATGAAGAAATCCACAAATGGTTAAAGTGTAGGGAGTAAGTGACTGAACATTATTCAGCCACAAATGGGGTGTCTCTATCATACTCCCTACTAAAGCTCAGGGATGCCATGGAAGAAGGACTGGGAAGATTCTAAGAGCCAGAGGTCGAGAAGGACCACAGCTAAACAATGTCTTCTGTACATGACAGGACCTCCCCACTCACTAGCTCATTGCAATTGTGGCTGTCTGCACAGTGTCCTAACATGGAGTGGGAATGAGGTTCCTGGGTCCCCACCCCTAACTGAGGGTCGGTTGGCCAGCTGATGGCTTTGGGAAGTGGACAGTCATTGTTCTATAATGCTGTGACCCCTGGTAGTTCCACCACGCTCCAGTGGCTAGGCCCACACCAAAAAGTACATAGCACAAAATGGATTTGATGGGTTATTAAACTTAAACAGGACATAAAGTTGGTTGGTGGTGGGTAGAGAGGTGGAAAGATCTTGGAGGACTTAAGGACAGCAGTGAATATGATCAAAACACATTGTGTGAAATTCTCAGAGAATTAATGCAATCTTTATGTTTTAAGCAAGAAAATGAAATTCCATCAATACTTTAAAATATTAAAATTTCTTATGGACTGGACTGAACACAAATGTCGCAGAGGGCTGCCTTGTCCTGCCTCAGTGGGAAAGAATGTGCCTAATCCTCCAGGACTTGATGCACCAGGGTCAGGGGATACCCAATGGGCCCCACCCTCTCAGAGGGAAAGGGTATAGGGGACTGGAGGAGGGACTCTGTGAGGGGTATTGGGAAGGGGAACAGCATTTGGGATGTAGATAAATAAATAATAAATAAATAATCGGTAATAAATAAAATAGTTTTGTATTTTTTTACTTCTTTAGGAATTATATTTATGTGTACATGTATGATCATATTCATCCTTCATTCCTTCCAACTCCTCCTGTATTCACAGCTGTTTATGCACATTCCCTGACAACTTCATGTCCTTAAGAAAACAAAAAACAATCAGTTCTACCCATGTATATATGCATATGAAGACATTTACCAGAGCATAGTCAACCTGTGGAGGAACACAACCTCTAAAAAGAGGAAACTTTTATTTACCTATTTTTGAAAAATTTTTTTATCTAAAAAATGAATTTTAATAAGGAAAAAAATCAGTCTTCTTTGAGAAATAAAGTGTACATTGTAAATAATACACTCTTTTCATCTGAATATATATGTACATGTGCATGTGTGTGTATATGTATGTGTGTGTTTGTGTGCATATGCATGCAGAGACCAGATGTCAACCTTAGTTATCGTTCAAACAATGCTTACCTTGTTTCTTCTGAGACAGGGTCCCTCAGTGACCTACATCTCACCTTGTAGGTTGGCTGGCCAATGAGTATTCGGGATCAGCTTGCCTCTGATTCTCCAGTGCTGGAATGTCAGACATGTACCACCTTGTTTGCCTTTGCTTTAAAAATGTGATTTTATGGGTTGAACTCAGGTCCACATGCTTGAAAAGCAAGAATTTTCCTGACTGAACCATCCTCCCCTCCTCCATCTCACCAGCTCAATTTTAAATCTTCAAGTTAACAATCCAGTGAGCCTTGAAGATAATTATCAGCTAAGAACTCACCTCAACAATAAACTTGTTGAACATGTCTGTTAGTCCCAAAGTTCCATGGTGGCCAGCCTTTGCTAGCTTCTTTTCCCCACCCTTAGAACTTAATGGCTATTCCTTAGATCTCTGTCCCTGTGGTTTTGCCTATCCCAGGGTACTAATGGGACCATTCAGGGCATAGTTTTTATAGTTTTTTCTTGTTTTCTCTATTTAATTTAGCATAATGCTTTTGAAGATTTGTTCACGTTCTTGTGTATATCACCAGAATATTCTTTCTCCTAATGGCTGAATACTACTCTTGTGTACACATGTGGCATGCATGTTTACCCATGTACAAGTTAATGAACATTTTGACTTGGTATTTGTTTTCTTTATAGTTCCTAGATGTTACAAACAGTCACATGCATCATATCTTCATGTGGGTAATAGCATGCATTTCTGTCACTTACATAAAGTCATCTAGTATAGGGTTTCCCCACCTCCACCTCCATATGGTAACTTGGGTACATAGGCTTCTTTTGTCTATGGCTGTGCTTTCTTTATGGTCAGCCATTGGAAGGATAATGGATTTTCTTTGAAAATTCCACCTCGAAAAAAGACCCCAATTGTTTCTGTCTATGTTCTGCTGGAAAACACTAGATGCATAGACATTCCAGGATGCAAGCGGGCAGGGAAATTAATGCTGAAATAATTCTGTACTATCTTTAGGAGTTATGAACTTGTATATATGAATGTTTATATACAGAGGGGTACATGTGTTGTGCATGTAACATGAGTTTGTGGAGACCTGAGAACAAAGCCAGTATTGTTCCTCAGGTACCATCTATCTTGATTTCTGTGACAGAATCTCTTCCTGGCTTGTGACTTGTTGTAGGTTAAGGAGCCCCAGGGAACTCCTATCCCATCTCTACTGCCCTAGTTCTTTGACTAAAAGCACATTCACTCTGTCTAGCCCTTTACATGTGGAGTCTGGGCATGAAATTCATGTCTTCATGCTTTCAAGGGAATCACATTACTAAGTGAGCCATCTTCCTCAGCCAGATTCACAGATTTTTTTGTTAGAACAATATGTGTTGGTAACAACTTATTTCTCTCTTACTCTCCCAAACCCTCTGTCTTCCCCATCCCTCACCTCTCTCCATACTAGTCAGCATTTAACATCTCAGCTTATAGCTAAATAGATGGAAATTTAATGTTTCTATATGCACAGAAAAAGAAAAAAAGAAAAGAAAGAGAAATAAAAAATCAAGAAGGATGGGGAACTGAATGTGCATGAAGATTATACAGTAACACCTGCTTGCAAGTAGGTCAGAGAAATATGTCCCCAGAGTGGGAATGACTTCACCTTGGGTGCTAAGTGTTTTAGAACTTTGGGCAGTTGAACAAGGTGGAGGGAAAAAGGATGAAAGGTGGGAGAAGAGGAATAGAAAAAGTGACACTCCCAAGTTATTCCTTGCTTAAGGCTGGGTAGAAAAACTTAGTTACTCTGCTTTTCTTAGAAGTTCTCCAAACCCAGACACTATGGCTTATGCCTAGAAGAGCTTGCTGACAGGAGTCTGATATGGCTGTTCCCTGAGAGGCTCTGCCAGTGCCTGACCAATATAGATGCGGATGCTCACAGCCCACCATATGACTGAGCATGGGGACCCCAGTGGAAGAACATTTGAAAGGACTGAAAGAGCTGAAGGGGATTGCAACCCAATAGGAAGAACAACATTATCAACTAACTGTCCCCCCCCCAAGAACACCCAGGCACTAAACCACCAATAAAAGAGTCACAGAGGGACCCATGGCTCCAGCTGCACAAGTAGTAGAGGATTGCCTTATTTGGCATCAGTGGGAAGGGAGACCCTTGGTTCTGTGGAGGCTTGATGTCCCCATCCTAGAGGGCTACTAGGGTGGTAATGCAGGAGTGGGTGGATGGGTGTATGGAGGAGCACCCTCAGGGGGTGGAGGATGGGATTGGAGGTTTGTGGAGGGGAAACCATGAAGGGGGACAACATTTGAAATGTAAATAAATAAAAGAACCAATAAAAAAGGAAGTCTGCAGCTGACCTCATGGTCTCTGTCCCAAGCTCATTTAGGATGTTTTGTAAGGAAGCTCTATTTGGCTTGATTCTTTCAATGGCTTCTGTTATTGATGGTGATTACGTGATTTAACATGCAAAACTGCATACCCCATGGTGGTAAAGTTTTTCATAAATTAAATAAATGGTGCCACCACCTATTGTGAGTTTTCTAAATATTAATAGACTCTAAATTAAAGGCAGTGAGACAAAGTCACTTTTCTTCCTTCTGTAGAAACATTTTGAGACTGCAAGGAAAGCCATTGGCTGTTTGGTTAATGCGGTTGTTGATGTGGTTAGGCCACTGTGACACCGTATCAGTCCAGATTCTGTGAGAGAAAATGCAAGTAAAATGCTTGGGCAGAGTAGAATGTTTTTCAGGAAACTAGATTCTTAGACAATCTCTCAAAACAGCTCTGGTAGCAGCAATCTGCAAGCCATTGTGTTGGCTGTGACCTACTTCTATTATGGCCATAACTTCTGTCACCAAGAGAAGCATAAAGACATAAAGGGGACAATGGGGTACAGACACTACTGTCTCACCTGCTGCTGATGTCTGGGAATGGTGCCAGCCTCTACTGCATGCCCTCCAAACCTGGTAAGTTGTTTCACCCTTCCCAGAGTCCAAGGTCATTCACATTCCTCTGCGAAGAAGTCTAGGAGATGTAGTTGTCAGCCTTCTCTTCTTCAGTGTTGATTTTGTTTAATGAGTAGTTGAGCCTGGCTACTATGGAAAAGTCCTAACTGACATCATGTCGTCTAGTTGTGTGAGCTTTTCTTCTGAGAAACAGCAGCCACAGAGACAAAGGATCCCACTCAGGTCTAGCTTGGTAAAACAATGAGATTAACTAAGATTGCCTACGGGGCCTGGGAAATTTTGGTGGCAACACAACCAAAGACAAAAGCCATCTCTCATCCAGCAAGTGTCAATCATCTCTAGAGCCTTAGGGACAAGATGGAGACAGGGGAACTCCTTCTTCTGTCTAGGACAGAATGTTAATTCTGTGCAATTTCCTACAGGAAATCACAGATGCACAGAGGTCATGAGTTCTATGGACCTGTCATACCCAGAGGACAGGGTCTTCAATGCTAGTTATCATTTTGATTTTTCCTGGTTCTCAAACTTTTCTATTGACTCCCATTTTGTCTGATGTACAGAAAAAAATTATGCAAAAATACCATAGGAAGAAAAAACACTACAAACACTCTTCTTGTTCTAAATAGAACATGCTTATACTCCTATTTGATTACATTTTTATAAAAAAAAATAGCCAATGCCATAGTCTTTCCTATGTTTCCATGGAGACACAATAAACACCACAGGCATTGGTTTATCTCGGCTCCTCATGTATCTTTGGTATATCTCTGCTGTGTCCAGTAACCATCTGTGAGGTCTAGACATGTTACTGAGGGTTCTGCTGGGATTAGAGAAGAGTTCCACATCATAGCCTCCTTAACACAAAGGCTCGCTAAGTCCTTCTGTCTTCTTAGCATTATTTTACTTGGCTATTTTCCTTCCTTCCTTCAGGGGTTCTGAGATATCCTTTCTATTGACTCAAGAAATGCGGCTCCAGTAACCACAGAAACCACTCGGCAAACCAAGAAGAGAAAAGTGAGAAGCCAGGGTAACGCTAATAGCTCCTCAAGCCCAGCTCTTGACAGAGAGATGGGCATGGCATGAAAGGAGCCGTCTCGAACATAAACCCTGAGAGGCTTCCAGAATGTTCACCAAACAAATAAAAAAGTAGCTTGTTTCAGAAAAATGTGCTTTTTTAAAAAAAATTTCCAGATTTTTATTCTGGACAAGGACTGATGGTCACTATGAGACAGAATTTATTGAAAACTGTAAGAGTATTACAAAAAATAGTTATATAGAATAAAACTTTCTAAATTGTGCATTAATCAGGACAATAAAAAGCAATAAAACATGACTTAAGTTGGATATGATGACATAACTCATTGCAATGCTTTTTAGGTTTAAAACCATTTTATCTCATTAACCTTATTTTAAGCCACAATGATGTCACAAATACAGAGGTCAGACATACAAACATGTTATGCTTTGGAGTGACTGAAACTATAGAAATTGTAGTCACTGATTTTTTTTCCATGTTTATCATGGAAAATTACTAAGGACACACATTCTGCATATTTTCCTTTGATAGCCCAAACCCTGCCCAGATGCTTACAACTAATAGTGAAAATAATTTAAAAGTCCTGTTTTGAGGGCCTACTCTGTGCGGTTTATTCTATATAAGCATGATGTCAAAGCCTCAAGCCACAGGTAGCATAGCCTAGTGTGTTCATACAATGTTTGCAGTGACCCAAATGTTGGTAAGAATTGGCCTTTGTCTTTCCTTTCTTTTTTGTTTTTTTACAAGTAGATTCCAGAATTGCCCTGGCTTATCTCATTCCAGGAAGTGATTATTGGGTAATGGGGCTACCTAAGCCGTAGGACTCATCTTAAAATGAAAATGCAGATAGGAGAGGGGCAATGATGAAGATGGAAGGACCAGGAAGGTAATTGTCGTGGGAACATGAAGATCTGATTTTCCTCTCAGCAGCCATGTGAAAAAACAGTACCAGACATAGTAGTGCATCTGTAGTTCTAGCACTGGGGAGGTGGAGGCAGGAGACTCCTTGGGGCTCACTGGTCAGCTGGTCTAGCTAAATTAGAGAGTTCTAGGTTCAATGAGAGACTTTACCTCAGGAAGGAAGTTGAACAGTGATTATGGAACACACTGGACAGTGACCTCAGGCCTCTAAGGCAGGCAAGCACACATGCTCGAATGATCACGCACACACACCTCACTCTCACACACATGGGGGGGTGAGGGAGAGAGGAGAGGGAGAAAGGGAGAGAGAGAGAGAGAGAGAGAGAGAGAGAGAGAGAGAGAGAGAGAAAGTTCTTGATGAGAAGAGTAGAACATTAAGCCAAGCAGGACCCTTTTGGCAAGGGTACTGGAGTGACTATGCAGCTCTCTTGACACTGAGGCAGGCCATGGTCTCAGCTCATGTGAAAACCAGTACACCACTTAGTGGAGATAAAAAGAGCAAGTGGGTATCTTCCTTCTGCAAGGGAACATTGGGCTATAGTGTATAAGTGTATAGAGCTTCTTTGTTGAACTTCGCTGTGTTATCTTCACGTTCTTTAGAGAGTCTTCAGAAGTGATGTGTGTGTGTGTGTGTGTGTGTGTGTGTGTGTGTGTGTGTGTGTGTGTGTAGGCCAGAAAACAACCTTGGCTGTTTTTCCTTAGACAGAGTCTCCCTTGTTTTGTTTTTCTTTGGAACTGGGCCTCACTGTTTCTGTGGTTGACCTGGAACTCACTATGTGGAGCAGACTGGCCTTGAATGTACAGAGATGCCTCTCTGTCAGCCTCCAAGTGATAGGATTAAAGGTATGGTCTCCCACACCTGCTTTCACATTGTCTGTTGAGACAGGGTCTTTCACTGACCTGTCCCTCATTAAGTCAGTGAGGCTGTCTGGCCACTCAGACTCAAGGATCATTCTGTCTCCAAGTCATAAAACCCAGACTTTTTTAAAATCATGAATCCTCAATACTTGCGAAACAAGTACTTTACTGGACAAATCTTTTCTTTCTGTGGATGCATTGAACTAGTGACATTCCCTTGAGTGGATGAACTGTGTAATTAGTGAGGAAGCTTTTGTCTCAAAGCTTGGTGTGACACTAAAGACCAAAGTTTGATTTTCTTGGGAGCCCCCTGACGTAGGGCTGCATATATACCCAGGGAAAGCATTCTGGAGAGATCGGGAACCACAGGACCCCCTGCAAGCAGGCAGGTGACACCGAGAGCTTTGCTGATTGGTCTCAGCTGGTTAGAAACAGGAGTTAAAAAGCATCCGTGTTTAGAAGCTTGAGGTCGCGCTTCCTATGCTGCTATGTTCTTGCTCTCATACTTCGTTTTCAAGGACATTTGCCCTTCAGCACTGTGAGCTTTCATAACAAAACCTCACTACAGAGAGGGGAAGCCTTGAAAAGAAGCTCGGATTGAGGAAGTGAATGTGAGTGCGGGGCTCCTGTACAATGACAGAGCGACAGACTCCAGTTGCATAGTCTTGAAGTCCTCTGGGCTGGGCCGACAAGCCTGTCTGCCTAACGAGGTGTCGAGGATCACAGGAGAATGCATCTGTTAATGTGCTCTGTATGTGATGAACCAGAGAAATATGGGGAGCTGTACCACCTGCTTACATTTTACAGAGAAGAAAACTCATCTCTGTGGGCTGGGTCATCTGTCTTCCAATTCCCTTTGTTCTCCAAGGTCAAGCTTTATTGGTTGAGTCCCACTCAACAACTCTGGCTGGGCACTTAGTTATAACCCAGCTGCTATCATCCCACCACGCTGGTAGCACAGCCCTGTTTATTTCCTGGGTGATGAATTGGACCTGCCGAATCCCTTGGCTTCCCCACTTTCTTCCCTTGAGTTAGAGGCTGGATGACTTACATTTATAGATTGGGCCAGCTATGAACACGGCATGTGCTGGAAAATGAAATGAAGAATGGCTTCAGTTACTCTTGAGGTTTATTTTGCCAACCAGGCAATGAAGAACAGTTTTTCTAAAAAGGTAGGTTCATCCGGCAGCTGTCAATTTCCATCATGGTATGACATGACATAAGGCCCGTCTATAAATGCCTGGGATATGAGTCACATACCAGCTAGAAATCCCAGAGTAACAGCATCTTTCCAATTATCAGTATTTCTCCCCCCCCTCTCTCTCACCATATATGTTTCCTCTTTGCCTTCTGGATATTCACATATGTGTATGCGCATGTGCACATGCATGTGTGACTATGGTGCATAAGGTTCAGTGGAGTATGCTAATGTTACTTAGTTAAAAAGAAACAACTGTCTTCTTCATCGCATTTATTTTATCATCAGCTGTATATGTATTAATTGTTGTTAAAAGCTCAGGACTGGGACTCCTAAAGTGGAAAGGCACTGAAAGTGGACACAACCTGAAATATATATGTGTGTGTGTGTATATGCATATATATATGTATATATATACATATGTACATATATGTATATGTGTATAATGTCTACACATATATACACAATTGCATATATACATGCATATTTATATAAGTATATACATATAATATATTCAGATATTTATCAAGTCCCATCTCTATTTCTGTACCTAATCCGAGTTTACCTATATCTATGTCTGTATGTCTTCCAATTCTCTAGTTCTTAAGGTCACCCTATCAATGATCCTGCTGCTGATTCCTTACCTGTAACTCAGGTACATCAGTATGTGGACTAGCTGTACCTCTTCCCATTGGTGTGCATGATTCCCCACAAAACAATCTGTAAACACATTAATTCACTCTCTGTCGCTGGAGTCAATTCAGATCTTTTCAAAAAGGGTTTAGTCTGGTACTTCTGTTCTTAAATTTCCCTCTTGATGTAAAGGATCCAAATAACACCGGCTTGGAAATCCTGGCTTTGAGGATTTAAAACAACTGATAGAATGACCGCTTTCCCCAAATAACCTGGTTTCTCCGGCAATCTCTGGAGTCTTATTTCTCTTTGATTTCCCTTTCCCTCTTGCTCTTATCTGCCTGGATAATCAAACCCCTGAGAGTATAAAAGCCTTCTCATTTGAAGCGGCTGCCATTTGGAACGGAACAGCCTCCTTATCTCTCTACCATGAGTTGCCTCATGCCAAGACTCAGTGAAGGAAATCCATCTTTATTCCTCTGTTATGACCTGGCACTGGATTTCTTGTATGATATTAGATAATGTGCTGCTTATATATATTTCCTTTGAACTTGAAAGTTTTGGTCAGCATCGACAGCTCGCTGATAAGAATTTTTATATCACTCAATCTATCAGGAGCTGGGCATGGTGGCGCATGCCTGGAATCTCTGAATGATGATTTAGTTCTTGCCACTAACAACTTGCCTCGATGCTTCTGTGTTCTCTTTCAAGAGTGAGGATTTCAGTTCTTACCATATCCTAGCCTTAACTAGGTGGTGCCGCTAGAAACTTGGATCACTATTTGACTAAAAGATAAGCTCAGACCAGTGGCAGAGAAAGAGTGATGTGTCTGTTGTGGCTTTCTCTGACTCCATGCCGTACAAAGGGGCCAACTGAAAATAGCCCATATTATTATCACATGTGAGATTCTGAACATGGATTAGCTTGATCCTCTGCTCAGCATCTCAACCGACTGGCAATATTTACTGATGCTGCTCAATCCCATCTTAGCCTAGTTCTTCCAGATTCACTGCTTGTTGGGAGAATTCAATTCCTTACAGCTATACACTGCCAACTCCCACAGTGGCTAGCTGGCTATCTGTCTGACTTTAGAAATGATTCTACTCCATCCAAGTAAATGAATCCCACACAGAGTAATCACCTTTGGATTAACTCAAGTTTAAAGACTAATTATTCCTGAAAAACTCATGGTCATATAATGCAACATCGTCGCGGAGAGATGTGCCGTCCTAATCATGGGTTCTTCTCATACCCGAGAGGTAAGGCTTACAGAAGATATGCCAAGAGATGATAGTAACTTTGGGTCCCATTTTAGAAATTTTACATAGAAGTTTATTTATGAACATAGCATGTTTCTGGGAGTCAGATAGACCTGGGTCAACTCCTCTCCTCCTCCTCCACCCCCACCCCCACCACAATCACCAACTCTGTCTGACTGTCTGTCTTTGAATGTTTCAAGTGGCACTGACATCTGGTACCAACTCTTTCTAATGGGGACGACTCTGAGCTCACAGATGGGAAACAATGTCTGTAACCCCTCTGGACACGACATGATCATTGCCTTCTTCAACTCACAGAAGAGTTGAAAACTCTCTCAAAAGACCCATAAAGATCGGGTCCTTAATTTCTTAGAATGTAGGAAGAGTGAGGGCTCATTAGACCTTCCCCCTCCCTCAAAATATAGATAATTTATGGTTACTAGGAAAAAGCCCACTTTCTTTAGTTTAGTTACTCACAAATTATCCATCTTCCTGTGAGTAGCTCCTACCCCTACTCCTGTAAATCACCACTCATTTATTCTTCTGAAGTGACCCCTTGTACCGGTTTGGGTTTTGTTAACTTGACATAATCTACAGTCATCTGAGACAAGGGAACCTCAATTCTAAAATTTCCCTTATCAAATTGGCCTGTAGGCAAGTCTGAGGGGGGCATTTTCTCCATTAATTATCGATGTGGAAGATTCCCTGCCCACTGTGGGTGATGCCACTCCTTGGCAAGGGTGCCAGGTTGTGAAATAGCTGGGTGTGGCAAAATCAGGCTAAGCGAGCTATGGGGGCAAAAAGCCGTGTTCTTCCACGACTCTTCATTCGTTTCTGCCTCCAGCTTCCTGCCCTGAGCTCCTACCATATCATTCCTCCATGATCAATTGTAGTCAGTTCAACTTAGCCAAACACACCTTTTCTTCCTCAGATTGCTTTTGCTCACAGTGTTTGTCACAGCAGTAGAAAATAATCAAGGTACTCCTCATTCATACTATTGTGAGTAATCTTTTGTTCATGTTCCTGTAAGTAACCCATCATCCACAGCCCCACCCCTCACTCATGCTCCTGTGAATAACAATATTAATTTGTTTCTTTGGTTTATCCTTGGTGTCCTATCTGGGATGAATAAACGCGGGCATACTTCCCCAGAGAAATTCACACATTATTCTCCATAAGCACTGATTTGATGACAGTAAGTGAGAGAGACCAGTATTGCTGATAGAGAGTTAGTTATTGTGGGAGAAACTGTGTGTAGTCATATCTGATGATAGGAAAAGTACACACACACACACACACACACACACACACAATTTATACAGAAATATAATTAAATATATAATTACTATAATTAAAAATCATATTCACTTATTTGTGAGGAGGAGACGGATGCTGGGGCCAGCGGGCAGCTTGCAGGAGTTGGTTCTCTCCTTCTACCAAAGTTCTCAGGTTTGTTTGTGGGCACCTTTCCAGGATGAACCACATTGCTTTCACAACCCTCTTTATTTAATGAGACAGGGTCTCTCACTGGTCTGGACATCACAGATTTGGCTAGGACAGTTAGCAAGCAAGGCATGGGAGACCAATACCAGTCTTCACATGTCCCCACACTATTCCATGTGTGTGCTGCAGATGGAGCATGGGTCCCATGATGACACAGGGAGGCCTTTATGGGACAAACCATCCCCCTGTTTTCTGTCTTAGAAGATACTTTCTGTTTATAGAAGCACATACACAACAATGACCTGGAGAATTACCACAAGATGACAGTCACTGTTAAAGAGCTGCCTGCTTCCTTCCAGTCATTTCTCCTTGCAAAATGTCCACAGCATTGATGGTTTCTTTTTCTACGTTTGCATTTATAGATTCTTCCCACTTAACATTAGATTATGGAGAATCTCCCCCTCGCTTTTGGATAAGTTTTAAATTATTATCTTCATTTTTAATGGCCACACCTTTCGGAATTGCAGATTTGTATGATAATTTGCTTACTGTAACTCCTCCACTAGAATATAAGCTCCAGAAAGGAAAATCATTTTACATGTGTAAATTGGCTGCTCCTTGCTACACTTTACAGGGAAAATCCCATGTCCCAACATGGTGTCTGCGTATTGAGCAACAGATACTAGGAGGCGTATAGAGACTAATGTGTTGTCGTGTGAGTCAATGAGCCCTTTTCTTATTGGTATGTGAGGGTTAATCTCGGTTGTCAATTTTATTGGAACTGGAATTGACTAAAAGACATGCTTTGGGGCAAAGCTATAAAGGTTATTTTCAGGATTAATTGAGGGGAGAAGACCTTTCTTGGGAGTAGCACACCAGACTGACAAAATATAAAGACAGCTGAGAGAAACAGCAAGGCTTTCCCATGGACTGCCTTTGTTCTTTGCTAGTGAGTGCATTCACCCCTTTTCTATTCTGTGGCCATCTTTCCCTGACTTCAGAACCCACCCTGCACCCAAACCCCAAAATGCTTTGAGACACCAACTGATGAAAGGAAGTGAAGGCCAAGTTGACCACCAAACCAAAGTCATTTCTATAAAGCTGAGACCTTTATAATTTGTCCTCTTAATTATGAGTGTGTCTGTCGGGCGTCAGCAAGTGCACATGATCGCAGGTGCTAACAACGAGAAAGTGGCTAGCAGATTCCTGGGAGCTGGAGTTTCAGGAAGTTATGAGCTTCCTGATTTGGATGTAGGAACCAAATTCCAGTCCTCTTCAAGAGGAGCAAATGCTCATCATTATTGTCCACCCCCAATAGCATGGTTGCTTAATTGCTACCAGCTCTTTACCAAAGTTATCCATGAACATCCCTCCCAGCTTACTTTTTAAAAGTCCGTTGCTAGTATTTACCACACTGAAATGAGATTTCTAATTACTATCCTTTCTAAGCAGCTCCAGTGACCAAAATGCAAAGATGATTTGGTTCTTTAATTTTCTACCAAAATGGAATATGCTACCTTGGAAATTAAAAGGAAGTATTGGAAACCAGTCTTTTAAACTGCTTCTGGTGAGAATGGTCTATAGACATGGATACTCAAACTCTGGGGTGATAACAGTTATAAGAACTGTATAGAAAGAAGACAGACAGTCATTTAGAAACAGAAAAGGTGAATGAATGTTTGTGTTTGTGCGTGTGTGTGTGTGTGTGTGTGTGTGTGTGTGTGTGTGTGTGTGTGTGTGTTATTATATGACCTTTGGTCTGGAGGCCAGAGAATGATATCTATGTCTGCTTTAGTTACCTCCAACCTTCCTTTTATGGGAACCCATCTCTTGCTTATGACAGGATAAGTCTGCTTTGGCTAGACTAGCTGGCCAGGATCTACTCATCTCTGCCTTGTCAGTGATGGGATCACATAGCACATGGCTCTTGACTTTTCTTTTAACTTTTTATTGGGTCTTTGTGAATTTCACATCCTGCACCCAATCCCACTCATCTCCCTATCATTCCTCTGTACCCAACCTCCATCCTTGCAACCTCTACATCAAAAGAGAAAAAGAAACAACATATCTTGTGTGGAAGCTGTAGTGTGTCGCCACACTTCTTTGCCTGCAAATATTCACTGCAATGAGCTGTTGGTCTGGTTTAAGATTTCTGGCTTCTGCTATACTATCAGTACTGGGACCTCTAAGATATTTTGTTGTTGCCATGTGTCATGGAGATTCTGTAGTTTTGGATCTGTAGGACTGGCCTCTTCACACACTCCAGTAGTTCATCAAAAGGGTAGATGTTGGGACAGGCCAACTCAAAGTCCTGGATCTGGGCCTGAGAGGTATCTGAGCTGGTTACCCTTCCGGCTTTCTCATGCTCCTATACGGTGAACTCTGCTGCCCTGCTCAAGCTGGCCCATTCAATGCCACAACTAACAAGGCATAGAGCCAGCTATCCTGCTCTCATGCCCTCAGGGCTGGCTCACCTGTGACATGCCACCAAGGCTAGTTCTACTGTGCTACCCAGGTGAGGTGCAGCACCCACTCTCCTTGGTGCTGCAGCTTGTGAGAGGCTGAGACAGCTCTCTTGTTCTCAGACCTCAGGTCTGGCTCAGCTGCAAACCCTGCAACCTGGGCCAGCTCTACCCAGCCTCCAAGGCAAGGTGCAGAGTCCACTCTTCTGAGTGTTGCAGCTAGTGAGGGACAGAGAAATATTGTGACTTTCGTGACCTTGGGGCCAGCTCTCCTGCCTGCCTGGGTGGTAAGGGGTGGGGGAATCTCTCCCTCACCCATGTCATATCCTGGCAGACAAGTAGTAGGGCTTTTCAATGTATTTTTTTAAAGTGTGGATTTTCCATAATTAAACCCAGGTCCTCACACTTACACAGGGAAAGGAATATACCAATAGACCTGTCTCTCTGGCCTGGTTGAGGAGAACTTGATCGTCAAAAATAAAACAGACAAGTAAAAATAAAGAAGACAAGAGTAGTTCATTTATGGCTTCTGCTCAAGCCCCAAGCCTAGAGTTTCGGAAAAGCCGTAGATTTGCTCTCTATCCAAGGAGGCTGACTACACTCAAAGGCTAAAAGAACAAAACTGGATGTTTTAAGGAGAAATACTGTCAGGATAGGGACTTCAGAAAGCAAGAAACCTCTATTTAAAGCAAGAATTATCATGTCTGTGCTTGATGGTAACTAAGTCTGGGGGTCCTGCCAGAACAGTGCACAAAGACCATCAGTTGCTGAAAGGAAAAGCTGCAGAGTGTCACACCTGTGAGTCCCATGCCTTTCTTTATTAAATGTAGAAGCACTCATATGTGGGTGCGTGCTTGGATGGTGCTAGCTGGGATCTTGAAATTCTTTTTTTTTTTTTTTTTTTAAAGATTTATTTATTTATTATATATAAGTACACTGTAGCTGTCTTCAGATACACCAGAAGAGGGCATCAGATCTCTTTACAGATGGTTGTGAGCCACCATGTGGTTGGCTGGGAATTGAACTCAGGACCTCTGGAAGAGCAGTCGGGTGCTCTTAACCGCTGAGCCATCTCTCCAGCCCCTTGAAATTCTTAAATGTCAACGTTTTAAGGACTTCTGAATAAGTTGAATGAATGAAATTGGCTATAGCAGCACATGAATATAATCCCAGCAGTTTGGAGGTAGAGGCAGGAGAATAGATATTTCAAACTACCTAGCAAGTTTGAGACCAGCCTGGACTGCAGGAGATGTGTATTTACGACATTGAATTAATGTACTGACAACATTGAACTTATGAAGGTGATATTTTGTAAATAATTTTTCTTATTGAGAATGTTATTCTTTTCCACCATGAAATAGGAACTGTCCTATTGTTGTCTATCTATCTATCTATCTATCTATCTATCTATCTATCTATCTATCTATCTATCTATCTATCATCTATTGACTCCTTCCTTCCTTCCTTCCTTCCTTCCTTTCTTTCTTTCTATTTATCATTTATCCCTATCTATCTATCTATCTATCTATCTATCTATCTATCTATCATCTATCTATCTATCTATAGCTCACTAAGTCTGATTATTATTGCTCACATGTGTACTGGTTGTGCGGTCACCAGCAGCCACACACACACACACACACACACACACACACACACACACACACACACACACACGCTAATGCTTCAGTAAGAGCTTGGTCCAGGAAAGTCTCTCCACTATCTATGATGGCAGTTTGGCTGGTCTGGTCCTGGGAAGACCTTGGCCAGGTAAAGTAGAGCTGTGGTGAGTTCATGAGGGCATTGGGCACATTGTGTTCAGAAGACAGCATTTGTGAAATTGATTTTCGAGCCTACAGTTTTATTTTGCAATTTAACTCCAATAGCTGTGTAAATGAACTTCTTAAATCTGAGGTCTTAGTCTCTTTTTCTTAAGAAAGAAATTATCCTCATAGTATATTAAAGAGAGGATAACTCCTTTTGTTGCTATTTGTCTGTGGGCCGCTTTTAGAGAGGACAACATCTGCTGTTACTATGTGCCTGGTGGCAGTTTCGATGAACACTAGTTCCCACCTGTGTGATAGAATTTAAACAAAGGTTCAGAGAGGCTCTATGCCAAGTAGCAGCACAGTGAAGAACTGGTCAAGGTTATTTTTGTTTTTCAGCCTTCCATAACTTCTCATGGCCTTTCCTTCTCAGAGCCCATGTCCAATTATGCTTCATAGTGATGCAAAAATCTTAAGAGCATATGCAACTCTTTCAACAACTGTCTAAATTATTAGTTCTTGAGGTTACTCATATAAGAAAAGGGTGGGAGTATTTCTAGGAGGTAAGTTAGGAAGTGTTTCCTCATACATATATTTGAAGTGAATTTTGGTAGGGCCATGGTGAGCAGCAGCTAACTAACTCTTGAAAACAGTGGTGTTCCCATGTGATGCCTCCAATCCTCAAGAAGACCTTTGTTACACAGACATCTATGAAAAGCACCTGTTATCAGGATGTTTTACCTCTCATCACCAAAGTTGTTAAGTTTTTTAGGAATCATGTCAAATTCTCCATGCTTAGCCCACACTGAAACTCTTATTTGAGTCTTCAGAAGAACTGATATGTGGTGGTTAATAACAATGCATGTAACACTGTCAGTATCGTTCTGGCAAATCTGTCCTCAAACCATTATCTCCATTCGGAGTGGACTGAGATTAAACCTCACCTTGTCCCCTGTATCTCCATGGCTCAGTACAACACAGTTTTCTTCAATGCTTGGAGGGAAGCCAGCCAGGGGGTAATGTTCTTGCTTGGGGCAGACCAGCTGGCTGGTGGCCCAGGGTAGTCACAGAATAACACCTGGGTACTGCTCAGAAAATGGCTTTTGTCTCCATCCTTGGAGGAAGAAAAGTGCCAATGACCAACTCATGGAAAATGATGGATAGGCTGTGTGGAAAGTTTAGGGCTAAACGAGGAGCTTAATGAAAAATGAGACTGCTAAATGTCAAGGATGAGGAAGGAATTCTCAAGGTGTCTTCGTGTTAAAACAATGACAACAGTTTATCTGCCAATAATAAAATAAATGTCTAAAAGAAAAAAGATAACCTGGAGGATCTCAGAACACTTTGAAATGTTAGATGTCAGAACATAATGAGACAATGATTGCAGCAGTTTGATGGGAAAGGTGATGCCCCAATTCTCTCCCTAGTCAAAGTGTCAATCATTTGAAAACAATAAGAAAGGGATGCATGGCTCAGGAATATGATACTCATACATGTTTTTCTTTTAAAAAGCAAAAACTACTTTAAGAGGAAAAATTACCACATAAGAGATCCAGGTAAAGTCAATGAAAAGGAACAGTAAATATATCTATATCTGTATCTATATCTATATCTATATCTATATCTATATCTATATCTATCTATCTATATCTGAAGAGGATTAAAACCTAAACTATGATTCAGAGTAAGATTTGTACTTAATTTCAAGAGCTTATTTTGTGATAAATAATAAAGACAAAATATCAAGTAATTTAATTAGATTAGAAGGCATATAAATTAGTACTGACAAACATATGCAAATTAAATCAATTATATAAAAATAGTTCATAAAAGGCTAGGCAAATTAACTTGAAAGTATAATTACAGCATATATAAATATAGATATATGTATATGTAATGCACACTGTGAATATGTGCATATTTTGGCAAATTACCAAAGTTGGTCTATAATGAGTTAGGGAGCATGAATGTATCAATAACTTTAAAATAAATCAAAAGATTGTCTGAAGAGTTAGATCCAAGAAAACTATCAGCCTAGATACTTTTGATAGTCTTTCAAGGAATAGATAAAGAATGCTTTTCAACTTTACAGAGCATACTAAAGGAAGTGGCTTAAAATAATTATTTGTTTTTATATGGGTAGTGTAAGCCTGTTGGCCACAAATTGAAAATGCTGGAACAGAATTTTTTGTAAGTAACTGGAATGTTGTTGATATATAAAGCCAAAAGCTTAATAACATGCTAGAAACTCAAATACAGCAATACACTCAACTAATAATTCACCGTGACTAAGTAGGATTTATTCTAGTTAAATGAGCAGGGTAGTACATTAAAATTTATTATTATAACTCATGGCATTAAAAGGTTAAAGAGGAAAACATTGTTTTCATGGTTTTCAAAAGTGTATTGTATCAATTGAAAAATACAAATTGACAAAATAACTTTATTCTTTGTGATAGTTAACCTCTATTGTCAACCTAACTAGGTTTATAGTCACTTAGATGAACACACTTCTGGGTGAAGTTGCAAGAGTATTTCCAGAGTGGCTTAACTGAGGAATGCCTGCCTTGAATGTGGGTTGACTTATCCTATAGACTGGAATCATGAGCTGACTGCAACTGAGAAAGTCAGCAGAAGACTGCTTCCTGACTGTGGACAGAGTGTGACCAGTGACCTCACACTCTCACCACTGTGCCTTCCCTCAATTGATATAATATATCCTTTAAAATAACACGAGCCAAAATGCATCCTCTTTCTCTTTAAATTGCTTTTTAAAAATTTTTGTTCTGTCACAGTAATAAAAAATACATACACTACAAAAATTGGTTCCGATAAGTTTTATTCTTGGGCTTTTGAAGCTGCTTGTAGAGGGTATGTATTGAAGGAGTTTTGCACTACATGGTAGAGAAGCCTTAGGGTCTATAAACACAAGTTAATAAGCCATTCTAGTGGAAGTTCAGACCATAATGCTCAAGGAAAGTAGACTATGAAGGGCTGGGCTTCCAGCAATCCACAGGAGAACAGGTCTCTATTGGAAATAGGGTAAGGACCTATTTGTGTTACTTGCAAAATCAACTGGTTGCATCTGCCTATTCTGTAAAAACTTGAGTGAGGCTGAATTCAAAAGAAGTGGACTGGTTTTGGGTGAAGTAAATTTCAAGACAGGGCTAAATCTAGGCTGTGGCATGGTTATGGTTCGCTTGTTTTAGTCATGCATATAGTGAGAGGAGAAAGCTGTGAACAGTTTGCAGACTGGTGAGGAAAGAGGACTTTAAAGTTGCAGATAATGCTCACAGGTAGAAAGCAACTTTAGCTGCTACAGAGATTAATGACATTGAGTGGAAAGCTCATACTTCTCACACAGGTGACAGGATAGTTACCTTAAAAGGTTCTACCTTGTAAAATAGTAATTTGAAGGAGAAAGCATGAACTAACAATGTTGATGAATGGGTTCCCTGATTAAAAAAAAATGTTCATCACTGAACATTTCCCTCAGGTTAGTCATCAGGACTTACAGAGACATCTACTGTGATAGAAGGAATGTGTCTCTAGCTTCCAGCAGAACTTGACAGCTTGTTCCACTGATAGTTTTGCAGGCACAAACTATCTAGGAGTGGAGGCTTTCACTAATGTTAAAAAAAACTGAGGAGGCCAGGCAATGTGTATCAGAGTTAGGTTTACAGGAGAGAGGCTCTGAGAAGCCACTGTGTGAAGCTGAGGGGGTAAAGTAGAAATTGCAATGGACAACCCAGGAGTCTGAGGACGCAAAGTCACAGGACATCTGTCATGGAAAGCTGCATGCCACTTATGGAGCTGGTCAGAGAGAGAGACAGTCACTGTTAAAGGCAGACAAACTGGAGAGGCAAGGCTACTGAGGGCTGCTGGAGACTGTGATGACTGCTCTTGGTTGCCAATTTGACTATTTCTGGAACTAACTAAAACACAAGCAGCTGGGTACACCTGTGAGGGATTTTCCTGGGTTGGATCATTTGGGCAGGAAACATAAATCTAGATATTTTGGTGTGGAAAAATCTACCTTGAATTTGGGCCACATCTTCTGGTAGTAGCCTATATTTAGGACCTGCTTTCTTCTTGCGTACTTGTCCTCACCCTGGCTAGAAAGTCCATTCCTTCCTTTTTTTCCTTTGTAGCAGAGCTTACCTCATGAGGATTCTGACACATACTGGAGATCAGCTGAGACATCCAGCCTTGTAGCCTTGTGGATTAAACACTTACTGGATTCTTTAACTTTTCATCATTGTTAGACTAGTTAAAACTTAACTTGAAAGCCACTCCCTCTCGTGTGTGTGTGTGTGTGTGTGTGTGTGTGTGTGTGTGTGTGTGTGTGTGTGTGAGCAACAGAAAGGAAACTAGAGCAAGTAATTTATTTTCCATTTTGTTCTATAGTCAATGACTGTTTTTATGTTTAGTAAAGCAATCTTTGAGACCTCTTTGAACATCATTCCTAATACCCAAATTCAACTTGTCCAGGCATCCACTCACATATCACTGTATCACCTACAAACAGTAAACTTACTATATAATTTCTAAACCTCATGCCTTTTATTTCATATTGTTTTAATTTCTAAACCGATGTCTTTCTCTTGCTAGTTATGTGACCAGTTAAGGATTGAAAGCCTATATCCTTTCCTATAAAACTGAGAGCATCGTATCTCAGGGCTTTATAGGCCTTTATGAGACTCAAATAAGACTATGTCTCCAAAATATTCAATGAAGTGCTAGTGTACAGATAATTACTGAGAAAATTCTGAATTTCACCGGCAGATGGCAAACCATTCATCTCAGGAAAAGTTAATCAACTCCCCAAATCAGTATGTGTAGAATATGCACAAGTATATGTTTTGTGGTTTTGTTTGTAAGTGAGAAAAATCATCAATAGCTACATGCCAAAATTGATGACAGATGGGAGACATTATTTATACATTTAGATCATGTGATCTGTACAGTCATTTCAAAGTGCATTATGTAGTCACTCATTCATTGCTATGTAAAACTTGACAGTACATCTCACCAAAGGACAAATAAAAGAAAATTTATAATTCTACTTGGGTAAAAAATTCTATGAATATAATTATATGAATTTAACTAAAAAGATAAAATTGCAAAGATATATACTAAAATATTAGCTATGGTTCTTGATAATGGTATAAGCTTCAAACCATGAATTTTCTATTTTTGAGACAGGGTCTATCCATGCTGCTCTGGCATGGATATACTGGAAATCAGTGTGCAGACCATCCTGGAATCAAACTCTGAGATACGCCTGTCTCTGATTCATACGCTGGGGTTAATGCTAAGACCACCATACCCAGGTCTTAATTTCAAAAAATGTGTATAGGGATTTTATCTGCATTTACGTCTGTGCACACATG
The DNA here is from genome assembly GCF_011064425.1 of Rattus rattus. Classification (NCBI taxonomy): domain Eukaryota; kingdom Metazoa; phylum Chordata; class Mammalia; order Rodentia; family Muridae; genus Rattus; species Rattus rattus. The sequence goes on along the minus strand of NC_046163.1, from coordinate 8,998,903 downwards.
TGTACCTTGTGCCTAAGGAAGCCAGAAGAGGCTGTTAGATGTCCTGGAACCTGAGGTACATTATGGATGGGTGTGAGCTGCCCTGTGGTTACTGGGAATTGAACTTAGGGCTTCTAGAAGAGCCGAATGCTCTTAATCCCTGTGCCATCTCTCCAGCCCTTAGGCCACTGATTGCTGTTATTGTTTTATCATTTTGGTTTTCCAATAACTCTATGATAAATGGTAACTCATTGTACTAGTGGGAATGTTAAAGTAATTGCTTGGGGACTCCTCTTGCACACTGCAGCTGTTTGTCAGCCCACACAGTCCTCTCTTCTGACAGCTTTGACCCAGCAGCAGGGCTTCAGTCAGCATTTATACCTCAAGCCTTTTTTCTCTGTTTTTTAAACAATCTGTTTTCAAATTTTATTCAATTTACTGTTATTGTGCGGGTGATGTATATGTGGGAGAACGCCACAGCATGCATGGAGAAATCAGAGGACAACTTTCAGGACTCATTTATCTCCTTTTACCTTGGGTTCTGGGATTAAACATAGGTCATCCAGCTTGCCTAGAATAGTAAAAGGCCCTTTCTTTAAGAAAGCAAGCTGAACCCCTCCACACATAGGAGCTAGCTTTATGCATGTGATTATGTGCAGTAAAGAATTGCTTTCACTTGGAAGCCATGCTGTCTTGGGTGAGATTTGTCTATCTTAGTTCTTATCATCCAGTCAACACGATTTATATGGTGGAGGATCCAGGTACTCTCTGTGAGATGTTTGCTGTGTGTGATGTTTTGTGCTGGTTATTAACTTGATAAGTTCTAGAACCATCTAGGACATCATCCTCTGGGAATGTCTATGATAAGGGATTATGTAGATTAGGTTCACTGAGGAGAGACCCACCTCCCCATGTGTAGCAGTCTTCCCTGGATGGAGTCTTAGACTCGATATGAAGGGGCAAGTCATCTAGGCACTGGCATACCCTCTCCTTCCTTTTTCTGACTGTGAATGCCATGTGACCTGTTGGCTCTCCATCCTGCGAGAGGAGCAGTGTTTGGTTGTCTTCCTAACTCTTTCTTCTTAAACATCTCAGTTGAGGGCTTGGCTGAGGGGTATCACCAGTTCTTACAGGTGCAGAAAAGGAGCATCTCTCTGGTCACCTGCTCTGTCACAGCTACAAAAGACATGAAAGGGTGGTGAAAAGAAAAAGTGATGTGAGGTCTTGATGCTTATATCCCTGTGGAATGAGAAGAACAGGGTCATAGACCATCTTTCCTGAGGATGTGACTTCAAAGGCATCTCCCCACTCCTAAGCACTGTGCTTTGAGTTATCTGTTAGGAGCTCCAGGAACAAAATTTTCCCCTGATGATGTTGAAATGTACATTAATAAAAATGAACTCAGAGACCATTGTCTGCCCAAGGATGAACATTCATGCCTGCTTCTATTTCCCATTGCAGATTATGTCTAGCCATATTTTCCGATATAGCCCACCAGAGATACTACAATAAAATTAAATGACAACATTAAGATACATTCAATAATAAAATGTCAAGAACACAGAGATGCCCCAAATTGGATACAAGCACCCTCTCATTATCTAATTCCTAGGGAGAAATTGTCCAAAAATTAAATTGCTTTGGATGTTCAAGTGCAAAGGAATTAACATCAGAGATCAAATGTATTTGCCCTTGTGAATTAAAAGTCAAGAAGAATTAAAGTTCTCCTTTATGACTTACTTTGTTCTTGCTTAACTGAGGGTGGTGTTTTGGATGAAAAGGTGGTTCTCTCGGTTGCTCTCTCAGAAGTGGTAAGGTGAGTTCCTCAGGTGAGTTGTTCTCATGCTAATGTCAGGTGATCCTCACTTTTGTGACTCCAAATTTACCTGGGCACTCGCAGTTATAAGAACTGGTATCACTTTTATTATAGGGAGTCCTGATCTTAGCAGTAATCATTTCATGTGAAGCTTTGCTTCAGAATACAGTGTTCCCCATGTTTCTCAGTTCATGGCAGAATCTCATTGATTGTGTTTGTGGAGGGTGTTGCCTGATAGGTGGAAGGGAGTTGTGATTTCTTTACACTGTCCCAGTGCTGACCAGCTCTTCTAAGCCATGACTGAAAACAACCTGTCTCATGCTTCATTTTCCTCTCAATGAGCTGTTTGCTGAGTGTTGATGGTTAATGTTGACTGTCAGCTTGACAGGACCTGGAATCTCCTAGGAGACATCAATCCTCCAGCCATATCTGAGAGGTTATTTAGATGAGGTTAGTCTCTGGTCATGTCTGTGAACAATTATCTTGACTAGGTTAACTGTGAATGGAAAGATCTACCCTTTCTGATGGATTTATAAACAATTTTTCATTGATAATTTTAAAAATAATTTTAAAATAGAAAACCAATTCATTTATTGCAAACTAAATTCTAGGATTGTCTTATGGATGAAAGAAGTCTAGATCTGGGCTTTATCAGGAAGCTGCTAGTTTGTATTGGTTTTCTGGAGTCTTAGTCCCATAAATTAACTCAAATGAAAGAAAATTTCTATGTAGGAAGTATGTTTGGGTATTTTTTTTGCCAAGTTTTGAGACATAGGATCTAGCTGCTTGAAGTGTATCCTATTCCAGAGAATGAGTCTAAAGCATTTCTGCTTCCTTGAGATGGTAGATTTAACCACTATATTTTAGGATCTACTTCAAGAGAATTTTTTTCATTCAAAAAGTTCTTTCCTTCTATAAGCTACACAGCTTTGGACTTATCTAGGGTGACAAAGGACTAAAGAAAAGACAGACACACAGATATATGTACCAGAATAGCTGGGATCAGGTGGGTCATGTACTCTGATGATGTACCAGAAACTCAGAAATGTTTAGAGGCTGCTGAGTGAGGAGGTATATTTGTTGTGTGTATCTGAAGGAGGAGGAGACAGGCTAGATAGTCTTGGTAGGGGCCTCTGTAGGGGAGCAGTCTCAGTATGAAGTCATCCTGAAGGAAAAAGATGCCTTTGATAGTTTCTGTACAGAACAATTTTAGCTAATGGTCAATCATTCAACCCACTTGTACTTGGACCAGGGGAAGAGTTTGCCATTCCTCTACATCTGATTCTGGGGAGGGCTTACCATTCCCATGGGTCTGAGGCATTGTAGTTTTGACATAAGACCGTTCATGTCAATAATACACACTCAGGGTTTTATCTGTTCCAAACACTTTTCCACTGTTCTCTTAGTACAAGTATCTTACACAACACAATTAGAAATTCAGTGACAGCAGTCTGGGAAGGTTGAAATTACTTTAATTTCTTTGTGTGTGTGTTTACAGGTGCACTTGTGCATGATATTCAACTGGAGGTCAGATGTCAGCCTTAGTTGCCAGTTCTTAACTTTCACCATATTTCGGGTGGTCTTCTTGTTTTTCTGCTGCATAAATATCCTAGGCTAGCAGTTTCACAAGCTTTAGAGATTCTCCTATCTGTAATGCCCATTTCCTCATTGAATTCTGGGATGGCAGATTCTTATTACTATGTGTCTAGCTTTAGCATGGATTCTGGAGATCTGAACACATCTCCATGGTTGCACAGCAGTGGCTTTAATCCATGGTGTCATCTCTGAAGCCCTTGATTATGTCTAAAAGCAACACAGACTGTTTACCTCACGAAGTGTAAATGATGAATATTAGGAGATATTCTCCAGTCTTGACTTTTACTTGTAAACATGGACTTTGTAGAGTAATTCAGGGAAAGCCAGAGCCACTGAACACTGAGATCATAAAGCTTGTTAGGGGTTAAATAGCCATATCTAACTATGTCTGTACAGTCAGCAAAGATTTACCTTTTGGACTAGGGCTCTATATCTCTTTGTTATCACTCAGAAGGTAGGTGGTGGCTTGTTATGATACAGCATCCCACACTACTATTTTTTCTGACACCAACTTTCTTTTTTTTTTTTTTTTGGTTTGGTTTTTTTTTCGGAGCTGGGGACCCGAACCCAGGGCCTTGCGCTTCCTAGGCAAGCGCTCTAACCACTGAGCTAAATCCCCAACCCAACTTTCTTTTACATTTATGGTAAGACCTTTGCTGATCTTTGTGGATTGAAGTCTTGCTTTATGGATATGTTTTGCACCCAAAACAGCTCCCATCAGTGAACCAAGACACATTAAGCCACAGAGACCCAGGAAAGTGGGAAGCCTAAGGCCACTGGACCTTTCCCTAGTAAAAGTAGCATGATAAAAAGCCAAGAGATTGGCAGTGTGTTGATAAATAATAACTAGCTTTCCAGGGGAATAAGAAAAACAAAAAACTCTGATTTCTAGTGTTTTCTGAGTTCTCCAGGGCTAGCTTTATTTCATGTGGTAGGTGAGTATCCTATTTAATAAATCTTTGTTTGACTCAGGGTAAGAAGTGCTTCTCTATTTTGTTGTAGATCTTTCTTCATTAATTTGGATGTTCCATGTGTGATAATACTATTTTTTGGAAAGATGATCTCTTTTTATTGGCTTATGAAGTGGAAATTTCTGGTTTCTTTGGAGTCTCAGTTGTGTCATGTGATGTTTTTCTGAAAACTGTCTTTTTCTTTTCAATTGGATATTTCTTTATTTACATTTCGAATGCTATTCCCTTTTCCGGTTTCTTGTCCATAAGTCCCCTATCCCCTCCTTCTTCTATAAGGGTGTTCCCATCCCCATCTACCCCCCTTACCACTCCCCTGATATTCCCTTGCACTGGGGGTCCAACCTTCTCAGGACCAAGGGCTTCTTGAAAAACTGTCTTATGAGAAGATATTTTTGCTGAAGTAGATACAGAGAAAGTGTTTTGCTGAGAACAGGCATGTGGTGCTTTTCTTAAAGCAGCCTTTGCTAGAGCAGATGTTTGAAAGAACATGTAATGTTAGGAAACTGTATAAATATAACACAAAGACAATGGAAAACACTGTATGGTATTGGTTCACCTTGCCATTCTTTGCTGACAATGCCTTGTGGTGTTGATTCACCTTACCATTCTGGTCATCATTTGTCATGACTTCATTAACAATAGCAACAACAGCAACAACAGCATCAAGGACAACAACAAAAACAACATCAAGAACAGCAAGACAACAACAAGAACAACAAAACTTCTGGTGGTGTTCCTGTGGCCTATATTGTCACTTCTGTGGACTTGAACAGTTTGTCAGAGCCTCGTGTTTTCTTCTTGATCAAACTGCCATTGCTAATTTATAAATGGTGTTTGTAATGGTTAGCTGCTGCTGCTGATTTGGGTAAACTAAACTGATGATAACCTGACAACACATATTAAATTTGTGACAAAATTACCTTTTTCTAAACAAGTCCACATTCTCCTTTGCCCTGTTAACCTTTACTTACCACTACGTCTGGTGGATGTTGGCTAAAACAAAAGTTAAGGCATTTAAGAACCCTTATTAAAAGTAGGTTTTAAAATATATAAACCTACAGGCATGCTTTATACTAAATCAATTTTCCAGGGTTGAGGATGGAATTCTGTTGGTATAGTGCTTAGTCACCAAGCAGAAAGTCATGAACTTGAATCCTAGCACTGTGTAAAACAGTTGTGGTGGAGGCATACCTGCAACCCCAGCACTGGGGAGGTGGAGGCAGAGTATTAGCATTTCAAGGACTTCCTCCACTACTTGAGCTTGAGACTAGTGTGTGATGCATGAGACCTTGTAAAACAAAACCCCACCACTACCATCGTCAACAACAACACCAATAACAACAACCAGCAACCAAATCAACTCTCATATTTATAGGAGGCTGTTTTCTGGTGGACTGTTATGTTGGTCTGTATGCACATCCTTAGCATACTAGCATGTATGCACATACTTAGCATCAATAGCACACTCTTGTGACAACTTTGTCTGTAATAAATATTGGAACCAAATAGTATCAGTTTCTGAAGTTTGTTCTCTCTTTCAAAAATAGTTTAGACTCTTCTAGATCTTTTATTTTCACACATAACTTTACAGTCAACCTGCCTTTACTCCTTGCTTGTTCATTTTTCAAGGAGCCTTGTTCAGTGTCCCAGAAGTTGGAAACTGAATCTCATTTTCTCCTGAAATACAGGGCAAAGTCTGATCCTGTGATTGATTGCCTGGGAGGAAGCAGTGGGAATAGCTATCCTGTTGCCCCTCTCCCTTCCCCTTCCCCTTCCTTAACAGTAGATTTATCTCAGGTTCTGTTTGTGGGCAGTCTTCTAAGACAGAAACAGAGAGCGGAAGGACTGGTGGGTATGTCTAAAAGCAACTTCTAGAGTGGTGCAGAGTTTCCTGGACCACGAGGGTTGCCCTTTTCTCTCAGAGCAAAGAGATACATGTTTTACTGCAAAGAGATTGAGACATGGGAAGGGCCTCAGGTGGGCAGGTTCCTCTACTGTCTCTACATTCACCACTCAACCTGTCACTTGGGGGAATATGGAAGCGAGCAAGAGCAATATGGATTATTTTTCTCATTGTTGTGGCAAAATCCTTGGCATTGGTATCTCAGGGAATGGAGTTATTCATTCTGGGTCATGGTTTAAGGGTACAGAACATCATGGTGATGAATGGTGGCCATGGTGGTAGGAGCTGGAAGCAGCTAGTAACATCATGTCCACAGTCAGGAAGCAGAGAGAAATCTCAGTCCAGGAGATGGTGCTGTTCATATTAGATGGAGATTTTCTGCTTCACCTCAGCCAATCTAGACAATTTCCTCTAAGATCTGACCAGAGGCTTGCCTTTCACATGTGCCTAGATTCTGTCAAATTCGCATCAAACATCACAGTGATGAGGGAGCAGAGAATGCATGGTATATGTGTGTGTACATATACAACACACATACACACACAACCAATCAAAGGTAATGTATAATGTAAAGACATGAAATCTAGGCTGGGAAGATGCTTCAGTGGATAAAAGTACTTGCTGCACAGGTCTGATGACCTGGATTCAGGTCCCTGGAGCCCCCCTACAAAGCTAGATGCTAAAGTGCATACCTGTAATCCCAGAGTTCATATAGCGAGATGTGAGGCAGACACAGGAGATGCCTCTGCAGGTGACGGCCATTTAGCCTGGAACATATAGCACCACAGGAATAAGGGAGACCATGCCTCAAATAAGGTGGAAGGTGAGAACTGACTCCCTAAATTTTTCCTCTGACTTCTGTATGCACATCAGCACTAACATGTGCAATCTGTCTGTCTGTCTCTCTCTCTCTGTCTCTCACACACACATGAAATAAAACAAAAACAATAATAATATAATGAAAATACTAAGTCTTCTAATTCATGGTGTACAGTCTATTACTGAGGATCACAACCCACCATGTGCAGTATCAAATACTAAGGAGGGCATTTGATCTGCATCCTTGCTCATGACCCAGGTGACAGAAATACCTTCCTCTCCCCAGTTCGTCCAACTAAAGACAGATTTGTTTGCTTCCTGGTTATCTTGGTGATAAGTCACTGGTTTGGGGTCCCCTGGGAAGATTGCACTGAGCAGTCTTGGTTGTGGGTGGGGCTGTAAATCCATGAGTCCAGGCATGGGGACGTGCCTCAGCTGGGAGAACACTTACCCAGTATGCCTACAGTCCTGGATTCCTTTCCATGTACCATGCAAACCGAGCATGGTGGCACCTCCAGTCTTAGAACTTGGGAAATAGAAGGTCAGAGTTCAAGGTCATCCTTGACTATACAGTGAGTCTCAGGTCAAACATTGTCTTAGGTGGGAAATGGTGTGGAAGTCAGCAGAGGCCCTGGCAGTGCCCAGGGTTGTGCCGGATAGACTTTCTGCCGTGACTTCAGTCCTGTGCTAGACATGAAAACATGAATATCAAATATGGAAGATTCCGGCAGATGCCAGACCCTTAGGGATATGGTGCTTAAGAAGTTAAGGATGTTTAGAAACCTCTAGGCCTGTCAGAATAACGAATGTCACTCATAAACCTTTTAATTAGTTAACGTGGAGAAAAATCTCTGCCCCGTAGAGGGGGCATTTTCATATTATCCTGAACACAAACATCACCTTATCATAGGCTGCATTTTAAATGTTACTTTATATCTTTTCTTGGGTTGAGATGCTGTTATTGACTATGCAAAAAGTAGCCAAAAAAAAAAAAAAAGACTTAATAAAAAGCGACAGCAGGCAGCTCTCCCTGCCGGCAGAGATTAAGTGCGGAGTGCTTGGTGTTTCAATTACCTAAAACTAATGGAATAAATATTTTACAATATTACTGCCTTTTGGAGGGGGGTAGAACACTCAAAAGAAAAAAATATACACACAAGATGGGATTCTGTTCTTTTCTTAATGAAATAATTGAAAACGGATTTAGTATCTGGTTGTGATCGTGCAAAGAAAAAAGAAAAAAGACCCGAGGCTGCTATGGTTGCAAGGAGACCGGGACATAATTTCTTGTATGCTCGGCCTTCTCTGCTGTCATTTGCCTCCAGCATAATTCTAAAATAATGCCCTCTAACTGTATCCATAAAACCGTTTTAGCTGAGCTCAGATGGTTTTGCCATGGCATAAATTTATTAGGGTAATTTTTTTTTAAACAGGAGGCCAGTCAAGAATTTCCATTCTTAGAGAACACTGTAGAGTGGGGTGAAGTTCCATCAGGCTGGCCTCTCTCTCTCTCTCTCTCTCTCTCTCTCTCTCTCTCTCTCTCTTTCTCTCTCTCTCTCTCTTTGTGTGTGTGTGTGTGTGTGTGTGTGTGTACGCATACTGCTTGTGCAGGTGGTATAAACAGGTCAGACGTTGCTGTTGGGTATCTTCCTTAATTGCTTGGCTCCTTATGTTTTTAAATAGCGTGTCTTTTATTTATTCATTAACAATTTCACATGCAAATAATGTATTTTAATCATATCCTCCCCTAGTTCCTTTCTCCCCTTCCTCTGAGGCATCCCCAAATTGTCAGCTCCCCTCTTCATGTCCTCTCTTCGTTTGAAGTGGAACCTGTAGAATCCAGTTAGCACTGCCTGTTGGAATGATGACTGATATTGTTTCTTGTTAACCTGGTCTCCCCTTAATTTTTTGTGATAGGTTCTCTCATTGAACTTGAGCCACTCACGTTCTCTCATTGACCACTGAGCCCCAAGCGTCTCCCTGTCTCTTTCTTCCAGAGCCAGGGTTCCATGTATGTGTCACCAGCTGCAGGGTTTCTTACATGGGTTCCTGGGGGGTGGAACTGAGGTCCTTCTGTTTACAAGGGAAACAGTTTACCCACAGGCTTCCATTTCTGTACCTCCCCATGTGCTTATATATTCATGCCTGTGTAAGTCTGGCTTTCTAACTGCCACCCAGTGATCCTGGCTTGTGCCTTTTCCCATTCCTTCTTTTTAGAAATGGGATGATATGCTTTTATTGCCCGTCATAAGGGCATCCATGCACAAAGCAGGGGCCATAGATAAGTCACCAGGAGCCAACTTCGGTGTTCAGTGTTCTGAAATATGGGAACATTCCAGCTTTCCTTTGGGTATGTTGTACTTTCCTTCAAGTAAATAAAAGTAATATCAAACTCAGATCTGGAATTTATTAGCATACTACACAGTGTCACTTTCTAAGGGGTTTCATTAGTTTGATTAATTACTGTTTGTGTGTGTGTGTGCATGTATTCAACTGAATGTTTATTCTTAGGGAATTTTTGTACTGAGATGAATTTAAAAAAAAAAAAAGCCATTATCTTTGAAAAGAACTTTCAGTCAGTTCCCCCAAAGCACATAGCATTCTCAAAAGACAACCTAACAGAGGTGCAGACTTCATGTGCTTTTTGCATTTTCTGCATCAGTGGTAATAGAATATAATTTATTATGGATATGTCTACATCTTTTTGTAGGGAGAAATACTTCAAAAAGTATGATGCTGTTTTACTGATTTTTTTTCTTTCAAGAACCAAGAACTTGTGCGTAGTGCCAAATTTACATGCTTGGAATGAGAAATACCTTTGGAATTAATTATCCAAAATGGTTGGTTTCACTCTTAGGAAAAATGAAAGGATTTGTTGGGCAGTTAACTATTGAGTAAATACATTGTTGGTAAGATCCATTAAGATTTTCAGAATAATATACAGCTATTACAATATTGCAAAATAATATACAGCAATAATTATTATTAAATTCTTCATTTATTGATTTTGTGTGTATATGTGTGTACACATGTGAGGATCAAAAGGTAACTTTCAGGAGTCAACTCTCTCTACCATGTGGGACAGGGTGGGTGGGAATTGAGCTCAAGTCATCAGGCTTGGTGGCAAACCCCTGTCCCTGTCCAGATGCATCACTAGCAGACATGCGACTTTTAAGCTAGTGACAATCAAACCCTGGTTTAGGGGCCACGTCAAATGACTTTTACAGAGTAAGGCCCAGAGTTCAGAACCTAATCCTGTCCATCAGTCTGCATTTGGTTTACTCCATCGTTTCGTTCACTTCTGGGGAACTCATCTTCTATGACAAATTCCTGGACACCATGGTCTTCTTCCTTAGTCACCAGAGAAACGATCTTGGTGTAGTTCTTTTGAAATCATTTCTAGGACAATAATCAAAACGCTCAGTGGAGGGTGTAGAGCCTGTCTTCTTATTCTGTTGGTTTCTTCTTGGTTTAGAAAATAAATGCATGCCTTTCTAAACAAACTCCTGTTAGAACAAGGGAGAGCGGAGAGCGCCAGTCAAAACACTGAAGGCTAGTGATTGTTGGCAGGCATCTGTTGGTTGTTTTTATGTTTAACTTATTCTTTGTGTTTGACTTACCTACTACTGTGTGCCCATTTCCCAGGTAAAAGTAAAATGTGATTCACTCAGTTGCTACTGTAAATATTTAAAAATCATGCCTGGTTTCTTTTCTAAGAGATTCCACGTGTCCATTAGATTCTCACACTGGTCTTATTTTTTATAGGAGCAGCAGCAACAACAACAACAATAAAGATATATAGCATATATCTTGATTTTAGCATTACAATAATAAAGCAGTTGCACAACAACGATTTTCAAATGCATCTCCTTTGATCTTGTAAGGCCTCTCTTACTTTCTGACTATCCTATTCGTCCTCCTTCTGGCTGTCTTGAAACATGGCTGCCATGGTCCATTCTAGACAACCTCTCCTCTCCCTGAAATGCTCCTGCTTTTCGGTGGTTTAACTTTAAGGCTCATCTTCTCTTTTTAAATTTTTTTATTATATTTTATTTTTATTTGATATTTTTTATTTACATTTCAAATGTTATCCCCTTTCCCGGTTTCCCATCCATAAACCCCCATCCCACTCTACCTCCCCCTTCTTCTATGAAGGTGTTCCCCCACTCAACCACCCACTCCTTCTCACCTCCCCACCCTGACATGCCCCAACACTGGGGGATTGAGCCTTGGCAAGATCAAGGGCTTCTCCTCTCAGTGGTGCCCAACAAGGCCATCCTCTGCTACATATGCAGCTGGAGCCATGGGTCTGTCCATTTGGATTGTGGTTTAGTCCCTGAGAACTCTGGTTGATTGATATTGTTGTTCTTATGGGATTGCAAACCCCTTCAGCTCCTTCAATCCTTTCTCAAACTCCTCCAATGTAGACCCTGTTCTTAGTTCAATGGTTGGCTGCAAACATCCGCCTCTTTGTCATGCTCTGGCAGAGTTTCTCAGGAAACAGCTATATCAGGCTCCTGTCAGCATGTACTTCTTGGCATCAGCAATATTGTCTGGGTTTGGTGGATGTATGTATATGGGCTGGATCCCCAAGTGGGGCAGTCTCTGGATGGCTTTTCCTTCAGTCTCTGCTCTAAACTTTGTCTCTGTATTTCATTCTATGAATATTTTTGTTCTTCCTTCTAAGAAGTACTGAGGCATCCACACTTTGGTCATTCTCTTCTTGAGCTTTATGTTGTCTATGGATTGTATCTTGAATAATCTAAGCTTTTGGGCTAATATCCACTTATCAGCGAGTGCATACCATGTGTGGTATTTTTGTAATTGGGTTGCCACACTCAGGATGATATTTTCTAGTTCCATCCATTTGCCTATGAATTTCATAAAGTCATTGTTTTTGATAGTTGAGTAATATTCCATTGGTAGATGTACCACATTTTCTGCATCCATTCTTCTGCTGAAGGACATCTGGGTTCTTCCCAGCTTCTGGATATTATAAATAAGGCTGCTATGAACAGAGTAGAGCATATGTCCTTGTTATATTTTGGAGCATCTTTTGGGTATATGCCTAGGAATGGTATAGCTGGGTCCTCAGTTAGTACTATGTCCAATTTTCTGAGGAGCCTCCAGACTGATTTCTGGAGTGGTTGTATCAGCTTACAATACCACCCATAATGGAGGAGTGTTCTTCTTTCTCCACATCCTTGCCAGCATCTATTGTCACCTGAGATTTTTTTTCTTAGCCATTCTGACTGGTATGAGGTGAAAACTCAGAGTTATTTTGATTTGCATTTTCCTGGTGACTAAAGATGTTGAACATTTCTTTAGGTGCTTTTCGGCCATTTGATATTCCTTAGCTGAGAATTCTTTGTTTAGCTCTGTACCCCATTTTTTAATAGGGTTATTTGATTATCTGGAGTCTAACTTTTGAGTTCTTTGTATATATTGGATATTAGCCCTCTATCAAATGTAGGTTTGGTAAAGATATTTTTTCAAACTGTTGGTTGCTGTTTTGTCTTAATGACAGTGTCTTTTGTCTTACAGAAGCTTTGCGATTTTATGAAGTCTCATTTGTCAATTCTTGATCTTAAAGCATAAGCCATTGGTATTTCTGTTCAGGAAATTTTCCTCAGTGCCCATGTGTTCAAGCCTCTTCCCCACTTTTTCTTCTATTAGTTTGAGTGTATCTGGTTTTATATGGTAGTCATTGATCCACTTTGACTTGAACTTTGTACAGGGTGATAAGAATGGATCAATTTGCATTCTTTTACATCCTGACCTCCAATTGAACCAGCACCATTTGTTGAAAAGGCTATCGTTTTTCTATTGGATGGTTTTAAGTCCTTTGTCTAAGTTAAAAAGTGACCATAGATGTGTCGGTTAATTTTGGGTCTTCAATTCTATTCCACTGATCTACCTGCCTGTCTCTGTACCAATACCATACAGTTTTTATCACTATTGCTCTGTAATACAGCTTGAATTCAGGGATGGTGATTCTCCCAGAAGTTCTTTTATGATGAGGATAGTTTTTGGTATCCTGGGTTTGTTTTTTAAATCCACAGCCCTTCATAGAACTTTAAAATATTTGATGTACTTCTTGATCAATTATTTTGCTGACCTTTTAAGTTCATTTTTAATAAATAATATGTTATGGTTTCACTTGTCTTCTTAACCCTTTTCTAGCCTCTTCCCATTCTCAGTGATACCCCCTCTTCCCACCAAGTTTCCAGCTCCTTTCTTGTCTGTTTGTTTTGATTTTGCTTTGTGACTCATGGGTTTACCCAAGGCAACCCTCATGAAGATAGGTGTGTAGCTGTTCATTGGACCTTAGGTAACTCAGTTGTGGCTACATCACAGAAGACAGGGACTTCCTCTTCTCTAGTAGCCCTCAAGTGCCATTAGTTCCCCTGATTTTTGTCTTTTGAACCCCTCCACCATTTATTAATGTTTATGACCTGAAGTGCAGACATATGCAGTAATAGCATATGCTATGGGATTACTAGTGCCACAGACATAATCATGCCCAGTGCGTCAATACTTTCCTCCCATGATCTCTTTCCTATGTTCTTTCCATTCTCTCTTCTCTGATGTTCTCTACCATGTGTCCCCTACACACTATTAGCTACCAGAAAGCAAGCACCTGACTTGACTTATCTCCTACTCTGTGCCCAGTTCCTAGAAGCTACCTGGTACTTTATTGTTTCCATTTTTTTTTTAACTGAATGAGTGAATGAATAAATAGCTTGCAATTTCTCTTTGAAATGCAGAGCTAGTTTTCACTACTTGAATACAATGCAGTCTACTCTTCTTCATACATTCTATTGTAGTGTTTTCTTTTGCTTGCTCATCTGAACTCAGAAGCGGGAAGCATCTGTATTCAATACAGAGGGGCTAATTATGAAATCAATGGGGATGATGGGAAGATTTTTTGAGATCATCAGAATGAATAGCATTTGCTTATTTTTAATGATATGAACTAAGATAGCAGTTAGTTCATGTGTAGGGCACCACTGTGGGCATTATTTCAGAGCTTCACATTGTAGTTCAGGGCCCTTTCTTAGGTTCATGGAGGAATGTTCTATATTAGTTAAAATACTCAGAAGCTCAAACATGGGTAAGTATTAGTTTCCGCACTCATATGAAATGCAGACACACCCATTGAAGTAGTTTGGATGAAAATGGACTCATAGGATTATAGTTTGATCAGTTGGTCCCTAGTTGGTTGAAATGTCTTGGAAAGGATTAAAAGATGTGGCCTTGTTGGAGTAGGTGTGTTAGAGGCAAGAAAAGGTCCATATCATTTCTAGTTAATTCTCATCCCTTCCCCCTCTTTCTGCCTCATGCTTGTGGATTATCATAATATAAGGTCTCAGATACTTTTCTAGTGTAGCCTGCCTGCTGATAATCATAAACTCTATCCCTCTGGACCCATGAGTCCCCAATTAAATGCTATCTCTATAAGTTGCCTAGGTAATAGTGTTTTGCCACAGCAATGGAAGAGTAATGAAGACACCTAAGTTTAATATTTCCCCATCATTATTTAGCATCTAGTGCTTTGTCATAGCCATGAGGCATGTGAGAAGAAAAGTCTCTTTTGAAGAATTTCCTAGATGAGCTCGGCCTGTGAGTATGTCTGTGGAGTATTGTCCTGATTGTTAATTGATGTGGGAGGGCCCAGCTTGCTGTGGACTGGCCCATCCCTCAATAGGTGGCCATGGCCTGTATAGGAAGGCCGGCTAAGCATTAGGTAAGAGTGAGCTAGCAAGCAGAGTTCCTCCATGGATTTTTCTTCAGCTTCCTGCCTTGAGTCTCTATCTGAACTTCCTTGAGTAGTGAGTTGCAACCTGAAAATATGAGTTAGATATTCTCCCTCAAGTTGCTTTTAGTCAGAGGGTTTTACCACAGAACTGACAGGAAATATAGAACAGAAAGTGGTAAAAATGTCTGTGCTTTTCTTTACTTTTTTCAAGTCCAAAGCCCATTTTCCCGGGGTCTGCTATCTACTTTTTTCTCAAGACTGAAGTAACCTCCACTTGTCTCCCCAAATGCCTCTCATGGTGTTCCTACTTCTGGGACAGCTGGTACCTTTTCCAATGGCTTGTGCTTCTCATTCAATACAAAACATGTGGGCTAGAATTGCCTTCTAAAAATAGAATGTCTGGATCTACAAAATTTCTGAGAACTATTTCATAGATGCCAGGTACTTAGACTCTGAAGAAGGTAAGAGAAAAGTTATCTCATGTAACAGGTTTTCCTAGATGAAGTATTTGAGAAACAAAAGATGGCTATTCTGAAAAGGAGAGCTTAGTATAAGCCTATCTAAGCATAACACTAAACCTGTAGAGGAATTGTCATGATTTCCCAGTCTTAATCCTGCTTACCCAAGAGTGAAAGAAATGCATAGACTGTCTGCATGGATTGGTTTCCAAACATCTTCTGTAATTTCCCCCCAATTAACTGGGCAATCAAGTCATACACCATGGTTGGGGCAAGCAAGTCATACACCATGGTTTTGTCAGTGCTGTACAACTCTGGTTTTGCTTGGATATTTTCAATACCACCCAACCATTTCTCACTCTCCTGGGTTTTCTCACATCTCTGAGTCTTACGTGGATTTTTTCTTGGATATTTTTCATTTGATAGTGATGTTTATTTGGCACATACTGCCAAGTGTCTGACTTGCTCAGGGTAGAAGTGAACAAACGTCTGTTCACTCAGATAGGACACCAGTGACAGAACAAAGGCTTATTCCAATAGCTAGTGAACTGGGAGTTTGTTGTTGTCCATCACAGAGACTTAAATGACACCTTTAGTCCCATTTGGACATGGGTATTGACTCATGAACCCTGCATTTCTGGAGCTCCCTGCATGATTGATAGGCACCTCAGCTTTTTGGAATCTCTTTTTTTCCAGTAACTGTATATTGCTTGTATAAATGGGTGTGGGTCTTATGAATCTGTAAAATCTATTTATTTCTCCATTCCTCAGAGCCTCCTACTTCCTTTCCAAGTGGAATAAAACACATAGAAATGGATGCTTTCCTTCTTTGACAGTAACAGTAGGGTACAAATTAGCTTCTCATCCTATTTTAGTTACCTGATAGAGGCACAAAGGAGAAAATGTAAATCCCTTTGACATAGCAATGTTTCAATTAGGATGAAATTGCTATAAAACACATGTGAACTGAGAGAAGTGTGAACAAGGAGGTAAAATCAAACAGCATTTAGAAAATCTTCCAAGAATAGGAAGAATATAATGTTCTCAGTAGAGAAATGATAGACTTATTGAATTATAGCATTATGGTATCTAGAGGTTAAGAAACTGTGATGATATTGTGATGAATTGAATATTCTTGGTCCAGGGAGGGGCTCTATTAGTATGTTGCTCTTGTTGGGGTAGGTGTGGCTTAGATGGAATAAGTATGTCACAGTGGGCATGGACTTTAAGTCCCTCATCCTAACTACATGGAAGAAAGTCTTCTCCTGTTTACCTTCAGAACAAGATATAGAACCCTCAGCTCCTCCTGCACCATTCCTGTCTGGACAATGCCATGTTCCCACCTTGATGACAATGGATTGGGGCAAGTCAGCCCCAATTAAATGTTCTTGTAAGAGTTGCCTTGGTCATAGTGTCTGTTTATAGCAGTAAAATCCAGACTAAGATAGAAGTTGATACAGGAACTGGGGGCAGGGGGGATCACTGAGGTAGGCCTGACCATGCTTTCATTTGGAAGAATGTGGATTTGGGGACTTTGGATTGGAAAAGCAGTGGAATGCTGTAAGTGGGGCTCAATGGGCTGTCCTAGTAGGACTATGGAAGACTTTGTTACTGAGAGTGATTTGAATTGTGTGGACCTGGCCAAAGAGGTTTCAGTGGAGGAATATTTCAGTATGTGGCCTAGAGACTATTTTGTGGTATTTTGGGGAAAAGTGTGGCTACTTTTTGCTATTGTCCAAAGAGTCTGCCTGAGGCTAAGATGAAGAAATTTAGAGTAATTGCTTTGACAAAGGAAGCCCCAAAATAGCCTGGTATAAATTCTGTTGTGTGGTTACTAAAGTTCACTCTCATGAAAAGCATTTCAATTAAAAGGATCAGGCTGAGAAAAGAAAATATAAAATGTATGATTCAAGTAATAAAGGGGCACCAGGAAGTGAAGTGGATCTGAATCTTATGTTCAAGGAGGTAAACAGATTAAGGGAGTGATGACTTTGGGACAAAGTCCTACCCAGCTAAGATTAGGTCCAAGCATGGTAGTACACACACCTTTAATCCCAGGAGACAGAGGCAAGCAGATAAATAAGTTCAAGGCCAGCCTGGTATAGAGCAAGTTCCAAGTAGAGAAATGCTTAAATCCAGGCATGGTGATACATGCTTTGATCCTAGCATTCAGGGGACACAGCAGTGCAGATCTCTTAAGTTCAAGGTCAATCTACAGAGCAATTTCTAGGACAGCCAAGCATAGGGAGTGAAGGAGTTGGAAAACAGAAAGCTGGTGATAATATTGTAAAACAAGGAGACCGTATTCCAGCTCCAGCAAGCAGCAGAACTTTAGCCGTGTGGCTCTGGCTTTAGCATCAAAAATAGAAGGGATTACTGGGACAACTGATGATGGTTAGCTGGACCTAAGAAATCAGCAGTGATTAAGAAGAGAACAGCATTACTGCAGTGACATCTTGGAAGTGTTTCTGAGCGCACTAAGAGGCTGGATTCCAGAGATAGCCAAGGTTGTACCTTGTGCTGGAGCTGGACTTGGTAATGTGTAAGAATCACCCAGGTGCTACTGACCTTAAAAGTATAAAGGGGTCATGAAGAATAGCTGAGGTTTGGCACTATGAGAGGCTACGGAAGGCCATTGGTGAAGGTGCAGCCTCAGTTGCAGTTGATGGCCCAGGACTAAAGGGGTCATGCAAAGAAGTTGAGGCTTGACACCATGAGGAGAGCCTATGAGAGGCTATTGGTGAAGCCTACTTGCAGCAGAAGACCTCAGTGTATTGGGGGAGACCAGTACCAAGAACAGCAGCAGCCGTGGAGTGGAGTCAATCAGAGCCTAGAGTGCTACATAGGGCAGACCCCTTTGGAAGATCCCAAAAGATCTTAGCAAGAAGCTGTGATATTGATGTTGACTTGAAGATCCCACGATGTTTGAGATGCCAAACCTAGAGGATATCTGCTGAGAAAAGCTGCTAATACGGAGTAGACCCAACCCAAGAGAATAAAGTTTGTTGCTGCTAAATGCCAGATCTGCCAATAGCAGTGAAGAAGGAAGGGAGTGGTTAGAGATGTGAAGAGCACTTTGACATCAGTCTTGGGATTGCGTAGTATAGCGTTTGTCCAGCTGGTTTTCTGTCTTGCTTTCGTCCAATATTTTTGATTTTATATGGGATTACAGTTAAGAGACTGCATATCAGAAGAAAATTTATATTTTGGACTTTTAACATTGTTGAGACTGCTATAGACTATGGGGACTCTAAAGTTGGATTAAATGTATTTTGCACTATTCTAGGCTAGGTATGACGCCTATAGACTCCTGTGTTTGAACAAGCCTGTGGAGGCCAGGGAGTGGAATGTGGTGGGTTGAATATGCTTGTCCCAGGGAATGGCACATTGGGACGTGTGCCCTTGTTGAAGTAGGTGTGGCCTAGTTGAAGTAAGTGTGTCACTGTACGTGTTGGTTTTAAGACCCTCATCCTTACTGCCTAGAAGCTGGTCTTCTCTTTGCCTCCAGAACAAAATATAGAATAGAACCCTAAGCTCCTCCTGTATCATGCCTGCCTGAATGCCGCCATGCTCCTGCTTTGATGATAGTGAACTGAACCTCTGAACCTGTAAGTCAACCCCAAATAAATGTTGTTATTGTAAGAGTTGTCTTGGTCATGGTGTCTGTTCACAACAGTAAAACCCAAACTAAGACAGGTATTGAGATAATTCTAGAAAGATCAGTAGATAAATATAAAAATTAACTCATATAAGTACTGTGTGAAATATTGTGGTTATTTGGGGGCTGAGAAAGGTACTTTACACATAATTCCCTAGGAATTATTGACACAAAAGTGGAGTTCTCATCTCAAAGGGAATAAGAAGCAGTTTATTATGGAGCCAAATATGAGTGACCTTGGCCCAGAAACACAGATTTAGATTACACCAATAACCAGGTTGCTCTTTGGAAGTGGTTACATGAGGAAGTGTTTAGCAAATATAGTGGTGGGGTCCTTGGTAAGTGGGTTACAGCAAAGTGGAGGAAACTCTGTTATGGGTTTCAGATACTATTGGTGTTCTTAGCTTTAGTTGATGAAAGTTATTGGTCCACCAAGAATACATTTTAAAGTTGTGATAGCCACAGGATGTTAAGTCAGATCCAGGTGTTGGTAATAGATGGCTTTCAACATGACTAAAAATAGCCTGCGATAACTTAGCTCTGGTATGAAACAGATGCTTAGTGTCCCAGCATCTCCACATTCAGCCATTTGGCTTTGTAGAATCTCCAACATACGTGCAGCTGCCCCTCCCTCCTCTTGCTACCCCTTTCCCCCAACCTCCTTCTTGCTCCTCCTTCTCTCCCCCTCTTCTTGCTCCCCCTTCTCTCCCCTTCTTCTTGCTCCCTCCTCTCTTCGCCTTCTTCTTGGAACTTCAGTTCACAGTAGAGGCCATATATAAAAAAGAATGACAGACACAACAGCTTAAAAATGTTAAACTTTCATGGGGAGAAGATGCCATGAAATCAAGTTTAAAGAAAGGAACAGTGGGGCCAGCATCTGCAGTGTGGTGATGATTAATATTTCTAAAATGCTTTTTAAAATGATAAAGCATTGAGAAATGATTAATATCCCCAGGGGGAACAACACGTACCAAGTACATGAGTAGATAATTCTCAATAAGTTAAGTGCAAATGGACAATATACATTAAGATGCATTCAAAATTCTAGCTATTTATAAAACAATAAGGTGGGGGCTGGAGAAATGGCTCAGTAGTTAGGAGTTCGTATTGATCTTGTGAAGGGGCTGAGTTCAGTGTCTAGCATCCACACTGGGTGGCTCACAATGGCCTGTAAGTCCAGCTCCAGGGCATTCAATAACCTCTCTGGCCTCTGAAAGCATCTGCACTCAGCATGTACCCCTCCCAACATATAGACATAAATAAAAATAAAATAAATGATTTTATTACCCTCTTTATTTGCCAGACTTGCATATAAGATACAATCAAAAACATCTGTCAATAAAACACAGAGAAATGGGCACTCGCATTCTCTTACAGGAGGGTACAAATATGTGTGGAAGCACACATATTACTCAGTGATAATTATATCTTGGTTTGTGATATTGGCAAAGAAAGAAGTTTTAATGTCCAACCACAGGAGACAAATAAAGAAGTTTGACTCATTCTTAGAACACAGGATTAAGCCATTAATAAGGATGCCAGTCTGCATTAAATGACCGACGATGACAGCTGCAGACTTCTTTGAGTGAGAAAGTTGACTTCCCAGCGGTGCAGGTGATATCATATAATTCAAAATGTGCATATGTACTTTATATGACCAAATTATCAGGCACATGATATGGCTTGTTTGCTTTTAGATTCTCTAATAGAAAAGCTCACATCTCTAGCTGCCTCTAACCTTTCCTGTGGTTTCTTCCTATCATGTTCTGTGATATCTTCTCACATGATCTAATAATTCATTACAGTCTTGGTCTATTATAAAATTTTATTTCTTAAAACTCTTTAAATCATATATTAATTGTGTAAAATAACATGATTCATTGTGGCATACATAGTGAATACAACATACTTTGTTTATAATTACTGTCCACTACTAGTTTGTCCTCTTCTTCTTGCCATATCCCATTTTTCATCGCCAATATCCCCCTTCTACTATAATGTCTTTCCCTTCTGGTTATGAATATGACAGAACACAGTGAGTGTTTGTCTGAGTCTGGCTTATTTTACTTAACATTGTGATCTCTAGTTACATCAATTTTCCTGTAAACGACATCATTAAGTTATTCTTTAGAAATGAGTAATGCTGCAGTGTGCATATCCATCACATTTTGTTTATCTATCCACCCATTGGAGAACTTATATTCTGATTTTCACAGTGGCTACACTAATTTGCGTTTCTACTAACAGTGTACAGGAATGTTGTTTTGTCTATCAATCATGTCTGAAGTTGTAACTGTTTATTTTCTTGACGAGAGTCTTTGTTGTTAAGGTGAGATAGAATTTCAGTGTAAATTTGATTTGGAATTCACTGGTAGCTAGTGAGGACAAACATTTTCCCACATATTTACTGGTCACAATGCCTGTAGTGTCAGTTCTAAGAATACTTAGCTCAGAGTTGGAGTCATGTCTCTGTTGTATTTCTTTGAGGGTGGATAGAATTCAGAACACCAATCAAAGTAGATCCTGTTGAGTGAGGTGATAAGGTTCCCACCCAGACTGGAGCTGGATTCATTACTGAAGCATCTCACAGCTCCCAGCAAATCTGGTGATCAGTCATAATCTCCTTGTTCTGATCACTGAAGTGATCACTGAGTAGAGCGCAGAGCCCTTGGGAAAGCACTGATAGTCTACTGTGTAAGTGAGATGTAGTCTTGCTCACCCAGGTTTGTGTATTCCCTCACTTTGGGTACTTTCTTGGTACTTCATCTCTCTCCTATCCAGTAGATTTTCTAAGGGTGTACCACATGGATTCTGATCTTTATCCAAGCGGTGCGTGCTTGGAAATCCCCACTGTGGCGTGTTTATCCTTATGGAGTTTTCTTCATAAGGAAGTTTCTGATCAAACTAGGTCTGGTCATTGAGTTTCTATGCCTTTAATGTAAATGAAAAGAGTTGAGCTGTGAAAGCTCACTCCAGGTTTATTACCTGTAGTATTATCTTATTTGGGGTCTGTCATTGCAGCAGAGGCATGGCACCGGGATTATAGAGCAGCTGGTCACATGGCATCCACAGTCAGCAAGCAGAGAGAGATGAATGCTGCTGCTCACCTTGCTTTCTCTTTTTCATTCAATCTGGCCCTGCTCCCAGACTATCTGCCCCCAGACTATGAGAGAGTTCCACCTGTATTCAGACTGAGTCTTCTCTATCCTTCAGCTAAACATGTCTGTCTGGAAATATCCTCACAGATGTAATCTAGTAGGCAACTTGTGATGTCCTCCCACTAGGATTCAGAGATCTTTGCTATTGTCAGAAAACGTACCTTTCCTTCCTATTTGAATGCTAAAATTCTAACCCCAGAGTGGTGATATTAAAATACGGTGGGCCATATAGAAGATGGCTAGGTTAAAAGAGTTGAACCTTCATTAATGGGATTAGGGACGTTATAAAGGAAAGCCCAGAGAGGTCTTTCATCATTTTATCATGTAAAGGCATATCAAAGTCAAGGAATTTGTAACAGGCCCCAAATCTGAGCATGACTGACGCTATGATCAAAGTATCATTTAGGCCTTAGAATCCAGCACGCAAGCAACGGCACCTGCTAAAATGGGAACGATGACCTAATCTACTAAAATCTACTGGAGAAAGTCCTTGAATGTACTAACCTGACTTTTGGTTTCTGTAGTTCTACTGGTGGTTTTCACAAACTGAGCTGTGCCAACCCAGGATGTGGTTTCTGTGCTTTAAAGCTCAGGAAAGTCTCAGGACTCCACCATGGGTCGTCTCTGTAGTCTCTCACCAGCTAATGTAGACTTTCTGTCTACTTGAACCCATGTCTAAGCAGACCTTTCTGGTGGATACTTCACAAAATATTTCAGAAGTGGATCACTATACACTGGACCTGATTGTGCTTCTCTATCTTGGACTTTCCATGTCCAGAACACTGAGAAATACATTTTTACAGTTGATGTCGCTCAGTTTAAGACTCTGTTGCGATGGCCAGAACAGACTCAGGTGATGGCTGTTGAATCAAGATGGCGATCTGTGCTCCCGCTTCCTTCCTTTTCTTACTCTTTTTTTCAATTGGACATTTCTTTATTTACATTTCAAATGTTATTCCCTTTTCCAGTTTCCCAGCCATAAGCCCCCTATCCTACCCTCTCCCCTTCTTCTATAAGGGTGTTCCCCCCCATCCACCTCCCCCCGCACTCCAAGCACCCGACTTGAGATAGGGCTGAGTCAGTAAGGCTGGGCAAAAAACTTACTATATATATCTAAGGATAACTTCGTGCTCCCAATATTCTTGTCTTTCCTTTCAAATTCTGGGATTACAGGCACAAGCCATCGCATCCAACTTTCTTCTCCTTTTCAATGACGTATGGATTTAAAATATTTAATTATTCAGGAATGATTAGAAAATAATGCAAAAATCCCTTTCAGAAGCTTTCCCATGCCCTTTAGATGTAGCGGCTAACATGTGAAAACTAACTATTTTAAATCTCTCTCTCTGTGTGTGTGTGTGTGTGTGTGTGTGTGTGTGTGTGTGTGTGTGTGTGCATGGCATCCAGGTGCCAGAATTGTTGGATCCTTTGGAACTAGAATCATAGGCTGTTGTTTGTCAGACCCCTGGGCTGGGTACTTGAAACTGAACTCAAGTCCTCTGGAAAAATTATTTAAGGGCTCTGACCAATTGAGTGATCTCTCTAGCCTACAGCTAATATTTTGATGTATGTCTCATTGACCATTTTTCTATACATGTCACATACATATAATATACTCAGCCTTGTAGAGATTTTTTTTTAAATTCTGAAGTAGTATATATAACTACAGTTAATTTTAGTTCAACAAGTAAGTCATGGATATATTTATAAATATGCTTATATAATATCTTACTTATAAGGTATTACATAAGTAATTCATTTTATATTTATTTAAAGTAAGGGAACACTGTAATATATTTTATTATTTCCCTATTAATAATCACTCATCCCTTTCTGTTTCTATTTATATACATTTATTTATGTATTTTGTGTGTGTGCATGTGTACACACATGTGTCACAGCACATGTAGATGTCCCACAGCAATCCCCAAGGGTCAACTTTCTTCTTCTAGCATTCAGCTTCTAGAGATTGAACTCTAGTCATTAGGCTTGGCAGTGAGTGCCTTAGCCTATGGAGCCATTTCAATAACCTTTCCTTTGTTATATTGATGCTCATGTACTAGGTTGAGTTTATAAATCTTGTTACATTGGCTTAGCCAAGTCTTTTGTAGGATACAATGGACTGAACTTCCAAGATGATATTCTTTGTCTATATTCTTATGAGTGTCAGAGAGGAGCTTGGACTAGTGCTGGTGGATGGATAAATGTTGTTTCTCTACCTGCTGAACCATGGCCATGTGACTAAGCACTGGGACTATTTTACGTTAAGGCTGTGGTTAAATCTATAACTTGCCCTTGTGTAATGTTTTCCTCCTTCTTTGTCTCATTTCATCCCCCACCCCTGATTTCAACATCTTTAGGTAGCTCTCTGATACATAGGCTTTATCATTTTGGGCTTAGAAACAGAATTACTAGGAGGTCAAGGAGATGTGACCTCCTGCTATCTTATATTTGGTCATATAGAGAAAGTTGCAAATGTAGAATTGTTTTATTTTTTTATTAATTTCTAACATTTCCAAAATAAGACAAACAATATTGAGCTGGGAATGTTGTCCAGTAGATAAAGCACTTGGCCTGCTAGTATGAAGATATAGTTATATCTATGGAACCTGAAGCTGATGGCATGGCATGTAAATCCAATGATGGGAGGTAGAGACAGGACTCCCAGAGCAAGATGGCCATCCAGACTAGCCAAAGCAGCAAGCTGTGGGTTCATCAAGATCTCTTGCTACATATAAGATGAAGGGCTGTTAAGAAAGACTTCAATTTCAATTTTGTGTCTCCACACATGCACATATATGTGTGCCACACACATGAGCATACACATATGCATGCATACCCATACATGTGAAAAAAAGAATAATATTGTTATTGTGTATAATATATAGGTCTATTCTCCCTAACCTAGAGATGTAAACTATGAGATATTGTGAAATCTGAAAGTTCTGAGCATGAACAGGATACAGGAGGAGAACAGGACACAAGCAGGCAACAGAAGGCAGGTGGACAATAAGACATGGGCGAACAACAGGACGTGGGCTGAGAAGTCCGTATTTTGAGACTTTGTTTCATATATAAAGTTATTTTAAAAATTTTTTATGAAAGCCTCTTTTGGATTTGTGGGTCAAGTGCGTATACAACATACAGGTAGTGCTTATAAAATTTAGAGGTATCTCATAGTTAGTCTAGCGATATCTAGGTTATACCTGATCTGTCTCTATATATACATGTAAATATAAAGTATGATCACCGAATTAGAAACCCTGCTTGTTATGAGCAGTTTGAATGAGGAAGAATTGATCTATTCTGGATTGTCCCTTATGAGTGAGTATTCATTGTCAGTGGAGAAGATCTCAATGTGTATACTCAGGTATAATGTCACATGAACTCTTGTTAAGGAATGACTTCCAGACTTTAATTGTGTAGCTGAATAAAAAAAACACTTAGTTATTTTTTGCTTACTTTTACTATAAACTTGTTACTAGTATCCACTGATGCCACCTCTCAGACAATATGAAGTACCACAAAAGAGCATCATTAGGACCCCTTACACTGAAAGTGATTGCTTAAAATATCTTATGGACCATAAATGTTCATAACTTCATCATGGAGGAATTGCAGAGACAACTCAGTGGAAAGAGCACTGGTTGCTTAATTATGAGGACCCGAGTTTCTGAGTTTAGTTCTCAATATTAATATCACAAAATTCACAAATGCCTCTATTTCCAGTTCCAGGGCCTCTGATGCCCTCTTCTGGCCTCTCTGGATACCTGCACTCATGTTCTCAGCTACACATACAGACACATATACACAGATGCACACACATAAACATATAAAACAATGTTATCACACAGAGATAACTTTTATTAGTCTTTTGTTCAAATTTTGGCATTTTGTACAAAAAACAGGGGTTAAAAGTGGTTGTATCTTTTATTCATCATTTCAGCATAGAAGTGAAGACAGGGCAGAGAGAGTAGAAGAGGCTAGAATTTAAAATACATGGCGCTTTTAAAACTAGAGTTTTCAGCTCTCCAGAGGGCTCGCAGTATATACACAAGGTCCAATCCAAACCTACATTTGGCCATGTCTCTCTCTTCATTTCACCTCTTACATGGTGAGAATAGGTTGAGACGTCCCCGGCTAGCTATGCTCTAAGATGGCATATGTGCTGCAATGTTTGGGGGACTGTTACAAACTAGAGATACTGCCTCTTGTGGATCAAAATTTGGACTGTGAGCTTGGGTCATGTTGCTCTCATAGACACATCTAGTGTGGGTCAGGCCCATTGTCCCAGACTTGTGTGGACTGTGTATCCCTTCTTTCCTCATTGCTGGGACCAGTTACCTGATGCAAAGCAACTTAAGAGAGAAAGGTCTTATTTTGATTTACAGTTGAATACTGTACATCATAGTGGGGACGAGATGGCTGCAGAAGAGAAGGCATTGTGGCACAGGTGGTCACACACTCTCGGATGTGTAGAGTGAACAAGAAAGGTAGTGATGTCACAAAACCTTAATGCCTCCTCCAAGCACTCCACTCCTCTTAGTGAGGCTCCACCTCCTAAGGTTCCACAATTTCCAAAACAGCACCTGTAGCTGGGCACCAAGTGTGCAAACATATGAGCCTGGAGGACATTTCACATTCAAACATCGATGTCATCCACAAAGAGAAAGGTTCTTAAAAGAATGTTCTGTTACAGCTTGTGATTAAGACCCTTTTAATACTTTTTCTTCTATTCACTGTGGCTGCTCTTCTCACTTGGCCCTGCAGTTAGTACCCAAAGGCTGAGCAGTGAGCAGAATGAAGAGCCTGAAGGTTTCTGGAGAGTCTCAAGGCAGATGCTTGCAGCAATAGAACATATTTAGCTTAGGAGTGTGTGTGTGTGTGTGTGTGTGTGTGTGTGTGTGTGTGTGTGTGTGTAGGTGGGGAGTTGAGTATTAAATAAATTCTGCATGTGGTTACAGGAAATGAAGGAATATGAAAATCTTTCAATGGGAAATTACAATTTTATTTGAGTTACTAGCACTTCAAGTTTACCACCCATGAACTATTATGAAATAATTGACTGCGATATAGAATTTGGATATATTTTCAATACTGTGTTTCAGGCAATGCCGCACATTATAAATGGTCTTTAATCCTTGGAGGTTTATGTAAGGGGTATTTGAGAATGATGCTGACATCCATCCCACTTTTTCTCTGGGAAAATGAATTATATTGTGCACCGATTAACTTCAAGAGTTAATCGGTGCACTGCTAACCACAAGAATGGGGTCCCAGAGCAGATGAAAAGGGAGGTGAAACTGAAGCAGAAATGCTCCAACCAGGCCTACAGTTGCCAAAACCTGAAACACCTGCGTTGGCTTAAGGCAAAGTCTCTGGTGGATTTACAGAACAGAAACCTTGTTAGAATGTTAACTAGATTGAAGACACTAATGAAAATGGGCCAGTTTTGCTCCATGTCTTAATTTCCCTTTCAGCTGTTCTGACAAAAATCTCATGACCAAAGCAGCCTAAGAGAGGGAGAAAAGGCCTATCCTGGCTCACAGATGAAGGATACAGTCCATCATGGTGGCGGAATCAAGATAGCAGGAGCTTGGAGCAGCTGGTCATACCACATTTACAGTTGAGAAACAGAAAAATACATGTTAGTGATTATCTGCCTTTCTCCATTTTAAGCAGTTGACTATCCCCTGCATAGCGAATAATCCCACCTACAGTTAAGATGAGTCTTCTAGCCAAGTGAGTGATTTATCTGATAAAGTACACTTGCTACAAGCCCAGTTGCCCAAATTCAATGCCCAAAGCCCACATAAAGACAGAAGGAAGAAAATTACTCCACAAAGCTGTCTTTTGATCTCTACGTGTGCATGTGGCACATATCACCACCCCCATTCCCATCACCACCACCACCACCACCACCACACCATGTGTAAAAATAGGTGTTCTCACTTCCAGTAATGCAAGCTAATCCCCAACAAGCTTTCCCAGAGGCCTATCTCTATATTCTGACAAGTTGACAGTTGACACTAACCATCAGACCCTATAATTAGGAAACCAGGACTCTCTTTAGTGAACATCTATTGACCCACAAGATTTCTAGTGTTATATTGAAGAAGCAAGCTTTGTTTAATTGCTGTTGTCCTGGAAACAGTGTTAAATCTAGGGAGCTGTCACATCCCCAAATGCAGCTTTTTACCAATGATATAAAATACCAGGTCACACAGGGAAAGAAAGACAATGCACAATACTTTGCCATTTCCCTAGTTAAGACTTTTGAAAACAACGTTTAACTTCTGAATTAACCGAAACCTGAGTAAAAACTTTAAATAAATATATATTGTTTTGTTTTTCAAAATAACTCATGCCTTTGGTTAAAGGAAAGAGAAAATGGTAGAGGGTCTCTCAATGGGAGATACTATTTTCCTGTGAGGTATTAGCATCAATAAACTTTTATGAAATAATTTTCTGCACTATGCAGCTTGCATGGGCACATTTTGAACATTGTATTTTTGTAAGTAAGATGAATTAAAGATAGTTGTTAATTATTTGAAGTTTATATCTGTGGAAAGAGTCTATGAATATATCATCTCTTCTCAGATCTGGATAAGCGTAGTGACTGTCCTGAACGTGGTAGAAGAAATTGTGTACTTTTCTATGGTCTCAGGGTTTAAGATTTTATGTGTTTGTTTGTGTGTGTGTGTGTGTGTGTGTGTGTGTGTGTGTGTGTGTGTGTATGTGTGTAGGGTCATGTATGGGCATATGTATTTAGAATTCCAAGGCTGACTTTGGGCCTTTTACTCAGTCACCTCTTCCTTGATCTTTTGTGGAGGGGATCTCTAAAACTGGAACTCTTAGCAAGGCGGGCTCTGCTTTTTCATAACTGTGGTTTCAGACATGCAGTAAAGCACCTAGCATTTTATATGGGTGTTGAACATCCAAACTCAAGCCCTCATGCATACAGGGCAAGCACCTTAATAGACTGAGCCATTTCCTAGTCCTGATAAAATTTAAAGATTATTGTCTTTTTTTATAATTATAGAAGATATGTCAGGAGATATAGAAAAATGCCACCACAGGTGAAAATCTGCCAAGCATAGCCAAAGATGTTTCCAGTGTCTGCTGCCTTCAAGGCAATTAAAACTAATCAATGATATGAAAGGGGACATCACACTATTCTCCCTTTTAGTTCCCATCCAGACTGTTTGGCAAAGATAATCTCTAGGCTTTCTTTAGATGAAGCATTGGCAAAGAGTTTCCTTAAAGCAGTTTGAGGTGAATTCAAGGAGGGTTGGTACGAAGTATGCAATCCTAATAATCTCTTTAGAAAAGACATGGCCTGTTAGAGCAAGCCTCCTGCCACGCTTCCTGAATGAGCTCACATCATCAGGAAGAAAAAATGGTTGTCATGTCTCCTAGGTTCAGACAGGGTCTATTACAAATGGGAGGGATCATTTGTTTTTTTCCTATATAGATTACATTTCACAGCAGCAAAAATAATTGCTTTGGGAAAGTTATTATCTTTGTAAAAGAAGCATACCTACCAAATGATAAGAAATGATAGAAAGAGAAAAACTACATTTAAAAAAAGGTCATGGATTTAGACAATATCCATCAATGTGGCTGAACTCATTGGATAGAAATTCAAGATAGGAAAAGATTATACAGTTAGGCTAGGCTGACAGTGCCAGAATCTGCTAACTTTTCATACTGAACAAGGGATAAAAGGGACACCATTTTTTTTTCTTTCCATGCCAGGCAATAGAGAGTGTATGATCATTGAAAAGGTGTTAAAATGCAATCCTGCATCTGTGATGGGAAGATAGTTCCACTGGTGCTTGCTCTTTAAACATGAGGACCCAGGGTTGATCCTCCCACCCACATCCACAGAAAAACAGAGCAATAGTCACTTCCTGTAATCCTAACACTGTGAGTGAGAATGAGGTGATATATCATAGTCAGATAGTCTAGTTCATTGGTGAGTCCCAGGTTCCGGAAGAGACCACGTCTCAAAAACTACAGTGGGGAGTAAAGAAGGTGCCAAACATTGATCTTGCCTCCATGCAAACACACAAAGGTGAACATTGTGTTTTGGATCCCCTGATTTGTATATATCACTCTCTCTGTAATAAATGTGTTCTCTTCCAATTTTATTTTTCCTGACTCAGTTCTTTAAAGTCTTCCCCTAGTGTCTCCAGCTGCTTTTAACCAAGTTGGTTCTATATTTTAAGCTTCCTTTATCCCTTTCTTATAGTTGTCCTTGATGCTTTTGTTTAAAATCCCTTCTGCTTCTTTGCTGAGATCTGCCAACTGAGGGTAACAAACTGCCCACTGTTCCTGCCACCATGCATTCCCCGCCATGATGAACTGCTCTGCTGGAGCCAAAACAAACTTTCCCTTCTTCATGTTGTCTTTGTCAAGAATTTTGCCATGGCAACTGGAAAGATACCAGACATACTTTGTATAATTGGTACAATGCCTATACAAATGTCTAGAGTTTACATGGCCAAGCTTGAAGAGAGGCAATCCAGGAGTGTTGCAGGCCCTCTCTGCCAGGGGACACTTTCTCTGTGGTCTTAAGGCTGTTAATACCCCTGAGAGCTGAAATCTCTAATAGAATAAACGTGTGATTTACATCCCATTATGTAGTGAAATTTCAAGTCATAATTGACTCAGATGCACTTGATCTGTTGACCTTTATGGCAAGGTACCTAAAGCATCCTTTCTTTTACACTTGCTAGAGTGACTGTCTGGTAGCTGTATCATATTTTCTTTTTTAGGGTCCCAAGAGACAACCAGACTGCATATAGTTGGGAAAAAGCCAGACTCAAAATTGACAGTGGAGTTTTGGCTGAATATGTAATTTTTTTTTTTACATCTGAAAGGCTTTAAGAACCATGTCTAGTGATCCTAAGTGGAAGACAGTCTGCATTCCATCCCCTGTGTCTCATAGAGTGTGTATGGAGCACACAAACCATTTATTAAACATAGTATCTTTGTTACTGGATTTGTAATGGTTTTTCAGTTTTTCTATGACTTCTCTCAGCCATCCATAGTACGATTTTTCTGCCTGTGCTCTTTAGAGCCTGGTTGGAGGACTCTAGCTTGAAACAATAACTTTACAAGACGTTATTAACTTGTATTAATAATTCATAATAGTGGGTTTCATGTGACATTTTCATGTATGTACACAATGCATTTTGATCACATCCCCCCATTATCCTGTTTGCCTCCCTCTCCTACTGATCCCCTTCCTTTTTTCAACTAGCCTCTTGTCTACTTTCATGGGTTGTTTGTTTATTTGTTTGTTTGGTTTGGTTTACTCAATGAGTTCAATTAATGTTGATTACATGTGTATAACAGGGAAGTCACAACCCACCCTGAGGATTTATAGGCAGTTAATATTGCTAAAGAGGATGGTTTTTTCAGTGGTGTACCCACTGTTACATTGCCTGTGTTGTAATGAGTGACATTCCCCATTCCCAACCTGGGCTAGAAAAGAGGGGCCTTTTTGAGTGTATGTTTTCTTATCTACACAAACAGATGTCAAAGGGAAAATTTGCCAAGGTCTGGTAGAATCTGAAATGGGCAGGTTCTATGAAAGAGTAGAAACAGTGATGTAATCTGGGTTACTACACATGGAGTTAGATTACGTGAGACCTCTGTCTTTCAGGTTTAGCTGACCAGGGAGAGTCTGATGCTGCACAAGTGTCCCCAAACTGAGCACTCAAGACAAGGCAACAGAGGTCCCTTGAATGTTGAAGAGGGAAAAACACAGAAGGAAATCCTTTGTCTCTTTCCAATTTTTTGAGACAGAAGATTGACAGAACATTTGTGTGTCACTGGAGTTGAAGAGATAACTATATTTACCCACACATGCAATCTCTTTCAATACCTGGGAAGAGTCTCAGTGTCAAAAAATACATCATACAACAATTTGCGTAACTTCCCCTTTACTTTCTATGCTTTGCAACCAGAGCTAAGTGTGAATAATGAGTACTTCCCCAAGGTCAGATCAATCATAAAAGCAGGAGAAATTTAATCCCCAAGTACCCACAAAAACCAGAGTATCAGGCCACAGACATCTCTTCATAGGCTTAGAGAATTCATGTATCACTTTGATCTGGATTTAAGTTAAACCATTTCAGAGAGAGAGAGAGAGTGAGAGAGAGAGAGAGAGAGAGAGAGAGAGAGAGAGAGACACAGAGCAGAGAGAGAGAGAGAGAGAGAGAGAGAGCCAAAGAAAAGCCCTTGCCATTCCTAATACTTTGTTTTCTGTCTTTCCTTATCTAACATGTCCCTTTTGTCATCTCTCTGAGTAGACACAAGAGGTTCATTCCCCTTGGTAAGTGGGGTCTGAGGAACAGAGATGTTATGTGACCAAATGACACAGTAAAATTTCACAGAAGTCATCCAAAAGCCTGAGTTTCCTGTCTTCTTGCTTTCTTTTTGGTCTCGTTTTGGGTTTTGCAGAGAGCAGAGACCCAGTCTATAATGGCTTCTCCCTTGGTGTGCTGGTTGTTTTTTGTCAACTTGACAAAAGCTAGAGTTATCTGGCATGAGGAAAACACAATTGAGAAAATACAGACATAGGCAAGCCTGCCAGAAATTGTCTTAGCTGTGATGGATGGAAGAGAGCATTAGTCACCTTGGACAGTTGCTATTCCAGGATAGGTGGCCCTGGGTTCTCTAACAAAGCAGGCTGAGCAGGCCATAAGGAGCAAGCCAGTGAGCAGTATCCTCTATGACTTCTGCATCAGTTCCTGTCTCTAGGTTATCGCATTGGATTCCCGCCATGACTTCCTTCCATGACACATTATATGGTAGGAGTGTAAATGAAATAAAACCCTTTGCCCCAAGATTTCTTTTCATCATGGTCTTTATCACAGAAGAAACCCTAATGAAGTCACTTAGTTTTAACAATATCTACCCTCTGGGTTACAGGACTCCGGTAGAATTCTCCTCTGTGTTCCCTGCAGTAAACAAATAATAATAATAATAATAATAATAATAATAATAATAATAATAATGATAAAGATGTGTTTCAGCACTATATTTGGGGAAATACATGCTCCAAAATCTGCAGAATTTTGAAAGTAAAAGTGGCAATAGTAGCCTCCTTGTTATTTTACCAAAGTTTGGCATTTTATTTCTTCCTATTTTATTAATTCTCTAGTCAGATATTTCAAGGAGACATGTCAGTGCCACACCATCAGGGAAAGTGTTGAGATTTCTCTCCCTAAGCAAACCAGAGGACCCCTCCTGATACCATGACAGAGCGATTGAGGCTGCAGACAGTTTTTCAGTTGCTTTCCATTTATGCTTTCTCTTCATTCAGGGCGCATGCTTGTTTCAGTTTCCCTTTTCTTAATTATTTTATG
Source organism: Rattus rattus (assembly GCF_011064425.1). NCBI lineage: Eukaryota > Metazoa > Chordata > Mammalia > Rodentia > Muridae > Rattus > Rattus rattus. The sequence goes on along the minus strand of NC_046163.1, from coordinate 8,965,405 downwards.
TTGGCTTTGAGGCCCAGGAGTTGTAACATTATCATATGATTAATTTTGTTCCTCTATTATGTTGTAGTTTTCATGAAATTAACTGTGCTGTTTCTTTCCCAGTAAATGCCCACTGATGAATATTTTATTCTCTTCAATGGCTATGCGGTTGACCTTGCTGGATATTTTATAGTAGCTTTGCAAGTAACAAGAGCCTTTGCCTGTGGATCACTCCGCCTACATAAGGAATGTGGACTTCAGTCAAGAGCACTCTCTATCCAAGAGAACAAGCAAGCCCAGTGCTGATGACTCAAACATGGGCAGGAGACTTCTTGACCTCCTACCAGCTGGATGTTCGACATCTCCATAGGGTCAGTATAGAGAAGGGATGGGCTGGGGAGATGGTTCAGTGGATAAAACACTAAGCATATATGTTTCTGGACCTGAGTTCAGATCCCTAGAATCTACATAAAGTCGGGCATGTCTGTAACTCCAATTTTCCTATTGTGAGATGGGAGGCAGAGACAAGAAAATCCCTGCCTGCTTGGTATATGTAGTGGCGAGCAACAAAGATAAAGACTATTTAACAAAGTGGACTATGAAAATGGACATCTAAGGTTGTCCTCAGACTATCAATATGTTCTGTGGCATGAGTGTAGCCACTTTTACACATAGAAACATGTGCATGTTCACATGTACACACATGTATAATAAACAGACACAGAAATACTAAAAAGATAGAGAAGGGGACACCATCGTAGAAGTATAATCAGGCCAAGGGTATTCTTGGTTGCTCTGTGATGAGAAGGGATTCCACTCACTTCTATTTCTTCTCCTAAGAGCGTAGAGGTGGTTCGTTCATTCTCAGCATAGAATCTCCCCTGTGGACCCTCACGGCTGGGCAGCTACCTGCTTTCATGTTGAAAGAATGCTAGGTGAAGACGCAGAGTAAGTAGGGAAGACAGCCAACTGGTTGTGGCCATACTATCTAGGTGCATTGCAAACCTTACCTTTTGAGTCATCCCAGTAAGATGGCAATGAGGTATGGTCTCCAAGCTACAAGCAAGACCTCTGGAGCTCAGAGATGTTAAGTAACTTATCTGAGGAGCCCAGTGTGAAACACTCAGTATTTGTCAATTCATCAACAAATGAATACCTGTTCTATAACTGATATGAACGGGTGAAGCAAGCACGTCTTTTCTCTATTTTATAGCAACACAGAATCCTTGTATCAGTGGGAAGCTTAGCAGTCTCTGAGTAGAAACATAGGCTGTGAGGTTGTACATGATCATAGATGAAAAGTTGGAGACAGAGGTGCATGCCCCTGCTTTCACAGCACGTCCCATGTAGGTCCCAATTTATGCATGAGTTTCTGAGTATTTGGCCATACCCATTCTACTTCACACCTCATCCATTTTGCTGGAGTCTCTGGCAGCCTCTAATAATTGACTGAGGTATGTCACATGTTGTAGTGGTGAAATAACACTGTATGTAGATACCAAGGAAGGTAGGCAGCCATCAAAGTCAGAAATCAAGTTTGCCTTTTAGAACACAGAGTGGTAAAATGAGATAAAGTTTAAAGAGCTTTTATTACGTGCCCATCCTTAAATAAGACATCTCTGCTAGCCCCTGAAAGACTCGCTGAACATCATGGAAGAGGGGGCAGAAGAACCGTAAGACCTGGAGGAAAGGCATGGGGTACTATGGAGCACTGTTTCCCAGCAAGGATGTTATACTCTTGAACAATTATATTTTAATAAAAAATATATTTTAATTGACATAATTGGTTTATATGTTTAAAATGATAGCAAAGCCTTCAAGTGCAAATATCAGACATAAATTATCATCTTTGATTTTAAAGTTCAATACTATATATATATATATATATATATATATATATATATATATATATATGGTTTCCACAAACTTGTAAGAAAACATGTTCAGATAAGCAGGTGGGCAGAGGGACCCCATGAAAAACCTACAGAGAATGAAGTAAAAATGATAAGCACAAACATGTTCACCTCTAATAGTGGGTACAGCAGTAATTTCAATAATAGTCTATTTCTGGCCTGTGAAATTAGATTTTATAAAAGTTAGGATAACCCATGTTAATGATTGTTCAACAATAAACAACTAAACCCTCTAAGCTGTCTGAGTATCCAGTGGCATCAAAATAGTTAAATGGCATATGCACTGATGCCAATGGGCATTATGTCCCTTTTTTTTGAGATTTAAAAAAAACTTATTTTCTTTTAAATTATATGTATATTTGTGCATGTCTGTGTGGGTATGTGCATGAGGATGCAGTGCCTGTGGAAGCCAGAAGAGGACACTTAGATCCTGAACAAAAGTTACAGGAGATTGCAAGCCACCAGATGTAGTGCTGGGAACTGAGCTTGTGTCCTCTGCTAGGGCAATGTTCTATTCTTTTTCTTAATTAATTGATTACACCCCAAAGGCTGCCCCCTTCCAATTCCCCCTCAAAGAGTTTCATTCACTTCTGACAGGACAGTTCCCTTGTATCCTCTCACCCTGGTATATCAAATCTCTGGAGGATTAGGTGCATCCTCTACCACTGAGGCCAGACACAGCATCCTTCTGGTACACATGTGCTGCAGGCCTTGGACAAGCCCGTGTATGCTCTTCGGCTGCTGGCTCAGTCTCTGGGAGCTCCTAGGGGTCCAGGTTAGTCAACACTACTCATCTTCCTGTGGGGTTGCCATCTCCTTTAGGCCCTTCAATCTTCCATAACTTGAGGCCCCTAACTCTTCCATAGGGGTCCATGACCTCTGTTCAGTGTTTGTGGGTATCTGCATCTGTCTCAGTGAGCTGCTGGGGAGAGCCTCTCAGAGGGCTGCTATGCTGGATTCCTGTCTGTGAGTACAACACAACATCATTAACAGTGTGAGGGATTGGTGATGGATCTGAAAATGCTGGTCACTGGTCATCCATTTCTTCAGTCTTGGCTCCATCTTCGTCCCTGAAACCCACCTACAAACCTTTTGACCCAAAATTGGTCCCGTCTAACATAAGTACAAGGACTCTTGAACTTTTAAAAGATATGATTACCTCAATAAGACCATCACAAGATTGGGCCTTTAAACATTCTGTTGCAAGGCCCCTCCCCTCCCTGAAAATCTATGCTGGGCAAGGGAAAAACATTCTCTTCAGTGGTGCAGCCCCTAAGCGAGTTGTACAAATTGGTATAATAAATAACTGCTCACCCGAGTTCCTGAAAGTAACCCTGATGAAACTCATTGATTAAAAAAGAAAATCAAGACTGTGGCTATGGCTCAGTGCATAAGAGTGCTTGCCACTTGCTATTGCATCAAGAGGATGTGAGTTCAAGCCCTACTACTAATGTAAAAGCATGCCTGATGTGCATGTCTGTAACCCCAGCATTGGGGGTAAGGCAAATGGGAACCTGATGGCTGGCTTTTGCCAACTTAACACAAACGTTCTTGGGAAGAGACTCTCTTATTAAGCAAATGTCTCCATGGTATGACTTTCTAGGCAGTTCTGTAGGGGATTTTCTTTATTAATGATTGGTTCAGGTAGTCTGGAGAGTATAAGGAAGCTGGTTCAACAAGCCATGGGAAGCAAGGGAGTAAGGGGTATTTCTCCAGGGCTTCTTCTTTAGCTCCTGCCTTCCAGTTCCTGACTTCCCTCGCTGATGAACTGTGACTTCAGAATTGTAATGGGAAATACCGTTTTTCCCAAGTGGATTTTGGTCAAGGTGTTTTATTGCATCAAAAGAATCCTAACTAAGGTAGGAGGATCCTGGCAGGTTTGGGGAAGTCTCTGGTCAGTCAGCCTATCTAGAAATGAAAGCTTTGAGTTCAGAGAGAGAACTTGTATCAAAAAGGAAGGTGGGGCATTAGAGGAAGACACCCGTGTCCTCCTCAGCATATACCAGACACACAGATATACCAACTAAATAAATATTCTTTAAAAAAAAATCAAGAATTATGGGAAGTTAAAAATGCAAGTTTTAAGTAAAATTGTGTGGTGTGCCTGGCATGTTCATATATAGAGAACACAGGGCTTTATACATGCTAGGTAAGCATTTTCTAGCTGAGCCCAATCTACACACACACACACACACACACACACACACACACACACACACACACACACACACACACACACACACATTTTATCTGCTTTTGAAGCTGCATTTCAGTCAGATCATCAGACTTTCCAGTCTTTGTGGTTGTGCTGAGAATGAGTCCCAGATCCCCTCTAGAATGGCTTTGTTTCTGCACTCGAACGTCTTCTATTCTGATGATCTGGAGGGCAAGCTACCGAAGAAGCTTTCTTCCCTGAAAATTAAGTGCTCTTTGGAAGAAAGAGCAGGAGGCTGTGCTGGCTGAAAGCAGCCAGGTAGCTCTTGTATCCATATCAAAGCCCCAGGTGCCCGTGGTGGCATTAATAATAAATGGCGAGTTCATGCAGGCTTTCAATTCAGCAACATTGCCTTTCCTGTGGTTAGTCAGTCCCAGTGTGTTTGGCTGTAAGGTTTCAGGCATTTCCTGCCAAATAAATGCAAAAGAAATCAGCTTTCAGTGCTTTGACTTGCTCACCACATACCATTGTTCTGTTTGACTTTTGAGACAGGCTACCATGCAGCCCACACCAGCCCTAAGCACTCCAGGTGCCTGAGGAGGATCTTGAGCTCCTGATCTTTCTTCCTCTTTTGCCTGAGAGTTAGTGTTTCAAGTTGTGGGGATGGAACCCAGGGCATCATGCATGCTAAGTAATCATTTTTTTCCAGTTGAGCCACATCTCCAGCCCAATCCACACAACTCTTAACAGAAGGAACTTGTATTTCCATAGTAAATCTTGGTTATGAGAAGCCTGAGGATTATCATTCGTGTGACTGCTGGATCCATCTTGAGTCCTCTCTTCTGACTTGCACAGACGTGTCAGGATGTTCCAAGTGACAGAAGTCATCAGGGTTACCCCAGGTGAGAGCACTGGGGTTGGGTAGGCTTTATCTCTTCACCAGCGTTACAGGTAATTTACATAGGGACTCCTGTCCTTTCTATCTCCTCTGCTCTTGCGGTGGTTAGAATGAGATGGGGTCCAATGGGCTTACATGAGTGAATACTTGGTCCCCAGTTGGTGTGATGTTGGGAAGGATTAGGAGGCGTGGCTCTTTGGAGATGTATCACTGGGAGTGAGGTTTGAGGTTTCAAAAGCTGACACTAGAGCCAGTGTTTCTCTGCTTGTCGCCCATAGATGAGGATGTAGCTTCCAGGTATTGTTCTTGTACAGTGTCAGCCTTGTGCCCCTTGCTCCCAGCCAGCCTTGATGATAATGGATTAAGCCCCGGAAACGCCAAGCAAGCCCCCATTTTTAAGTGTCTTTTTAAAAGGGTTTTGTTTGTTTGTTTGTCTGTTTTTTGTTTTTAGAGTGGCCTTGGTCATAATGTCTCTTCGTAAAAATAGAAGAGTGACTAAGACAGGCTAATGATGCCTCAGACTTCATTACCTCCCCTCTAGTCACACGGGAGTTCCCTGATTGATTGCCATCCGCTCTCCCATGCTGCAGGTTAGAAAGCCAAGGTTGGCATCTTTGGCAAATGCTAATGGAACGAATTCCCTCTGTGGCTGAAGCCTGCCAGTGACTTTCCTTCTACTTTGCCCAAAATAAAAATCTTATCATTGCTCAAGGGCCACTCTAGTGTCCCTGGTCTCAGGTTCAGCACTGTCCTGTTCCTTTCTTGTAATGCAAGAGCACTGGACTTCTATCACTACTCCAGATCTGGGCAGTCCGAGGAGCTTGTCTTCCTGGTTATAGCCTGGACACTGTCTCAGCCCTACCTGTCTTTCTGCCTTTGTCTTACCTCTACTTATCCTCTAGGTCTGAGCTTAAGTCACCTCATGACATCTTCCTTGATTCTGACTTCACAATGGACCTAGTTTGCCTTTCTGTTGCTGTGATAAGCACAATGACCAGAAACAATCTGGGAAGGAAAAGACTTACTTTCAGGTCACAATCCATCTGTCTTAGACATACATGACCAAAAGAAAGTTGGGGAGGACAGGGTTTACTTGACTTGCACGGCATAGTCTATCACTTAAAGAGGTCAGGTAGTCACTCAAAACAGGGCAGGGATCTGGAGGTGGGACCTGGTGCAGAGGCCATGGGGGGTACTGCTTACATGCTTGCTCCTCATGGCTTGCTCAGACTACTTTCATACAAAACCCAGGACCACTCACCTAGAGATGGCATCACCTAGAATGGACTGGGTGCTCCTCCACCATTCACTCATCAAGAAAATGTGCTTAGTTGAAGTTTCATTTTTTTTCAGACTCTAGCTTGTGTCAAGTTGGCATAAAGCTATACAGCACACCATCGCTGAGGGGAGTTAGAGCAGAAACTCAAGCAGTAACTGAAGCAGAAACCACGGAGGAATACTTGTGGCTCACTCGATGGCTTATGGTCATCTACGATTTTATATAATCCAGGGCCACCTGCCCAGGTAATGGTGCTGCCAACAGCGGTCGGGGCTCTGTTATACCAGTTAGTAAACACGACATTGCTCAAAAGATAGGTCAACCTGACTGAGGTACTTCATTTGATACTTTCTCTTTCTATGTGACCCTGTGTTATATCAAATAGATGATAAAAATAACCATCTTCACAACAGACACATTTGTTGTGTCTTGTATTTCTCTTTATAACCCTTAAGACAGAGTATTTCTTATGTCTGCCTTCCACTGGTTTCTAATCTCAGATAAATAAGAACTAAACATTTTATATACCAGCATATTCATAGCACCTCACTGAGTATCTGACATATATGAGGGGCTCGAAAATTTTTGAATGAATAAATTATTGACTTTTTATACCATCGAGCAAATTCAACTACTTTTCTTTTTCTTACTTTTAGGGGCAGGCTGGCCTCAAACTTGATATAGAGTTGGGGTTCACCTTGAACTTCTGATCTGATTCCCTCTATCTCTTGAGTCCTAGGATTATAGCCATGCACAATCATGCTCAGTTTATTGAATCTGGGTTTTGTGCAAGCTACACAAGCACTGTACTTAGATTCTTAGCCTAACTGCTTTCATTTTGAAAACCCTTGCTTGAGATCCCTGGCACCTACCCATAAACCCATGGTGCATCTTTGTTGCGTCTCTGTACTTAACATATCTTTTGCAGTGGTCTTGGTTGCACTGTGCTGCCTCACTCTTGGGGAGCTGTTTCATGTTCAGATCCAAGGAAACCCTTGAAGATGATCTGAAACACTTTGCTTTAACTCTAGCTGTCACTTCCTGGTAGTCTAAGTCTTTGTCGAAAGCACAGTTCAGTGGAAAAACTTCACAGTTCTCAGTTGTAAAATATGGTAGCACTCTGGTAGGTTCCCATTCAGAACAAATCAGTCCTAAACTTACCAACTTCTAGTCTTAGCTTACATAACTGTGAAGTTCATGTGAGAATATTTACAAATTAGTTTGAACTAAAATATTCCAGACTTTTTAATCTACAAGGAGTCAAGTCTTTGAAAATTTTCCTAGCACATCACTTGATGTAAAATTATATACTTTGGGAATAAATTATAATTAGAATTATGATGTCTATATTGACTGTATACTTATGTGAGTTCTTTATCACAATTTTTGTTTAATTAAATATCATAGATACTTTATTCCAAACTTTATGAATCCACGAGCTCTACTCTTAACAAAAATGGAAATGTCTTCCTCATTTCTGTTGACTGCAGATAACATGAAGCAGGTCCTTAAGAGCTCCTTTATCCTGTGTATGATTTATTTTTCTTATGGCTGTAACAAAATTCCAGATGACAAAAGAAAACTTCTGGAAGTGTCTATTTTGGCTCACAGTTTGAAGGCCCAATCCATCATGATGAGAAGGACTGGCAGCAAGAACAGGAGCCAGATGCTCACATTGTTCTATTCAGGAAACAGAGAGGGCTGAGTGCTGGTACTTAGCTCACTTCCCGTTTATTTGGTATAGGCTCCTGCCCTTAAATGGCATCCCCTACATTTAGGAAAGTTTTCCCATCTCAATGAACCCAATATAAAACCTCCTTACAGGCACACCCAGAAATGTGTCTCTTGACGAGCCTAGATCCTGTTGTGTTGACAATTAAGTCGTCATCAGATTTTGCTTGATTGAGACTCTCTGATCTTTGGTGAGTGACACTGTACACCAATCCCTAATCACTCTACATTCCATTCTTGAGTTGCATGAATTGGGCTGTATTTTCAATACTTCAGAAACAGAGGGTCTGGCAGTATATGCTGTCATGCCACTGGTTCATTTTAATTAATATAATGGCTCATCATATAACAGATTTCTTTCCCAAGGCTGTATGATATTCCATTATACATGTTCTGGTTTGGAGGTCACTTGAACTCTGAGGGCCCATATGTTGGAAATTTTGTGGTTAAAAAAGGTGGTTAGGAATAAAGGTATTCAGAAGAGACACTGTGCCTCTCACTTGGACTATCAAACTATTGCAATAATGGATCCCATGAAATGGGAATTCATCTAGGAATCTTTTGTTAGCAGAAGGAAAAGTCTAGGAGCTTAGTGCTAGCCAGAGCAAAGAGTAAGTGTATCGGGACTCTGTTTCAGGTGTCTATTCTTCCAACTTATAAGCTAAATAAGCATTGCTTCTTATAAAAGTACTGGGCCTTGGGTACTGGGTTATGTCAACAGAAGCTGTCTAATAATATATGTACATACCATATTCTGTCTTTGTGTCAATAGATAATTATGTTATTCCCTTACCTTGCCTGTTTTGACTACCAAAACAAAACAAAACACCAAAAACCCCTGGAGTATTAACATACCTTTGAGACTCTGTATTCAGTTCTTTGCTAAATGTTCTACACTATGATTTTTGAAACCACCAATCGTCTTACTCTTGATTTCATATAACTTTAACTCAACACTTAAGAGGAGCCTGTGTTTATTCCTCAACTATATTTTACTCAGTTTTTAAAAAATATTTTGACAATTACACACACACACACACACACACACACAATTTGATTTTCTTTACTCATCAGTACTCACTCTTGTCCCTTTATACTCCTTCTGGACCTGCTGTTCTTCCCAGCAGGTCCCCCTTTACTCCCATGTCTTTTTTGTGATCTCCAGAGTTGCATGCACACAGGTTAGAGATAATTTACTGGACCATGGGCAACTTACCTGCCGCTACACCACTGAAGAAAGCAGAGTCCCTTCCCGAGCAGCTGTTAACACTCAGCATCTCCTCAGCTAGCATGGCTGAGCCATTTTGTAAGTAAATAGTATATTAATATTTTCATTTCATCTTTTACTTATTTATACTGGTTTTGTGATGAAGAATTCTGTATTCATAGTTGCCTCAATGGAACATGAGATTATGAACAATATATCAACTTCTAAGAGTTTCTTAAAACCCCTTTTCCTTTTTCTAAAATCAGACCACAACATAGGATCTCACCTTCTCATTAGTAAAGGTTGGTTTCCTGATAGGCCCCTCCACACTGCCACATCTGATGGCATTTGCCACCACTGTAAATGAAAATTATCAGGGAAAGGCCCAACCTGTTTCTTTCTTTTCTTTTTCCAATTGATAAAATACATCTCATTGATTGATCACTGGAGATTTAACTTCTCAACCAGAGGCTGTGCTCTTCTAATAGAGACTGAAAAGCAAAGAGTGGTCAGAAAGTCTCCCAGGATCAGAACTTGAAACCAGTTGAGCCATATAATTTACTTCATCATTCCAGTTTACTAAGAAGACAATATCTTCTGAGCTATGCTGAGCTGTGCAAAGTCCTACCCCTGATGTGATGCCCATATAGCTAACGGCCAAAGTCACTGTTTATGTCTAGGATCAGTCAGCATCACTTTGAAAACAAAACAACTCAAGCAATGTCGACATCTACAAAATCTACAAAAGAAGATTTTAAAAAGAAATGCTCTTCTTTTTTTTAATCCACATGGGAAAGGAGATGTGATTATTTATGAAAGAAGCAAATCAATGCAGAGGGTGAAAGGTTTTCATGGTTGCAATAGTTAATATTGATTGCCAACTTGACAGGATACAGGATCTCAGGCCCTTATCCTAGCTGTCAGGAATTTGCTCTTAATACCTCAACCTTGTCTGCATAGGATTCTACCTCAGCTGCGCCTGCTCTTGTGGTCTTTGGAGCTGTAGAATGTGTGTGTGTGTGTGTGTGTGTGTGTGTGTGTGTGTGTGTGTGCACATATGTATGCATGTATGTATGAATGTATGCATGTGTGAATGAATGTATGTATGAATGTATGCATGTGTGAATGAATGAATGTATGTATGTATGCATGTATGTATTATGCATGTACAGTGTGGAAGATTAACTGGAAGGGAAACTCTGACTATGCAGGTAAGGGAAAGTCTTCAGTTATGCTGGATGAGAGTTATTGGTGGTAAGCTGCATGGAGTTCACTGAACCATAGCTGTATAAGTTACCCCTCATTTATGCTCTGTAAGTAAGGCCAATGAATTCTTTGTTTTCTCAAGTTAGATTTTGGTATAGTTGTATGTTAGTTCGTTGTAGCCATGGGTGGATGGATGAGGTTTGTTGTATCTTCTAGGGGAAATGTTTCACCAAACAGAAACCAGCCTAGGCAGGGCAAGGAATGGATGTCAACCCTTTATCTCTGGGTGACTAACAGCTAAGAGAGAGAGGGCCCTTTAACGAAGTTGAATTGTTAACTTAGCAGACAGCTTTGCATGTGATTTTACTGTATGTTTTTTGATAAATTTACTTGGCAGACTGGCAGTTTCCACTGAGACCAAAGAGTTTATTAGCCATGAATATAAAACTTCAAAGCATAAAGGGGTGCAGAGGGAGGAGAGAGAGGAAGTTGGGTGCTGAGCACAGTGGGACACCTTTCTCCACAGGACATCTTCTGAGCTAAGCAGAGGCTAACACATCCGAGCCGTTCTGGGAGAGGGAGCATATCTGTCAAACATTAAAATCCCATTCTATCGTGCACATAGAGAGGGGAGGTAAATCTACCAGCTCCATGCTTGTCCCCATTGCTATTAGCCACTGCCAACCAGGGATGGATTTCCTATAAGCAGGGTTCACTCATTGAGAAAATTAGGGAATTGAAACGATTCATCTGAGTTTGGCTTGTTGGCTTCAGGAGTGGTGCTCCATGGTCAGTCACCGTGATGAGTAATTATTTTTTGAGGGAGATTTGAGCCATATAACTCATCAAACAACAGGTTAGAGCCCTGTTGTGCTTATCAAGAGAGGAAGGTCGCTTTCTTCTCCCCTGTGAAAGTGGATTTATTTATTTATGTATTTGTGTCATTTGCTTGCTTATTTATATTGGATACTGACAAAGATAAAGTACTTCTTGACAATGAATTCTTCATACCAAAGAAGACAGAGCCCTAAAGGGTGTGCTTCTGTGGATGGCAGCTGCCTGCACTCCACAGGTCAATATCCTTTTGAGTGATGGGGCATTGATTATGGTGTAGATCATGGAGAGATTTAATCAGAGCAGGTGGGAACTCCACTTCCTTCTGTTATGTCATGAATTTGTGTGTTGTTTCTCCAGCAGGGCTTAATTGTATTTCTATACTTTTTGTGGTCTGAAGAGAAAGTCATAAATGGTGCTACGTAGAGGCCGGGTGCAATCTTCCTGTGAATCTCTGTACGCCCGTGTGCAGATGTATGTGGAAGTCAGAGGACAACTTTCCATGTGGTCATTCTGCAAACACTATCTTTTTAAAATAACATTTTACTTATTTATATTTTGAGAATTTCAGAGAAAGTATTTTGGTAATATTCATCATTTCCCTGCTATAGGGACTTCAGATTTTTATGTCTTAGAACTAAGAATTCACCTAGGGATAAGTAGATGTGTTATAAACAGAGGGTGTTTAGTAAGTGACAAAGATGCTTCTGAGACTGCACAGGTGATGTCATTTGCTCACCAAGGTCCATTGTGCTCTCCCTCTCCCTCTCCCTCTCCCTCTCCCTCCCCCTCCCCCTTCCTCCCCTCTTTCTCTCCCTCTCTCTTTATATATATAAAGGGGTCTCACCTTAGCCAGAAAGGAAATCAAAAACAAATCCCCAGAGGCCCAAAGGAACAGTGCTACACGATTTGACCACCAAAGAGGCAATTTTAGAACTGATGGGACATCCCCAGATCTTGGTTATTATACCTAAATCTGAATTACTCCAGCACCCAACCTATGCACAGGAAGAAATGAATTGGGTAAAAGGGAAAAGGCTGAACAGGAGGCAAATGGGTGACGGTTCTTGCTGGACAACAGATTCCTGCTGTTATTAGAAGACAAATGGTTACCAAGCTCTGTCAGGCCACCCATCCAGGAGTAAGTAACTGCCGAGTAACTAAGACCCAAATATCCCAGACAAAAACATTTCCTAGATTTGGGTTACCTCTCTTTCAAAATGGAACTGTCTTCATGGCCAAAGATTTCCTAAATCTGGCCAAGGTCCTAAATGTTAATTAAAAACAACATTGTGCCTAAAGGCTACAAAGCTCTGGACAGATAAAAAGGATACATAGAAAGAAAAATTTAGCTAAATATGTCCTTGAGATTGGTGACAATTAGCCTCCTACCAGAAGCTCTCATAAGGGCCAGATGCACCTCACATGGAGACATTTATTTCCCAAAAATTCCTCTTCCCTCCTCAAATCCTTACAGATCCAGTAACAGAACCAGAGTATTAGTTATCAAATGGTTTGAGAGGCTGCACCCTCGCCCTTGTCTTATCCTGCACACAGGCAGTCTTCTACAGTTAGAGAGAGTCCTGCCCTAGAACCTAGAGCCAATGTGAAAAGGCCCATAACCTATGCTCCTCACCACCCCTACTGAAGTGAAGGTCACCAATGTTCCCATGGACCTATCACATCCAGCTAAAGGAGACTACAACAGATAAAAGTGGTTGTCACCAGAGCCTCTGACCCTCTTATCTTAAAGATAAGACTGACATGGGCACTATAATTATGGTTGTCCTGTTTTTGCTTCCCATGGAAAAGGGTCCAAATCCCCTTAAGCCAGGTTTAGAGTTGGATCCACTGAGACCCAACCCACTTTCTAGGTGGACTTCTGTAAAATAGAGCACCCAGAGGCTCTATTGGGAGGATGGCTCATTCACTCCTAGGGACGAGCATGTCCCTGGGACTGTGGGCTTACCAGTGACAAAAAGGTTCCAATATATTCAGTAACTATACCTGCCCAGCTGACAGCTCTCTGTGATGCTAGAGGCCATGTAAATACCACACCTATTCTTTCCTTGTCCTAGGCCTGAAATGTCATCACCTGTCTGTGGTCACAGGCAATGCAATCCTATATCATAAAAGTTAGGGCTGGGCAGGAAGCTGAAGATCATTATGGTGAAACCAGTAGAATCTTGGGGGTCACATTATACCTGAGTGGTCCAGACCCAGGCAGCAAATTTATTATTCAAAAGAAACCTGAGCCTAAACTCATCCAGCCCATCAGCACAAACAGACCCTTATTGGTACCTCCAGTATATGAGCCCCTTAAGGTGGCAAATCCCCAAACTACAATTTCCCCAGGAATTCCTTTGGTAAAAAGGTCCAGGAGGCAACAGAAGTCTGCTCTTCAATGTTCAGGTTGCTTGAAAGAGTGTATCAGTTCCTTAACTACTCCCAACTGGCCGTGAGTCAGGATTGCTGGCTATGCCTGGACCCTAAGCACCAATATGATGTTTATGTTGGGGTTGGAACTAGTCAAACAATAAGCTTCATTTCCAGTTCTGACATCTGTACATAGTACCAACCTAAGGTTGCCTAGGAAAGGTTGCCTGCTTAAGGTCATTAAGATATTCTCTATATAGATCACCCTATGAAGATTCCTGTAGCCACCCACCCATAGCCGGTTAGTTCCAGGAGAGGCTGTGAATGTATTTCCAGGCCTCTGAGATCACCTGTCTTGCTTGCACTGACTGCTTAAGCAAATGTGCATCTTCTGAATTGCTTGCACTGGAGGACAAACCACTCCTTTGTGTCCTTGTGTGTGCTATACTACAGCTGTTCATCTATAGTGGAGAAGAGGGCAGGGACCACCTAAATAGATTCTGGTCTCCCTGTGTGTCATAAGTGGTCCTCATTCTCAGTCCCCTTTTGGTGGGGCACCATTGTGAGCTCCATTGCAGTTGAAACTTCATTCCTCTTTATGGGGGATACAATTTTCCAGTTTAAGGAACTCTGGAAGCCTTGTTGTCTAGAAGCCAGGTTAGCTCCCTTAGCTGAGGTTGTTTTCCAGAATTGAAGAGGATTGGATTTCCTGTTTATGAGACAAGGAGGTCTCTGTATGGCACAGGGAGAAAACTCTTGCTTCTATGCCAACCAGTCAAGATAATTGGAAGAAAAAATAGCCGTAGTTAAAAATAACCTTCAGGGCAGGGCCTACACCTTTAAGTTTAGCACTCTGGAGGCAGAGGCAGGCAGATCACTAAGGTTGCAAGGCCAGTTCCAGGACAGCCAGGGCTACACAAAGAATTCCTGTCTCAAACAAAACAAAAGCCATAACCTTCAGGAAAGAAAACAGAGATATCAAGAATCTAACAACTGGTACAGATCTTTGTTCTCCTGGACTCCGTAGCTAACTATTCTACTTCTGGCCATGGCTGGACCATTAATCTTTTTGCTCCTAGCTCTCGGTATAGGACAGTGCTTGCTCAACGGCCTTCTTAGCTATGTACTCTTGCTGAGGAGATGATGTAGCCCTCTGACCCCAGATGAATACATGATTTGATGCATGGTCACAGAACCAGTGGAGAGTGTCACAGGCACACAGACCCTGGCACAACTGATGCCTTAAAACTCAGCACCAAGACAGCAATGCTCGCCAAAATGAGAATGAAGTCCTAATCCATCAAAGTCCACAGTCTTGGAAAGTCTCTAAACGTAATAACCTTGCTTTTTTGCTTCTGTAGTTCTGCCTCTAGCTAACTGTTCTTGCTGGGATGTGTCAACCCAAGAAACAGTTGTTGTGCTTAAATGCCCACCCAGCAAAAGGCTCTGGACTGCTCTGAGGTCCCAAACACTCAGTGTAGTTAGTTGCCAGCTGCTAAGAAAGACTCCCTCTTGGCATGAGACCATGTCTGAATAGTCTTCTCTGGTGGATACCTCACCATACAACCAATGAAGTAAATTCAGCTCCCATCTTATGTTTTGAGACAGTCACTCTCACTTTTAACTGGTATTTTCCCCTTATTGTTGGTAACTGACTGTCTCTGTCTCCCCTGTACTGGGATGAGAATTTCAACCATGCTCATTTCTTAAGCTGAGTTCTGAGGATAGAACTAAGGTCCTCATGCTTGCACATTAAACACTCCCCAGCCCCTGCTGTTGTATGTCAAATAGGCATGGCTAAGTTGACTGGTTTGGAACAGACCTTATATTGTGATGCTTGGCTCTATAGGATTTCGCAGGCAGATCCAGTGGCAGTTTCTTTAAGTCTAGTGCTTGAAGATGACCTTTTACAGAGGTAAACTGCATATAAGGGGCCATGAGGGTTACGTTTAACAGTGCTTCAGGGACATTGTCAGGAAAGTTAACAGTTACTATCGAACAATGGTGTTCCCATTATTAACTTCCAGGTGAGTTTCTGAGCAGTAATCCAGCTCCTTCCACAACAGATATCTCCTCAAGCTTTAAGCATTGATTCTGACTGGCCAAGTCATCCTCAGTCAATTCAGGGGGAAAATGTGAGAAAAGCAGCATAGGCAAAGAAAATTACTTAGGCTACTCTAACTGGCTCAGTTTCAAATACGAATTGATAAATACTTCACTATTTGTGTGTGTGTGTGTGTGTGTGTGTGTGTGTGTGTGTGTGTGTGTGTGTGAGAGAGAGAGAGAGAGAGAGAGAGAGAGAGAGAGAGAGAGAGAGAGAGAGAGAGAGAGGTTGATTTGGTTGTTATCCTTAGACATGCTATCTACCTCCCTCATTGACTTGGATATTACTAATTAGGCTAGATTGTCTATCCAGGGAGTCCCAGGGATCCTTTTATCTCTGCCTCTCAAGCTCTGGGATTACAAATGCGCACTGCTACACCTGGCTTTTTATGTGGAAGCTGGAGATGACACTGGGACGCATGTTCTTGCAAAGCAAGCACTTTGCCAACTGAGCTACCCCTGCCCAGCGGCTTGTTTCAGGGAAGGACTAATCTTTGACATCTTTTTATTCTAGTGGTGTATACTAGTCTTCTCCATGATATATCTAAGGGTTATTTCTCTCGTGATGACCTTTTTAACTAATTTCATACCCATTTATTAAGATATCATCATATGTAAATGTGTGTGTAATATAGGAACATTAGGAAGGAAATGAAGAGGGCGATGCTAGTTGCTGAGGAAGGACAGAAAGCAGACAACATGAGTGGGGAGAGAGGCTATAGAGCTAAGTGTGTCCACCATAGCCCCTTCCCTTTGTGATGGACAAGTGAATAAAAACGTAATTAATACTGGAAATGTAAAAGTCTAAGTGAGACTCCATGGTTTCAAAATAGCTGTTCTATCAGTTCACTGAGATGGATAGAATTTGGGATGGTAAGTGTTTGCATGGCTTCCTTGAATTAGCTGTGTTATGTTTTTTTAATTGTGCATTAGAATAAGGTGTTTGGGGGATGGGAAAGATAGCTTAGTGATGAAAAGCATGTGCTGCTTTTCCAGAAGATCGGAGTTTAATTCCCATCCCCCACATTGGACAACTTATAGCTGCCTGTAACCCACTTCAGAAGGATGCAACACCTCTCTGGCCTCTAAAGGTACCCACACTCATGTGCGCATATCTACACATAGACACACACACACACACACACACACACACAATTAAAATAATAAAAAGAGTAATTTTTATTGTTTTAAAAATTATCTGTTTTTACTAGGGAAGACACTTCAAACAGGTTTTTCCTTCTCCCCACTTATAAAATAATTGAAAATGAATTGTTCTGAAATTCAAGACTCTTCCCTCCTTTTCAATTCCATACTTCCAGATGTTTCTTTTTTGAAAAGGTTGTGCTGTCTTTGGTTTCTAATGAAATATGTTTCTTTCCAATTTCTTACATTGGATCCTTGACCTTACTCTGGGATTGTTCAGTCTTAAGGATGGGCAAGTTTTCTCTATGAAGTCCTGTGAAAGGTTTGTTCATTTTCTGATCCCCCTGTTTAATTTAATTTGTCTTAGTTTAATTTCTGTCTATGATAAAGCAACATGAAAATAAATTCTTCTCCTTCTCCTTCTCCTTCTCCTTCTCCTTCTTCTTTCCTCCTCCTCCTCCTCCTCCTCCTCCTCCTCCTCCCCCTCTTCCTCTTCCTCCTCTTCCTCCTCTTCCTCTCCCTTCTCCTCCTCCTCCTTCTCCTCCTTCATCACTATTATTATGGATTATACAGTCTCTCTGCATTTCTCTGGCTGGCTTGGAACTTATTACTGTAGATCAGGTGGCCTTGCCTCCTGCCTCTGCCTTCTGAGTCCTGGGATTAAAGGCTTGTGCCACCATGTCCAGCTAGACTCTGCAGCTTAGAATTCTAAACTAAATAATCCCTTTCCTCTTCAAGTTTTTGGTTATACTGGTTTTATCACCACCTCTCTGGAGACAGTACCTCAATAGCAAATGCCCTCAGCTTTTCCCAGGTGCTTACCTCTAGCCCCTGAGCCCCATTGGGCTTTCTATGGTTGGTGCCCTTTTTCTTCTCCCAGTCTAAGATTCCTGAGCGAAATTACCATTTCTCTGGGGTGTAACTTTAGACTATCTTCACCTCTGCCAGACCTGTTACTTCATGGGCCTCTTGAGCGAGTGTTAGGCTTTTTCCTCAGCTCACTATCCAAGGCTCATTCTCAAGGGGACTTTTCCTCTTGTAATAAACTCTCTAAAGGTCTTACTACTGTCACATGTATATGCATATGTGATGCACATATGATACACATGTGAAGTTCAGAGGAGAACACACAAAAGTTGGTTTTACACCATGTAGACAGCCAGGGATGGCACTCAGACCATCGGGGCTTGACAGCGAATTCTTTTAAATGAGTCCCCCTTCCCTATTTTTCTTCTCTTCGATGAGGATGAGGAGTTGTCGCTGGTAAACCTAACCCCTGCATTCAATCTTCCACTTAGACCAGCTCCCCAGAGAGAGCAGGTTGGGTGTCCATTCTGTGGAGACATGCTCTCCTGTGAGAATTAAAAACATGGGTGTAGAAATACAGAGTCCAAAAGATCCATTCATCCTTTTAACTATTAGACAAAGTGTGAATATGAAATTAGTAATTAGCTTAGATTGATACCTCATCTGGTTGGCAACATAGTACTAACAGTGTGGTTTAGACCATTCATTATTTTTATGCCCTCCATGGCTGGTTCTCGTTTATATGATGGCTGTGAGGGAAGGCAATGCAGAGCCATCCATTAGCAAACACAGAGGGTCTGTGACTGTTTAAGGACCTGGTGGAATCTGAGAGCCACATTAACACCTGATTAGGAGCACTTCTGGTCACCACTAAAATCAAGGAGACAGGCTGTGCTCTAAAAGGACAGCTGAGACTCGTAATAGAACAAGACACACCCTCCTCCCATCTCATTCTCTACTATGAGTTTTCCATCAAACCTCGCAGCTGCTGCCTCCATTCTTATCCAATCATCACTCAGAGACGATCACAGCAGGACTTCAGGTGACGTCTTTGCGATTTTTATTGAAAGAAAAAAATGTATTTTTAATGGTATCTTACAAAAAAAAAAACCACCAAGTAATTTGAGGGAGAAAATTGACTGTTTTCATCATACTGGGATTTCAAGATTAAATTATATTATATTGGAATTACATGCTGTTGAGAGACTAAGAGATAGATTTCTGGTAGGCAGACAGAGACAGGAGCTGTGGTTAGTCAAGAAAGGCAATAAATTTCCATGATGATCCACTTCCTCACCCTTCTGACTAGAGACAAAAGCCTGGCAGCTTAGGACAAAGGCCTTGTAGGCTTTTGCTCCCCCCTGGCAGCCCCCTGCTGATGGACCAGCTCAGCAAATTCTAGACTTAGGTCAGCACAGGCTCATACAGTTGTGGGCCAGTCAGTCATACCTTCTTTCTTTAAGCTGATCAATTCTAAATTAGGGGAGAAAAAGCCCTTTAGAGACTTAAAACACTCCAGCCCGGAAGGAGAGACTGGATTGGTTTTGGTTTTCAGAGTCATCTCAGCAAAGCTGAGGGTCAGCACAAATGCCTAACCCATATGTGTGGTTCCTCACCCCTAATACACACCTTTCTTCAGTTGTTGATTCTGTCTGCTGTTGTCCATTATGTTTAGGATTTCTCTGTGGTTACTAGTTTCCCTCAAGATTTTTTCCTGCCTTTTAATTCTTTAACTGATAAGAAACCAAACTCAACAGTTCTAGACTGTATCAGAGTAATCATGTTTTGACTATCCTAAAGAGTTGGGTATTAGTGATTTTATATGGCTCAATTAGTTATTTCAATTAGTTATTGCCCATTTTGTTGTTGTTATTGAATTGGAAACTTTGCAGTATGAAACCCGCATGTTCTAACTCATTGTCATAATTATATTGTGAGAAACAGTTGCTCACCTTACTGCACCAAAGATACCACACTCCCACCTTGGTAGACAAGTGAGTTTCAGGAGTTACCCTCCATTGTACCAACAATACTGTTCTTCTTACCAGAAACCTTTGTGATCATACACCACATATTCAGGCGATGTCATAATCTCACCCATGAGCACTTGGGGTGATGGAAGATCAGAGCACAAAGCAAGCAGAATTTGAGCTCAAATCGTCTTGATTTACATCTGAGCTTTGGGCTGTAGAGATGGTTCAGTTGACAAAGCATTTGCTCTGCAAGTGTGAGGTCATACATGGCTTTGATTCTCCCAAAACAAACATAAAAAGCCAGGCATGAGATGGAGGGTAAAGACAGGAAGATGCTTGGTAGATTTCTGGCCAGCTAGTTTAGTCTACTTAGCAAAATTCCAGGACAATGCGAGACCCTGTTTTAAACAAAAAGGTTAATGGTGCCTGAAGAATAACTGAGGTTGTCTCTGGCTTTACACACACACATGCACATGCATACATGCGTGCAAGCATACACAAACACAATTTGCACATACTCATCTACCAACCCACATGAACATGTGTACACACACACACACACAAACACACACACACACACATACACACACACACATTTGTACAGACTCAAGTGTTTCATATACACATGTACCTCCTTCCACACTTAGCTCCTTCAGAGCTTTCTGAGACACGCATTTGGGCCAAATTACATGAATTAAGCTTGGCCACGTAGTCAAGTTAGACTGATAGATGTGATTTTTTTTTGATCTTGTATTTAGGTAATGTTACCTGGTAATGAGTGCTTTTCAAACCCAATGAATTTATTTAAAAATACCATGGAAGTCAGAATAGTGGTTGTTTTGCCAAGTGTTTGTGTTTGTGTTCGTGTGTGTGGTGTGTGTGTGTGTGTGTGTGTGTGTGTGTGTGTGTGTGTACATGCTGCTTTTGAGACAGGGTTTCTCTATGTAGCCCTAGCTGTCCTGGAACTCACTGTGTAGACCAGCTTAGCCCCAATAATGTTGGGGTTAAAGGTGTATTGGGGATCTGATCTCAGGTCCTCATTCTTCCACAGCAAGGACTTTACCACTTGGCCAACTTCCTGGCTCCTGATTAATTTCTCTTTTTCTTTGAGACAGGTCTTATGATCCATCTATCTCAACTTCCCAGTGGATTACACATATACACTGTCACTTCCAGTTTATAGGGTGCTCAGAACTGAAACCAGGGCTTCAGGCATACTAGGAAGGCACTCTCCCAAATGAGCTACAGTTTCAGCTGCAATAGTAGTATTTTAATTATGTATTTTCTCCCTCATCGGTCTGCAGAGTTTCTTTTAAATATAAATAAGAGTCCTCATACTTGACCAGTGGGAATCATGGTCCAAGGTTTTTCTACTAGATCTCATGGCTACTTTATCCTTTCTACTGATTGATGGGAGATTAATGCACTGTATGCGGGATTGCCTACAGTATGTCAAGACCTTAACATAATCCAGCAGAAGACCCAACACACATCTAATGATATCGTCAAATAGAGTATTCCCAAGTCACTTGCCTAGTCTGTCTTAGATACCTAACATTCAGCTATTTAAAGTAAGCACGTGGGGTTTGAGGAGATGACTCATAAAGTGCTTGCAGTATGAGCCAGAGGACAAGGGTTCAAATCCCTGCCTCTTGGGTAAAAGGAAGGGCACAGCATGGATTTGTAGTCCAGTCCCAAGAAGGGCACAACATGGGTTTGTAGTCCCAGCGGTGTGGAGATAGAAACAGGAGGATCCCTGAAGTTTGTGGCCAGCCAGTCTAACTTAATTGGTGAGATTGAGGCTTATTGAGAGACTCTGTCCTTTAAAAATGTGCAGAGCAATATAGGAAGACACTTGATAGTTTTCTCTGGCTTCTCTGTGCACCCCTATATATTCATGCATACACACCAACAGGTACACCCTTCAACAAATAATGAAGAGACATATGAATGATAACAAAAATAAATGTAAAAATGGCCTGATTCTAGATGTCTTCAAAATTCTTTATTTTGTTTGGTCAAGCACATTTTTGGGGGTGCTTTATTATAGCAGTATCTTTTAGATGCTGAACAAGCATACCAAACAAAATTCTCTGGAGTAAATATAAGGGGACAGTAGGATTTACTAAATCATCCCATATACACTAAAATTGCAGGATTAGCAAGGATGAGCTTCTTGCACTTGGTGACAAGTCCACATTGTGTATGTGGCACAGCTCCTGCCGCTCCACTGAGAATTGTCAGCTTGGAGAGCTGATGCCTCGCACTTAACACATGCCATGCCACCTTTGCCAATGCTGCTGTGCCTGGAGAATTTCCTATCTTAGTTCAGAAGTAATTTGTGCACCATTGAATTGTGAGTTTTGGTGTCTTTCCATTGATTATGATCTTTTTTTACACAGGTTATACCAGGAAAGAGATAACAGGACATGAATAAGAAGAGGAATGAAGAAGAAGAATTTGGATATGTCATCTCTGTTTATTTCTGTCAATCTCTAAATCCAGTCATGTTCTTAAGATTCTTGCTGGTGGTCTACTTTTTTTTATTTTTTAATTCCTTGACACTTGCCTCCATCTAAGTATATAGTGAATTTTGCTCAACCTCAGCTAGCCCCATTACCCCCTCTCTCTTTTTCAAACCTTTCTTTTTTCCCTTTAATCACTACCTGCATCTCTCTCCTCTCTCTGTATGTATGTGATGAGTTCAGGTATAAGGCTATTTATTAGAGTATGGGTAATTTATCACTGGCTATACTATTGAAGAGAGTGACCCTCCTTCCCCCAATCAGCCATTAACTATGAAGAGCTCCTCAGGGAGGGTGGGGACCTTATGAACCTCTCCCGCATGCAGGGTAGAATGCTGATAGGCTTAAACTTGTATAAGTCTTATGAAGATACCACAGCTGCATGAGTTCATGGGTACAGAAGACACAAGTTCATAGCAACTCCCACCCCAACCACCCAACATTCCCCATTGTGTGTGTGTATGGTTCTTTTCCTGCAGTGTAACCATTAATAACTTGCTCCAGTAAATAACTATCTACCCACTCTTGGGCAAAATTCTGATGAAAATCAGTGGGCCACACACAGGAAAGGCATGAAGGAAGAGGTGTCACTAGGACAAAGGGTGTCAGCAGGAAAGGGAGAACAATCAATAACACGACTACAACATGACAAAGATTAATGTCCAGGATGTAAATATAAAAATTCCCTCAAAAATAAAAATTTCCATCAAAAATTTCTTAAAAGGTTAAAAACCTAAGTATTTAGAAAAGGACTAAAATCATTTGCATATGTCACATGGCAGTGTATACCCAGAATTCAGAAGGCACAGTCAGAATTCCCTGGAGTGGAGTCATAGACTGTTATGAGCTTCCTGTTGTGGGAGCTCAAAATGGGACTCTGATCCTGTGCAAGGGTAGCAAACACTCTTAACTGCTGAGCTGTCTCTCTAGGCCCTAGCGAGCAGTTTGCTATGGTGGTCTGTCCTTGTAACTTTTTCTACAGTTGCTGTTGTTCAATCTCCATATTTTCTTTATTCTTTGATATTTTGTTCACTTGGTATGTGTTTAGTTGTTTCCTTTTCCTTTTATTTATTTGTTGAGCATAAATCAGACTTAAAAGCTGTCATCCCATGTGCAGAGTCCTTTGATCATTTGCACAACAGCATGGCCTCCACCCACTACACACCATTGGCAGGGAGCAGTAACTTTATTAGGCTACTAGTTAGGTATTTCCCTCCCTGCTTCAGTTGCTTGACTGTACCCTGGGACCCATTGAGGTAGGTTTTCCATTATGCTCTGGTATCTTCAATTCCCATTCAACACACACTTCAACACAATGCAAGGTGTTTGAAGAGGTTTTAACAACCAGAACAAAGACTTACCAGTATTCACACATCAACTTTGACAAGGTCTCATGCAGAACTCTCTGCCTTCTTTGATTCTAATACATTCGATTTTCCAGCAAATGACTTCTTTCTTAGGAAATTAAGGATGAAATTCTTATGGGAACTTAGAAATGCTTCTGACTTCCAAGAGCAAATTGCTTGCAAGCCTGAACTAATCAGCTATCATGAACCACATATCAAAACCCAAGTTCAGAAATAGCTTGTTACTGCTCATAAAATTCCTTCTCTCGTACGTAAGGTTTCTGCCACTTGAATCATGACCATAAATGAGAATTTTTTAAATTCTGATTATCTTGCTTCCCTCAACCTTGCTTGTTAAGAACCATAGTTCCCTCTAACCCTCTTGTTTATTTTAGGGTATTTTCTAAGTCTTCTTATATTTTCTGGCTCTGCCTATCTCTACCTTATATGACTTTCCACTATGAAAGAATGCAAAGCAATCAAGAGATGGCTCAATTAGTAAAGTGCTTGGCATGCATGCATAGAGTTCCAATCCCTGGCACCTATGAAAAGCTTGCCATGGTGGTGTGGATTGCTCAGAAGGTAGAGACAGGAAGCTCCCTGGACTTGGCTGGCCAGTTAGTTTTTCCAGATTAGTGAGCTCTGGGTCCTGTGAGAGCAACTATCTTAAAGAAATAAAGGGGTGAAGCCAGGGAGATTGCTCAGTGGTTAATAGAGCACACTGTTCTTTCAGAGGACCCAGGTTCAGTTCCAAGCAGCCACATTGGGTAAGTCACAACCATCAGTAACTCCAGCCCCAGTGGATCTTGTCCCCTTTCTGGATTCTTGGGCACAAGCATTGAAGATATATGTGTACTGACTCCCCCTCCCCACATTATACACATACTTTAATAACTGTAGAGAAATATTTTTAAAAAATTAGGTGCAGAATGACAGAAGAAGATGCCCAGTGTTAACCTCTGGCTTTTGCACACATACGTATGCAGAAATATATGAACTCATTTACACCACACACATGGAAAAACAAACACTGAGATCAAAATATGTGAGGACAAATGACTTACCTAGATATCAGGGACATATAATAAAACAAAGCAGGCAAGCATAAACAACTCAGACCTCACACTCTTGGAAAGACTATAAGTAGCCTGAAATTATTATTATAAGCATATTGATCATTTTTCTAACATGAGGTGACAGCATGATTACTTGGTTTTATTGCAAACTTCATAGACAAAGCCTTTAACAAGGAAAACCATGAAGTGATACGGTGAATTAGGTAGCTTGCAAGTATGGAAATAAGGAAACATTTACATGGCTGGAAATATCTTGACTAAAGAGCCTATTTCTGAGATGTGGGTAAGAATTTTTGAGAACAACAGTCTTTGAAATACATAATCATGTTAAAGAGGAAGGATGCTGGATTTTCTTCAATTTTAGGACTTAAATATAAACTGGCTGGTATAACTATGTCTCAGTAAGTAAAGTGCTTATGTCCCTAAAATCTACATTATGTACTTGTAACCCCAGCACTGGAAAAGTGCGGACAGGGGACAGGCAACTGGGACTTGCCAGGCAGCCATCCTTGCCTACTTGGTGAGCTCTAGGCCAGTGAGAGACTGTGTTTTAGACAAGAGCTACTAAGGAACAACATGAGGTTGACATGTGGCTTCTACAGCCATACACAACCATCCACATACAAGATACAGCTCAGTGCATACACACAAACATGGCCACACGTACAGACACAAATAAAATAAATAATAAAGCCCTAAGAATACCTGTTCTTGTTCATGCATGTGCACATGTATATGAATGCATATATGGGCTAGAGGTTGATGTCCAGTTTTCTTCTCCATCACTGTGATGGTTTATATATCTTTGGGCCAGGAAGTGGCACTGTTAGGTATGGCCTTATTGGAGTAGATATGTCACTGTGGGCATGGACTTTAACACCCTAGTCCTGGCTGCCTGGAAGTGAGTATTCTGCTAGCAGTCTTCAGATGAAGATATAGATCTCTCAGCTCTGTCCGCACTATGCTTGCCTGGATACTGCCATGCTCCTGCCTTGATGATAATAGACTGAACTGCTGAACCTGTAAGCCAGCCCCAATTAAATATTGTTCTTTATAAGACTTGGATTGGTCATGGTGTCTGTTCACAGCAGTAAAACCCTAAGACAACCACTTTCTACCTTATTTTGTGACACAGTGCCTACCACTGAACCTGGAGTTTGATGCTTTGGCTAGAATGACCGTTTAGTGAGCCTGAGAAACACATGTCTCTCCACCTCCTCAATGCTGGGGTTCAAGATACGTGGACCTGCAATCTCAGCTTTTATGTGAGTGCTGAGGATCCAAACTCATGCTTTCATGGCAAATGCTTTCCCAACAGAGCCATTCCCCCAGGCTCCTGGCAGTGACTTCTTATGACCGAATCTAAATCCTCCTTCCTCTA
This sequence comes from Rattus rattus, assembly GCF_011064425.1. Taxonomy (NCBI): domain Eukaryota; kingdom Metazoa; phylum Chordata; class Mammalia; order Rodentia; family Muridae; genus Rattus; species Rattus rattus. The sequence goes on along the minus strand of NC_046163.1, from coordinate 8,939,473 downwards.
GCATTTACCAAAGTGTCTTCTTAGAGATGTGCATTCTTATCAAAGACTTACAGTGCAGAGGGCACAGAGTTGATAGCCATCCATCAGTGCTGCACATGAGAACGTGGATGAGTCAAGCCCCTATGCTCATGGTGATAATCATTCATCCATTTAAACAATACATTGTCTGGCCAGCAGGTGATATGAATCTCGTCACTTGGATTTATCAGTTGACTGAATCTATAAGAAATAGTTCTAAGCCCTCTCTTCCTATTCCATAAGTGAAAAACCTTTACATTTTAAGGACAATTATCTATTTAACATTGAGTCTCCTCTAGGTCATACACCCAGATTCTTCTGTGTATCCTATGACATCATCTCTTATAGGGAGCCTCATTATTGTATGAGTACAAAAGGCCATGGACCCTATTGTCATGATCGTCATTATATACTTTGTATCTGACAAACAGAAACCCTCCACAAAGAGCTTTTAAATAATATGAATATATGATGCTTCTTTCTGGAACTCTCCTGATTTGGCCTGGAAGCTGCACTGAACATCTTTCATTTGGAACTTACAAGTATCCTTGATAAAATGAAAATCATTTCCATCGACCACAGGCTATGGTCATCAGGAAACACGGGAGAAAGCATGTCTGGCATTCACACACAATGTTCTGTGTTTCAGCCTAGCATGGCATAACGCTGGATGCATGGACGCACACCTTTAGTCCTAGCAAGTAGGAGATGGAAGCAAGAAGATAGGAAGTCAAGGTCATCCCCATTCACCGACTGATTTTGAGGCCTGTCTGGTACATAAGAGAATGTAGTCATAAGAAAAATTAAGCTTACAGACAGACAGACAAATCAGAGACTCTGGAACAGCTGTAACTGAGGGCTATGATACACCCAAGAGGCTCAAGAAGAACAGTTTTGGGCTTATTTGTCCAACTGAAAAAATTTCCTTATAAATGATTGTGTTGAGAGAGACAGAGACACAGAGAAAGAGAGACACAGAGAGACAGAGACAGAGAGACACAGACAGATGTATGTGCACATGTATACATATGTGACTACTCATGCCTGTGAGCATGCAGAGACCGGAAGAGGATGTTGAGTGTCTTGCTCTATTGCTGCACTGTATTCATTGGAAACAGGGTCTCTTACTGAGTTCGGAGCAAGGCTTATGGCCAACCAGGCCTAGTGATCTTCCTGTCTCCATGATATACAAAGATGGGGTTTCAGACTCATGCCTGGTGACAACCTGCTTTTTATGTATGTTTTAGGATTCCATACTTAGGTCCTCATACTTGTTTAGCGAGCACTCCTAGCCCCTGGAACTTCTCCCAACCCTTTATTATAAGTTGCATTTATCACAATAGGCAGCATTCTTGAAGCCTTTAGGAGCAGCTCCCACTGTTTTGTTTAGAGGTTTTTTTTTCCCTCAAAGAAATGGCTTTCGGAACTCTTAGCATATTGTGCCAGTCACAATTACTGTCTGCTGTCTCTTCTGTCCTCTGGCATCTTTAATGTATTGTAGTGTTATATGAATGACAGCTATTTCATTTGCTTGCTTAGATTTGGCTTGTGAACTTTTGTTTTGTTTTGTTTTTTTCTTCCTACTTATTTTTTGTTGTAGGATCTCATGTAGTTCAGGCTGGTATCAGACTTTTTATGTAGCTAAGGATGACCTTGAACACCTGATTCTCTTGATTTCTCATGAGTGGTAAGGTTTTAACTGAACATTAGGGCACATGTTTAAGGCTTCATATAAAGTAGCTTCACTCTATTATCTAAGGTACATCCGTAGCTCACTCTGGGTTTCTGTGACTTTATCTATCTCTATCTATCTATCTATCTATCTATCTATCTATCTATCTATCTATCTATCTATCTATCTATCTATCTATCTATCTGCCTGTCTGTTTGCCTTTCTGCTTGTCTGCCTGCCTGTCTGTCTATCTATCCATCTACCTACCCGTCCATCCATCCATCCATCCATCCATCCATCCATTCATCTATGCATATCTATCTGTCTGTCTCTTATCTATCTATTTATCTCTCTCTATCTATCTATCAATCTGTCTGTCCATCTGTCCATCCGTCTGCCCATCCGTCCGCCCACCCACCCATCCATCCATCCATCCATCCATCCATCCATTCATCTATGCATATCTATCTGTCTGTCTCTTATCTATCTATTTATCTCTCTCTCTCTATCTATCTATCAATCTGTCTGTCCATCTGTCCATCTGTCTGCCCGTCCGTCCGCCCATCCATCCATCCATCCATCCATCCATCCATCCATCCATCCATCCATCCATCTATCCATCCATCCATCTATCTGTCGCTTCTGTCTCTGTCCTGCAGAAAAGAGCGACACCATGACGTTCTTCTCAAAGCAGTTTATTCAGGAACCTTACAACATGCAAACAGGAATCTTTCTTTTCTTCTTCTTCTCTCTCCCAGCCCCTGAGCACACTCCCTTATATCCTCCCTCAACTCTGCCTCCTCAGTCCAGACTTCGTAATCTCAGTTCATAGGTCCATGTCATATGGCCTGATCTTGTGTCATGGTGCGCCTGCGCAGCTCTTACAATGGACGTGGCTAGTTTCAGGTGTGTGAGGAAGTCAGGTGCTAGTCATGAGACTTAGCTGCAGTCCAGGGCGCCATCTTGGGACTGCTGCCACACCTGCTCCCCACACCCATCCATCCAATCATTCATCTATGCATATCTATCTGTCTGTCTGTCTGTTCATCCATCCATCTGTCTGCCCGCCTGTCCATCCATCCATCCATCCATCCATTCATCCATCCATCCATCCATCCATCCATCCATCCATCCATCCATCCATCCATCCATCCATCCATCCATCCATTCTTCCATTCATCCATGCATATCTATCTGTCTGTCTGTCTGTTTTCTATCTATCTATCTATCTACCTATCTATCTATCTATCTATCTGCCTGCCTGTCTGTCTATTTATTTATTATTTATTTGCTTGCTTATTTTTGGTATGAAATACAGTGTCTTTCACTTCTCTGTCCATCCCACATAGCCTATAAGAATACAATTATTTATTCAGGACAAGCAAAATGCTGTGACAGATAGACCCAAGGTCTATTCACTTATAATGACTAAATGTAACAGAGGTCTATGTCTTACTCACAGGATCAAGACTGGGATCTGTTTGTGAAGTAGTCAATTCCCCCTATGTAGTAGTAGAATCGGGGTCAGCTTCTTTCAACATGTGTGGTGTTTTGTTTTCTTTCCTTCCCAGCATCTCACATTATTGCTCAGTCAGCATGTAGTAATGGAAAGATCCTGAAGAACCCTTCCCTATTCTTCAACCTTGGCAGACATGAAAAAAATCATTTTCAGTCAATGTTGCTGGAATTGAATCATAACTCCTGCAACAGACACAGGGGTCTGAGGGTATTATATTGTCCTGAACACTTTCTAGAAATGTCTGTACTTCAGAAGGCAGAAATGTGTGTGCTTGCGTGTGTGTGTGTGTGTGTGTGTGTGTGCTTGCATGTGTGTGTGTGTATGTTATGTGTGTGTGTGTGTCCTTGTGTACACACATACCCATGTGTATGTGAGTGGTATGTGAGAGTATATATATGCTGTTAGTGTGTGTGTATTGGCCTTTAGGTATCTTCCTGCATTATTCTCTGCCTTACTGAGTCTCTGGAGGAAGCGATGTTTCCTGTTTGCTTAGTCCTGCTGGGCAGCTTGCCCTGGGAATTCTCTTTTTTCTCTAGTGCAGTGAGATTCCAGGCAGGCAGCTTAGTTTTTAAATGGGTTCTGGGGATCTGGACTCCAGGCTTTGTATTTGGGGGTCAAGAGCTTTATTCTTTGAAGCAACTTGATGGCCTTCCCCAAATGGATATTTATTGACAGTGAATTGTTTCTGTTTAACATGAAGTATGGTTCAGAAAATCCTTGTATTTATGTCAGCTGCAGAAATGAACCTGCTTTTCATTCTCCTTGGAAAAGGAGCTATTTAACGTCTCAGAAATTTTAGAAAGTTCCATAATGGAACGCAGTAGGTTATATGTGTCTTCACCAACATTTTGAAGGATTGCTGATGTTTATCTAGGGAGATGTGAAGCAATTTAATATTATTAATTGCTAACAAACGGATAAGATTTACAAGAATTGTCAAAGCTTAAAGCGCCAAATAATCTTTCCTCACGCAAGAAAATTTATTATGCCATTATGCTTATTTCTATCAGGGCTCCTATATGCAATCACTGTTTGCTATTAAATTTTTATTGCACATTTAATTTATCTTTCCCTCCGGTGGGAAAACGTATTAGATAACTCATTTGACACTAGTGTCTTCTCCCCTTCTTTTTCCTCCCAAATTCTGCCCCCAATAATAAAGAGGTAGATATCTATGTCTTGCTATTAATTATACAGAAACCAAAGAGAGTGACACATGCTGCTGCCTAAGGGGAATTCCAGGACAGAATTAGCTAGATGGAGGACTCAGTGGACCTCAGTCAGAAACACCTATTTCAGTGCTTTATAAAGAATTCTGGGGAAAAAATGACTTATGAACTCTTGTTTGCTTTCTACAGATTAAAATAGAAGATAATTTTGGTTTCCAGATAATAAATGCAGACTGCTTGCTGAAAGGTAGGGTTGGGGTCCTATTTTCTTTGCAAAGTGTTGCGTGGAAAATGAAATTTTATTTCTCTGTAGGTATACTTTCTAAGGGCAAAGCTTAACAAAACTCGTTCTCTGTTCCTCTGCCTATCCCAAAAGCAAACCAACAACTGAAGATCAAAACACACCTTGTCTGTCACTGTTGACACCTCTTTCTATAATGAGCCTGTGTTCAAGAGAGTCTCCTCAGCTCTGAGGGAGCAGAAATGGTCTCTTGACTATTAGAAAGTATCATTGAAGTATCTGATGCTTTAGTGTCTCCAGGGTTTCTAAAACATCATGTCACTATTATAATGACTACCAAAGCTTTGTCTGTATCTTCAAGTGAGAGGAAAGATCAGAAGGACAAGAATAACCCTGGCTCTAGGGCCAATGTGAAGTTGTTTGCTTTTTGATCTTAACAGAGAGATTTGCAAGTCCTATGTGCTGACTGACCTCAGGAAGGAGTGGTTAGGAATTCTTCAGTTTCCTTTGTTCTCCATCCTAGCTAGACTCTTGGTTCGTGTGCTCCTGAAAGAGAAGAATTCAGACAAGATAAGGTAGTTGATCTTGTCTCCTCCCTTGTCTTTCCAAATGGTTGGGATTTTGAAGAAAGGGACATTTTCTCTTTGGAATCATGTTACCCAGAATTCACTTTGCTACAAGGCAGTGGCTCTCAACCTTCTTAAGGTTCTGACCATTTAAAACATTTCCTTATGTTGTGGTGATCCCCAAGCATAAAATTATTTTCATTGTTACCTCATAATGGTAATTTTGCTACTGTTATGAATCATAATGTAAACATCTGTGTTTGCCAATGGTCTTAGGTGACCCTTGTGAAAGGGTCATTAGACCATTAGAAGGATTGCTACTCGCAGATTGAGAACTGCTACTGAAGGATGTATAATATGCAAGAATGGGGATAGTGATGTAAGTTCCCATAAAGCTAAGGAAGTTCACCAGGGAAAAGAATAATAGCACCCTAACCCCTGGTAAGGAAGACCATGAAGGTAGCTTGACCTGACACAGCTAGAAAGAGCACTTATTACTTATTACTGTTTATACCCTGTTGTAGGGCTCTGTAGACTATTTGGTGTTGCCCAACATCACTATCTTTGTATCTTGACCCCAGTCAACCACTGTGTATATTATTACATTTTATTTTAGGATGAATGGCTCCAGTGAAGGTCTGACTGGGATAATTAGGGAATGAAAGCAAGAAACACGCAAACTCCTATACAGAAAAGTTGGGATTAGGTAGACTGGATTCTCTGATGGAGAGGCCCTGGAACCTTGGAAGTCCAGTGTATTTTTTATTATATACAGTTGAACAGAGAAGTGGGGTTATTTCAGATAGCTGAATCAAGGAAACAGGCTTAAGCTAATCTCAGTAGGAATTTCTCTAGATAGGACAGCAGTTGTCAGGGCAAATATCTGGGGAGGGCAAGCTATGGTGGACATCTCCTTTACATGCTATCAATATTTCTGCATGGACTCCAAAGAAAAGTGTTGTCCTCCCTCTGAGCCTTGCCCAGGGAAAGCTGTGCAATTTTAATTCTATGGTGTTGAAGCATTGGACTCCTTCACATGGCCTTGCAAGTGTCAATATCACACATTCACTCGGGACTTTCTTCAATCCCCACAAACTTCAACTGGCCCAGATGGCGAAAGCAGCAGCATCACCTTTTGGTCTTTGCTTCCCACTTTGAGGAGGCTTTTGGTCAGTTCCTTCCAGAACTAATCTATCCAAGCTTACCTCACCAACAACGAATTGATTCCTTCAGAGTTGATTGACGTCATCAACCTACAACGTCCACCCAGCTCTTTTTCTTCCACAGGAAACATATTCCTTCTTAATCATGCTAAATTTATTTAATCTGCAGACAGGTCAGTGGTTATGTTTGTGTATACTTTTAGACTTTGACCCTAATAACCTGCATTTACATACTATAAAGCTCCAGAGGAAAGAGGACATAAGGATGATATTTGCAAGGTTGTGTAGATAGTGAACAGTTGTTTGAGATTTTATGTTTTTTAAATTAGTTTCTCCATCTTCTTACTATGATAGTATTTTTTGGGCTGTGGATTGCAGGATGGGTGAAGTTCAGTATATGTGTGCAGCCCAACATTGAACTACCTGAGGACCCAGCTATACCTCTCTTGGGCATACACCCAAAAGATGCCCCAACATATAAAAAAGACGCGTGCTCCACTATGTTCATAGCAGCCTTATTTATAATAGCCAGAAGCTGGAAAGAACCCAGATGCCCTTCAACAGAGGAATGGATACAGAAAATGTGGTACATCTACACAATGGAATAATACTCAGCTATCAAAAACAATGACTTTATGAAATTCATAGGCAAATGAATAGAACTGGAAAATATCATCCTGAGCGAGGTAACCCAATCACAGAAAAACACACATGGTATGCACTCATTGATAAGTGGCTATTAGCCCAAATGCTTGAATTACCCTAGATGCACAGAACACATGAATCTCAAGACGGATGATCAAAATGTGAATGCTTTACTCCTTTTTAAAAGGGGAGTAAGAATACCCTTAGGAGGGGATAGGGAGGCAAAGTTTAGAACAGAGACAGAAGGAACACTCATTCAGAGCCTGCCCCACATGTGGTCCATGCATATACAGCCACCGAACTAAATAAGATGGATGAAGCAAAGAAGTGCAGGCTGACAGGAACCGGATGTAGATCTCTCCTGAGAGACACAGCCAGAATACAGCAAATACATAGGCGAATGCCATCAGCAAACCACTGAACTGAGAACGGGACCCCCGTTGAAGGAATCAGAGAAAGGACTGATTTGAAGGGACTCGAGACCCCATATGAACAACAATGCCAAGCAACCAGAGCTTCCAGGGACTAAGCCACTACCCAAAGACTATACATGGACTGACCCTGGGCTCCAACTTCATAGGTAGCAATGAATAGCCTAGTAAGAGTACCAGTGGAAGGGGAAGCCCTTGGTCCTGTCAAGACTGAACCCCCAGTGAACGTGATTGTTGGGGGAGGACGGTAATAGGGGGAGGATGGGGAGGGGACCACACATATAGAAGTGGAGGGGGAGGGGTTAAGGGGATGTTGGCTTGGAAACTGGGAAAGGGAATAAATAACAATCGAAATGTAAATAAGAAGCACCCAAGTTAATAAAGGTGGAGAAAAAAAAACCTGTAGTCTTGCTTAAAACATTGTGGCTGTGTTTTGGCAATTCAATAGTATCATTTTTGAGCATATACTTTGTAGTTTCTTGTGGCAAAATCAACAGGTTGGATGTACCTAGATGTAACAGGCATTTGAAGGAATCAGTAGATAAACAGATCTTGAACTGCCTTCCCTTTTCGCATAATGAGGACATCATTTGGAACATTACAGATTTGTGCATCCTTGCTCTACCATCCAGATCGGGGTTTAGTGTGGCCCTGGTACACTCTTGAATCTCTTCTCTCTAAATGCTCCCTTATTGCTTTAGGAGCATTAGTAGGCAGTCTTTCCCCGTCACTGATCACTGTCAGGCAGACTGTCAGGCTTCATGTTCCATTGCTCTAGGGGCTGCATCCTTCTAGGGGCCAACTAGCACCCAGTAGATAATGTAATAAATAAATGTGATCTGTTTTCTGCTACTTTTGGGAATGTGTTCCAAAGTTTTAGCAACCTCTTTTACCAATTTACTTTCCTAACCTGATTCCCAAGGTCTCTGTGAGACTTTTCAAGCTGTGTGCATAAACACAGCACATACAAGTGTACATGCACGCACACACACACACACACACACATTAAAAATGTTCATTGGTTATAAGTAATTGGAGTATACCCAAGCTAGGTCGAAGTGATTATCTGGGATTGGAGTGCTTCCCTCTATTTCTGTATTCTCTCTCTCTCTCTCTCTCTCTCTCTCTCTCTCTCTCTCTCTCTCTCTCTCTCTTTCCAATATTTATTTATTGTGATCATTTGTGTAATGAGGAAAACTTGCAGAAGTCTCTACTTCCACAGTATGGGTTCTGGGGATGGAACTTAGGTTGTCAAGCTTGGTGAAAAGTACTTTTACTCACTGTACTTGCTCGATTAGGAGTGGTTATCTTAGAGAAGAACAGAATACAAAGGGACAGGAAGTAGAACATCAGTGCTGGTGACCATGCCCTCTATCTGTCATGGAGTCTGAGAAGTTTATTTCTGGGTTTTTATACACATGTGATTTACTTTCTTAGTTTTTCTGTAATGTTTTACCTTATCTTTCTCAAGTGTACCTTCCCCCTCCAACCCCTCAATTTATTGATCTTGCATGTAACCTTGCTTACATGATACAAACTAGAACTCAGAGTCTACAAGAGTGTTTGTTTGTTTCTGGTGCTGGAGAGATGGATGATCTGTTAAGAACACTTACTGCTCTGGGACAGGACCCAAGTTCAGATCCCAACAGTCATGATAGATGGCTTACAATTGTCTGAAGCTCCAATGCCTACTTCTAGCCTAGACACACACACACACACACACACACACACACACACACACACACACACTCATGCACATTCACATACATATACACACACATACACACACTTTAAAAATACAACAATATTTAACAGTGTTTGACTCACCCATTTTATGCTTTTTTGTCTTTTATGCTATTATAACTTCAAAGAGGGTCACCGAATCTGCCTGTTGCCTGACAGTCATCTGCTGTCTGAAGCAGCAAAAGGCAGCCGATCTGAATCTCTGTAGTGCCATTTAATAGGGATAAATGACTTTCTTTATTTTATAAAGTGAAACCATGAATAATTTCATCCTTTGAAGATTTATAAGAGAAAACTAACATGAACTGCAGAAAAGGGTGGAAAGGTTCAGGCCAAATGTTTTCAAGTGAAATGAAATAAAGGTTTTTAGGTTTTTTTTTTTTTATTTTAAATCCCTGTTTCTCATGTTTTTGAAAAGTTTTTCTAGGTAAAATCTCATTTATATTCTGAATTTAAATTAGTTATACAATTTGTATAGTAGAAGACCATTTTCATTTCTTTGCTAAATAAATGTTGAATGAATATTTCAAGACTACTGGTTGGTAAGGCCATTGAATGAAAACTTTACTTGGGGCACTTCTATCTTTCCCGCTGACCACAGCGGCCAACAGGACAAAGAGCAGGATTGGAGCTGGGAGATGGCTCCATGGATATGTAAGCATCAGGACCAGGGTTTAGATTTCAGAACCCACAGATGGCAGGTGTTCTGGCCTGTAACTCCAGCTGTGGAGGGCAGAGACAAGCAGCTTCCTAGGGCTCAGTAGCCCAATGGTCTAGCAGAAGCAGTACATGCAGGGTCAGCGAGGGACTTTCCAAACGAGGACAGCGGCTGTAGTCAGCTTTACCTGCTAACCGGGTACAGTCTAGAGTCATGTTAAAGGAGACTGAAGAATTGTCCAGATCACATTAGCCTGTGGGTGTGTTTATGGGGGACTGTTTTGATCCCTAAGTGATACCAGAGGGATTAGAGCATTTTGCAAGAAGCCCCACTTCTAGGCATGTGGTCCTGGACTGCATAATCCCATGAGTGAACCCACAAACAAAATTTCTTCACAGTTCCTGTTTCAAGTCCCTGCTTGAGTGCCTGCCTTGGATTTCATCAGTGATGGACTGTTAACCTGACAGTATAAGCCAAAGAAATCCTCCCCCAATTCCCCCGACTCTAAGTTTCTTCTGGTGAGAATGTTTTTATCACAGCAACAGAAAAGATACTGCAACAGTGATAGAGGTAGACGTTTAGGTCTTTGTCTCTAGATTTCGCATGAATACATAAACCTCACACACGTGCACACAAATCACCCACAGACACCGAAAACATAGGACAACACATGTTTATACATGCACCAAACACACACATACACATACCATACACATATACACACAAACGTTTCACACATATCACAACACACATTTATACACACACACACACACACATACACACACACACACAAACACCCATACTCCTTCAAACCCATATCCCCCTACACACACCCCTACTTCACAGCTAGTTTCATCTGTGTTATCTCCGAAGGCTATGCATAAGCGTCTGTCTAGCTTCCTATGAAAAAACACCTATTCCTGGCTGTCTTGTCCTGCTGTGTGAGCCTCACATGGTCAGTGGAAATCATGAATGGAAGAGCACCTATCAGACAAGGTTCCGAGACAGCCAGTGCACAACCATTTGTCTCTACTACCACGGCTGCTACATAGAGTCATGGATAAAGGACCCTTGGCTCCGCATGTGAGCCCACCCTTCGTCAGTCTGTTGTGCTCTTTAGTAGCACTACTTGCTAGCAGGGCTACATAATGCCACCCCAATTTGCTTTGCTACTGTTAATCTAGACAGCATTTCAAGTGTCCTGCATGTTTTCTTTTCTTTGTCTGTATTTCCTTTCATTTCTGATAGCAAAGGGAGTCTGCGCTGAGCTTACTACCACCCGTGACCTTTAGGTTGCCAGAGTTATTGCTTCAGCCTGCAGCTTGGCTTTCCCCTTCAAGAGGCTTTCGTTCCTTAAATCGTACTCCCTCAGCATGGCATTTTGTGAACAATTTTAATTCTGGACCACTGTCCATAGTCCAAAGGACACAAATGCACAATGCCTTGGCGTGGGAGATAGTAGGCACCCCTCAAGGCAAGATGTCTTTCTTGCTTTCTCTCTGTCTATCTTGTGGCTTGGATGCTTCCAGTCCCCAGGGCCATGATTCTCCATCCTGCTCTTGGTGTAGAAACGAAGGACTGCATTGCTTAGAGATTCCTGGCTCAGGGTGTTGTCGGATACATTGAGAACATCTGTCATGTGTGGAGGGAGGGAGAACAGAGGGCTCACCTTAGAAGCCAGCCCGAGCTTTCCTTTCTGGGTTTGGTGTCACTTATTATTACTGTTGACAGCACATAGCCATAGAACCGTCTCCCTCCTGACTCTCTGAATTTTGTCCAAGGCTACAGAAGCTCTTCTCCCTGGCAACAGTGCAGTCTTCATGTTTAGGTACCCTCCACAGTTGCACCTTCTCCGACAAATTTACCACCTCCCAGTGACCTAGCTTCACATTGCTTGCACAGTGCTATGTATGGGTTTACATACAAGTGCATGTATGCATATGTGTGTATGTTCATGTGTGTGTCTGTATGTGTGAAGGTCAGAGGTAAACTTAGGATATTATTCTGTTGGGGGTTGGTCTGGTACTGTCATGTATTTAAATGATAAATACCGGCCCCCAAGATCTGGTTGCCCCTGATCAAAAGATCCTCACATACATCACTATGCTATGATGCTATGTAAACCTTATTCCCCAGTTTATGCTATTGGTTAAATGAAAATGGTCACAGTCAATTACTGAGGAGAATAGAAGTAGTCAGAGTTTCAGTTACCTGGCTCAAAGGAAGGGAGCACGAGGGAGAAGGAAAGGGAAATGAAGGAGAATGGAGAAAGAGAGAACAGAAAGTCTCCATTATGAATGATGGACCAGGAGCATATGTCCAAAGTGAAACAGACACTGAGCATGTGCTGATGGAACTGAAATAACTTGGGACATCTCAAATTCCAAGTACATGGGGATCATAGCTGGGGAATTAACAGTCTAGTGTTAGAAAATTAGATTGGGGTTATTTGTCCACTAATGGGGCTAAAGCTAAATAAATAAATTATAGTCTATATCTCATTCATTTGGAAGCTAGTGGGAATAGAAATGAATATATTAATTTATATTATTCCTTTTTTAAATTAGTTGACCTGGATTCTGGAGCTCAGATGCAGATCTTCAAACTTTCTAGGCAAGCGCTTTACCCACTGTGTTGTTTCCCCTGCAGGTCTACACAGAACTCTTTTTGAGGAAGCATTCCCCTCTCTCCACAGAGCCGGCAATCCTCATCCCCCTCTGCAAGAACAGAGGAATAGCTGCAGGGAGCAAGTAAGAGGGCTACTTATGTAAATAAACGTGGATTGGCACGTAAATCAAAGTGAGATTCTAAAACAAGGTCAAATCATTTCACTTTTAATCCAGGACTAGCTTCCTCTCTGATGACTTGCCTGATGTGTTCTCCGGGCATTGCTGTTGGACACAGAAGTCCTTATTGCTTGTAATCTTTCCCAACCAGAAACTGAGCATACAAAGAGGATCATTGAAATACATTACCAATCCCAGTGTCCTGGTTAGCATGAACTATCAACTTGACCTAGCTTAGAAATCACCTGAAAAGAGAATATCTCTAGAATTATTGTCTTTATCAGACTGCTCTATCAGGCATTGTCTTGATTGTTAATTACTGTAGAAGGGCCTATCCCACAATGGGAAACTGGCCTATATTACTGTGCTTGGGAAGGTGGTCCTAGGTTGTATAAGCAAGCTGGCTGGGCATGAGCATGCTTGCAGCAGTGCGCAGCACTCGTCATTGGTTTTTGCTTCAAGTTCCTGCTTCATTCTCTTCCTTCATCTTCCTCAACGGTGGACTGCAACCTGGAGCTGCAATCTAAAAGAAAGCTTTCTTTCCCTAAGTTGGTTTTAGTCCTGAATGAAACTAGAATACACAGTTGATCAGTTCTCACAAAGCCTTCCTCCACTACCCAAGCATCACACACTGTCGTTGTTTCCTCCGGTGTCTATAGATCCTATAGTCACAGAGAGGAATATAGGATTTAAATGTATAGAGTTTTCGGCCAGTTTCCAAGCTTTTAAAAACTGTAGATTTGGTCTGAAATGACAGCTTAATTGGTACAATGCTTACCGGGTAGGCATTAGGATCGAGTTCAGATTCCATGTGAAGACAGCCAGGCATGGCAGCAAATGCCTACAATTCCAGTTTTGGGAAGGTGGAAACATGCAAATTCCGGGAATGCTGACCAGCCAGCTTAGCTGAATTGATGACTTCCAGGACAGTGAGATGGTTGGTTTCAAAAACAAGGTAGACAGTTCTTGAAGAATGATAGCTGATGTAGACTATTGGTAACACACACACACACACACACACACACACACACACACACACACACAATCTGTACATTGTTTCCTCCTAAAATCATTAAAAAGACCTCAGGGAAGACACCTTTTATAACCCAGAACATACCCAAGGATGGAGTCACATAGTATTTGAACAGTGTTTTCAGTTATAAACTCCGAAGAAAATATAAGACAAACCATGTAAGCATTATTGATGTTGTTATAAAAAGTATTGTTGATTTATTTATGCTTCTAAATCACTCCAGAAAATGATTTGAGTCAGCCTATCTATATCTAGACTTCTATCTGCATACATACAATGGGATAAATCTTAAAAATAAAAATGAAGACATGACAACCAAGGGAAAACAAAATCAAGAAAACAGGATAAGTAGAGGTTTGATTACATGTAATGAATATCATGAGACACTATTCAGTTGCTGGAGACAAGTCAAAATTGGTCATAAATTAACCAGCAGCCAAAACATGAAAATACAATCTGGTGGAAAAAAAAACAGTACCTCTGAAATGAATGCTAAGCAAAAGAAAAAGCATTTTAGTTTTGATTCTTCCATTCTATGAAACGACCCATGATGACATTCTAATCAGGATACCTGAGGAGAGGTTAACCTTTCCTCCTTAGCCTTAATTATCAATTTGACACAGCCTAGATTCATCTTAGAAGACAACATCAATTGAGAAATTGATTAGATCAGATTAGCCTGTGGTGATGTGTGTTGGGAATTGTCTTGAGTTTTGATTGATGTAGAAAGAAGTGTGCCACTATGGATGGCACCGTCCCACAGGTAGTTGGCTCTCAACTGAAAGAGAGTAGTTGAGCACAGGTATGACTTCAAGCTAGCAAGAAGCATCACCTATAGTTCCTGTCATGTTTCTATGGTTGTGAAGTGAATTCCATGCTAGGTGAGCTAGCAAGCAGGCCTGCACTCACGTTCCTCCCTTGAGTTCCATCAGTTATGAACTATGACCTGGAATTGTAAACCCTTCTCCTCCAAGGTTGCTTTTGATCAAGGTATTTGTCACAACAACAGGAATAAAACAAGATAAAACAAGAAGAGGTACCAACTCCAATTTCAGATAGAGCATTTTTCCTTTCCTTTCCCTCTTGTCCTGTCCTGTCCTGTCCTGTCCTGTCCTGTCCTGTCCTGTCCTGTCCTGTCCTGCCCTGCCCTGCCCTGCCCTGCCCTGCCCTGCCCTTCCCTTCCCTTCCCTTCCCTTCCCTTCCCTTCCCTTCCCTTCCCTTCCCTTTCCTTTCCTTTCCTTTTTTAAACACTGTGTCTCCTAGGTCATGATGATAGTACACAGTTTGGCAGACATAGTTCTGCAAGACTCAAAACTATTGACTATGCAGCTGTGCTTTGCTTGAACTGATGTTGTCAAAGTACAGTGGTAGTCATATATTTATAAGCACTGGCGCCAGGGAGATAGAGACAGCTTAGTCAAAAAATGATTACTCTGCAAGTATGAAGATCTGAGTTCCCTCTCCATGACCTATGTGAAAAAACCTGGCTTGGTGACATGTTTGTCCAGGGTCTAGGATGCTGTGGTAGAGACATGAGGATTCCTGTGGTTCTCTGGCTAGTCTAGTAAAGTTGTTGAGACCCATGTTTAGTGAAAGACCTTGCCTCAAACAAACAAACAAACAAACAGAGAAAGAAACAGAAGCAAACAAACAAACCAAACCATCACTACCACCACCACCACCACCACCACTACCACCACCACCATCACCACCACCACTACCACCACCACCACCATAACCAACAACAACAATAACAACAACAAAACCCCAGAAGAACAAGATGGCTGATGGTTCCAGTGGTTAAGAGGGCCAGATGCTCTTGTAGAAGATGCAGGTTCAGTTTCCCACATGCACACCGGGTGGCACAAAATTGTCTATAGCTCCAGTTCCAAAACACGCTCCTCCAGGCAGTTTGGGCATTGCTCACATGTGGTGTACATAGATATATTCAGGAAAATCACTCATATACATCAAAAGAAACAAATGGATATTAAAAACCAGCAAGGAACAGTAACAGTAATAGAAGAACTTATCTGATATTTATCTTCCACTTCTACAGGTAGGCACACAAATACCTACACTGATCACACATACATAAACAATTTTTTAAATAGTTCTTACGATAACCCTGGTGGACAACCTTAGCATCCACTAGTAAAGTTTATGGTGGTATGTTACACCTAGAACTGGAGTTGCACTCAATTTTGAGTCCTCATGTTGGAGCTAGGAACCAAACATAGGTCCTTTGCAGGAGTAGCAAGTGTTGCTCTTAGATGGATCTCTTTAGCTTCAGTTGTTTCTTTTTGTTCTTGATATGGCCATGAAGCAGTAATTACATAAATGCTCATAACTATGTCTTCCATAAACAGCATACTATTGAAGCATCATTAACATTTACACAATATATGTAACTGTCTTGACAGTAATAAAGACGTCATGAAGAGACACTAGTGCCTCTCCCTTTGGTGTCAGACTATTGAAACAATGAACACAAAAGGAAAGGTGGAGGTTGCTCCCAGCCAGAAGGGAGCTTGTTTCCTGGGAAGATATTTATAAGTTATCAGATCACCTTACAGGAGAGTCTGGAGCAGAGACAATAATGACAAAGGACCATGCCTTGAAGGACCACCACCAACACTGGTTATGCATGCCACTAGCATCTTCTTTAAACATAAACCTTATATCAAGACCCCAAAGATATATTTGGGAGTAGGAGGTTCACTGGGGCCTCTTTCTTCCTCTTCCCAATGTAGCTACACTGAATAAATATTCTCTTTCTACTTTTTACTGTTCATTTGTGTTTGTAATTGGCCCATTGAGTGTGAATGGCTATACCTATCTTTTTAGATGTCTAACTCTAATGACTCCAGTAACTAATACACATTAAAAGTTTCAAGGGGAATGTCAGGGTTGGCTCTCTCTCATGGTATGGACCAATCACTGGTTGGTCACTCCCACAATTTCTTTACCATGCTTAACCCCTTTACATTTTTGTAGGCAGGGAAAATTGTTGGGTGAAGGATTTATGGCTATGTTGGTGTACCAATCCTTCCACTGGAAATCTTGCCTGGTTAAAGGAGATGGAGGGTTCAGGTTCCTTATTCCTCATTGGTCAGAGTCTTAGCTAGGGTCTCCCTTATAGATTCCTGGGAATTTCCATTGCACTAGGTTTCTAGCTCCTCCTAGAAATGCCTCCTGATTTCAGTTGTCACTCCCAGTATGCTCTCCTTCCATCCCTGACATTATCCCTGTTCCTACCCTAATCCTTCATCAGACCCCACTCTCCCTCACACCCACAAAATCTAAGCAAATTTCCCTTCCCAAGTAAATTCTTGCGTCCCTTCTGTATCCATGAGCCCTCCTTGTTACTTAGCTTCTTTGAGTCTGGGCAGTGTAGCATCATTATCCTGCACTTTATGGCTAATATCTATTTCTCTTTTTTTATTGAAACTTTTTTATTAACATGTCAAATGCTACCCCCCTTTCCTGGTTTTCAGTCCATTAAACCCCCATCCCATCTCCTCTCCCCTTCTTTTCTGAGGGTGTTTCCCCGCACACACATCCACCCATACATTCCTGCCTCCCCTCCCTGACATTACCCTACATGGGGAGGGGGGGAGTGTTCCAGCCTTAGCAGGACCAAGGGCTTCTCCTCCCACTGGTGCCCAACAAGGCCATCCTCTGTTACATATGCAGCTGGAGCCATGGGTCTGTCCATGTGTATTCTTTGGATATTGGTTTAGTCCCTGGAAGCTCTGGTTGGTTGGTATTATTGTTCTTATGGGGTTGCAAACTCCTTCAGCTCCATCAGTCCTTTCTCTAACTCCTCCATTGGGAACCCCATTCTCAGTTCAATGGTTGTCTGGGAGCATTCACCTCTGTATTTGTCATGCTCTGGCAGAGCCTCTCAGGAGACAGCTATATCAGGCTCCTGTCAGCATGCACTTCTTGGCATCAGCAATATTGTCTGGACTTGGTGGCTGTATGTGTTTTGGCTGGATCCCCTGGTGGGTCAGTCTCTGGATAGCCTTTCTTTCAGTCTCTGCTCCAAATTTTGTCTCCATCTTTCCTCTTATGAATATTTTTGTTCCTCCTTCTAAGAAGGACTGAAGCATCTGCATGCTGGTCTTCCTTCTGCTTGAACTTTATGTCGCCTGTGGATTGTATCTTGGGTATTCTGAGCTTTTGGGCTAATATTCAATTATCAGTGAGTGCATACCACGTGTATTCTTTTGTGATTGAGTTACCTCACTCAGGATGATATTTTTTAGTTCCATCCATTCGCCTATGAATTTCATGAAGTCATTGGTTTTAATAGCTGAGTAGTATTCCATTGTATAAATGCACCACATTTTCTGTATCCATTTCTCTGTTAAAGGGCATCTGGGCTCTTTCCAGCTTCTGGCTATTGTAGATAAGGCTGCTATAGACATAGTAGAGTATATGTCCTTGTTATATGTTGGAGCACCATTTGGGTTTATGCCTGGGAGTAGTATAGCTGGGTAGTTGGGTAGCAAAATGTCCAATTTCCTGAGGAACCTCCAGACTGACTTCCAGAGTGGTTGTGCCAGCTTGCAATCACGGCAACAATGGAGGAGTGTTCTTCTTTCTCTACATGCTTACCAGCATCTGTTGTCACCTGAGTTTTTGATCTTAGCTATTCTGACTGGTGTGAGGTAGAGTCTCAGGGTTGTTTTGATTTGCATCTCCCTGATGACTAAGGAAGCTGAACATTTCCTTAGGTGCTTCTCAGCCATTCAATATTCCTCAGTTGAGAATTGTTTGTTTAGCTCTGTACCCCATTTTTAATAGAGTTATTTGATTATCTGGAGCCTGATTTCTGTGTATATATTGGATATTAGCCCTCTATTGGATGTAGGATTGGTAAAGATCTTTGCCCAGCCCACTTTTAAGTAAGTACGTATCGTGTTTGTCTTCCTGGGTCTGACTTACCTCACTCACAATGCTCTTTTCTAGGTCCATGTATTTGTCAGCAAATTTCACGATGTCATTGTTTTTAAAAACGATTCCTTTTATGAGATTCCTAACATTGGGAAAGAGGCTCTGGGACTCTGTTGCTTGCTTTTGAGAGGAGGTGCCTAGTGTCACTGCATCTTGATATGCCATGGCTGGTTGATATCCATGGGAGGCCTGAGGAGAAAAGAAGGAAGGGCAGATGGGGGCGGGGAAATGTGATATGGGGGAGGGACTGGGAGGAGAGGTGGCAGAGAGACTTTGGTCAGGATGTAAAAACTAAAATCAAATAAATAATTTAAAAATGAAATATGTAAGTATTATCACCAAAAAAAAAGTTTCCAGGGGAAATTAACAGAAATCCCAACAGGTTCTTGTGAGCTCTGTCTAAGAGGGGGACTGTGTGTGTGTTTAGCTTGTTTGGTGTTGAAATACCTGATAGCACATGGGTCAGGGCTGGGGAGAACAGTGCTCACTAGGACAAAGGTACTGTGAATCTTCATGGGCCACTGGAAGTAATTTTCTAAAAGAAGGGAGGAATCAGCCTGATGACATGATATAAGATGGGGAGAGAATGAAAGAGAGGAAGGAGGAAAGGAAAATCCCAAAGGAAATTATATAGGGAGAAGACAGGAAAGAGAAAAGCTGGTGTGTGTGTGTGTGTGTGTGTGTGTGTGTGTGTGTGTGTGTGTGTGCGCGCGCGCGCATTCACTTGTACAAAAGCATGGGGAGGCCAGAGGTCAGAGGTCAGCTGTCTTTCTCAGTAGCTCTCCACCTTATTTTTTGAGAAAAAGACTCATGGACTCAGGGTTTCAGTGATTTCTCTCTGATTTGGCTAGGCTGGTTGGCCTGCAAGTCCCAAGGATCCTACTGTCTACACCTGCCCAGTCTTGGATCACAGCAATGTCACTTTTACTTTAAAAACAAAAAACAAAAAATGAAGAAACAAACAAATGCCCATGGGTACTGAGTGTGAAACTCAGGTCTTTGGGCTTCTGCAACACATACTTACCTACTATCCTTACCGGCCTTTGAGAAAAGCTACTTATAAACCTTAAAATGTGGTCAAGTATCTGACTTACTGTCAGAAGACTGAAGAATAAAAGGCTTCCTTGGGTGAACAGGAGGTAAAGGGGACAGATACCCAGCCCCCCCCTGCCTTGTCTATTCCTCGAGTCCTCTTTCTACTAGGTACCTTCTCTTGCTCTAGTACAGTGGTACCTGTCCGTGTAAGAGAGCCCTACTGCAGAAGAAATGTAGGAGACAGGAGGCCGTGTGCCAAAACATCATAGGTAAGGAATGGAGAAGAAAAAAAATACTTGTGGCTTTTGTGAGTTCTGACAAATCTTGAATTCTCTTCCATTGTCGGCCTCGCACCAAGGATGTGTTTCACACTGGGAACAGGGACCTCAGAGTTTACTTTAGCCCAATCGTTTGGCAGTGTTAACAGGGCAGCTAGTTACTCATAACTCCATCTCATAACTCCTTCATGTGATGGAGGGTTACAAGCTCCTCCCCACTCCATTCTGAAAATTTTAGCTGATTTCATCTGTGGAAGATTCCCATAGCTGCCGTGTGTTCACCACGATGTCAGTGGTAACATTTAGTCTTTCCCATCCACTGCCTCGTACCTTCTTCCTATGCCTTCTCCTACAGGGTTCTCTCTCTCTAATATAGATGTCTCGCCTATGGCTGAGCAGAAGGTACAAGTTTTAATGAAGGAGATTTGGATAATGGAAGTTGGGGAGGACCAGAGTTGTCTCACCTTCTCAGTTTTAATAACCACCATTTGTTTTCTTTCTTTCTTTTACGTTGACAGTTTGCTCTACATTTTCAGCAATGGTGTTTTTGGTTTTCTTTTTTAAAACGTCGCGAGAGAACATCGTTCCTTCTGCTAATGGAAAGAGGTCATGTTCTGTTCCAGTCATTCAAAGGTCAGAGCTTTTGATTGTCAAGAATAAGTCTTTAAAATATTTTATTTTATTTTAAAAATTGTGTCTGTGGTGTGTTATCTGTGTGTTTGCATGTGCCTGCGTGTGCCACATGCGTGCAGTGTTTATGAAGGCCAGAAGTGGGCATTATAGTCTCCAGAGCTGGAGCTCCATGCAGTCCCAGGTTCAGAGTTGCAGGTAGTTGTAAGTTCTAGAATCTTAACTCCAATCTTCTCCAAGAACAGTATGTGCTCTTAGCCAGTAAACCATCTCTCCTTCTCAATGAAGACAAATTTTAAAACAGTGTCACTGCTTTAGAATGTGTGAGTTCTTAAAACTTTTAATAATACATTACAATTTTGATTGACAGGAAAGGTGTTCCTGCTCTCAAACTATGAAGGTTGTTAGGATCAAGGATGAAGATGCTTTCTTGTAATTCCAACACTCAGAAATCTGAGGCAGGAGGATCATGTGAAACAGGCCTGCCTGGACTACAAAGAGAGTTTCAAACCTTTCTGAATTACATAGCAAGATTCCACAACATTCCTAGGTACTTATTTGTTTCATCCTCCCTAATACTGAGTAATTTTTCTTAAAAATCTTAGTTTTAAAATTAAATGCTAAGCCAAGAAGATGCCACCTCTTGCCACCATGCCTGGCTATCTGAGCTTGACATATGGACCCACATGGTGGAAACTGAGAATTGGCTCCTGCAAGTTGTCCTGTTTTTCCTATGAATGCTGTAGTATACATGTAACCTCACCCATGCACAAAATAAATAGATGTAATTTAAAAATTAAAATTTTGTTAATACATAGAGAATGATAATTTTCTCTACATTTTTCATTGGCTTATTACAGAGATGGAATATTTATTACACATTTAAGTTTCTGCTTTTTTGACTTATGATTAAAGTCTATTTTACTTTTATTGGAGTTTTAATGCTTATTTTATTGATTTTTGAAGAAATGCAGATACTGAAGAAATTAAACCTTTGCTCAATATCTTACAAGCACCCGATCTACTCTTTTCATGACTGCCAAGGTTGTTTTGACTTTTTATTTATTTATTTATTTATTTTGAGACGGGTTTTCTCTATGTAACCCTAGCTGTCCTGGAACTTGTTCATTTTTTTTTTTTTTTTTTTTTTTTTTTTTTTTTTTTCCGGAGCTGAGGACTGAACACAGGGCCTTGCGCTTGCTAGGCAAGCGCTCTACCACTGAGCTAAATCCCCAACCCCCTGGAACTTGTTCTGTTGACCAGGCTGGCCTCTAACTCATAGATCTGTTGTGTTACATAGCACTGTAGGTCCGGCCACTCTCTGTCCCCAGCGGTCTCCCTGCCTCCCTGGGTAGCCCCATACAGAGACCACCCAGCTCTTGGCTCGCTTGTTGCAGACTCTGCTCACATTCGCAGTCATCCACCTGCTTCACATGCCTGAGTGCTAGGATTAAAGGCATCCTCCAGCATCACTCGTATGCTTTTATCTTTTAATGTTCAGATATTTTAAATTAATTTAGTAAAATTAATTTCTTTTTCAATTAAAAATGCTGCTTATTTTTTGAGATTGTAATTTAATCACGACATAGCTTCCTTATCTTTCCCCTCTTCTGACTCTCCCAGAAACCCCTCCCTGTCCTTCAAACTCATGGCTTCTTCTTTCATTAATTATTCCTGCAGTCACACAGGCATATATGTATATGCATATATATTCCCAAATATAACCCGCTGTGTCTATACGGACCATTTGGCAGTGCACAACCAACTGGTTCATTCTTCACTAGAGAAAACGACCCACCCTGCTCCCAGCTTTATTCAGTTGCCTGTAGCTACTTGTGTAGAGTTGACGCCTGTAGGATTTTCCCCATCCAGTTTGGTAGGTTCATGTTCAGCTCCTGTTAGTGAGACATTACGGCTATAGATTCTGACATCACTATGTAGGAGACAAAGTCCCACAAAACCCCCACATTCTCTGGCTCTTACAGTTTTCCTGCCCCCTCTTCTGCAATGTTCCCAAGCCTTAAGTACACTGGCTGTAGGTATATCAATTGGGACTCCACAACTCTGCATTTAGATTGGTTGTCTCCCTCCCTCCTTCCCTCCCTCCTTCCCTCCCCCTCCCTCCTCTTCCTTCTTTCCTTTCCTTTTCATTTCTCCTTTCTTTTTCTTCTTAGTTTTGATAAAAAAAAATCATTGTAGTTTCTTCTATATTTATGTTGTTTGTACTTAAATTTTTATCCATCTGGAGTAGGAAGTGAACTGAGATTTCCTTCTGTTTTTCTAATTAGTGAACAAAATTGTCTTTATTTGTAACTATCCATTCCCTTTCCTGCTCATTAGAAATGCCACAGCTGAAGCTTATTAAATCCAGACAAATCTGAATGGTGGTTTCTCAGATTTTTCTTCCTTTCTTTTCGTTGAATCTGTCCATCTAAATTTATAAGAAGTAAACTCAGTTGTAGCATTTTAATGCTAAATGATACTAAAACAATCTCCTATTTCAGTTTCGAATCGTGTTAGCCTTTCATGGATTGCCTGGTTTTGTTTTGTTTTTGTTTTTCTGGTGAACACTAAACTGTACTTCATCAGTTCTCTTGTTCTTTCACTGAAAACAAACCAAACAGAAACTAAGCTAATTACTTAAGCAAACAAAATCTGCAGGGTTAATTTCATATAGTTGCGGTGAATGTGAAAATTGGTTGACATTGTGATAGCATCCAGTATTTACATTTACAGCCATTGTGTCCCTGTTTATCAGTGACATTGCAGTCCCACAGGAGAAAGGAGAGGATTCCTGAAGGAAGAAGATGGGAGATACTGTGCAGAGGTAGCCAGGATACTCCCAGGTCCCTTCCAAGATCCATGGCACATGTGTGGAGGTCAGAGAACAACTTGAAGGAGTTAATTCTCTCCTTACACCTCTGGGTCCCAGGGATCAAATCAGGCTACCTTGCTTGGTCACAGCCTCCTTTGCTCACTGAGCCATCTTGCCAGCCTTCTAGTTAGCTTTTCACTGAAGATTACACTGATTGTTTTGCTTAATTGTCCATGATGGGAGAGAGAAATTTCAGCTACACTCTGCTTTCCTCTAGCAGGACTTCTGACCCAAGTGTTCAGCTCGTAGGATTGTTTCTCTTGGACTAAAATTGAAGGAATTTTCTCATAAAAATTTCTAAATTACAAAGAGTAAGCACCCACTGTTTACTAAGATAAGGAAAGAAAAACAAAACAGAATAAAAACCAACCTAGACACTGAATACCATTAGTTGGGTGTCCTTGCAACTTGGAAGTCACTTGATTTTACTCTTGAAGGGAAAAAATTGAATATCTGAAAGTGGTTTTCAAAAATACCTGAAGTGTGCAGCGTCAACGTGCCAAATGACATATATAAACCAAGTATCTGTATTGCCATGGCTTATCAGCTAGGTGTATTTTCTTTAGCTAAGCATCCATAAGAGGAACTAATGTAGAAAGAATGGCTGTGATTTACTGCATCGCGAATTTTACTCAAGGTTTGCCCTGGAAATTAGTATCATATCAACAAGCAAAAAGGAATAAGGATCCAGTGCAGTTACAGAGGGCTGCGCCTAGTTGAGTACTCTATTTATAGACAAAGCATTCCTAGTAGTTCATGGTACATTTCTGAGTATCTTCCTGCCTCTCGGTGAGTCAAAAATAAATCCAACAAAGGCTGAAGCAATAACTAGTAATTGTCTTCATCCCACATAGTGGGAACAGAAAAGATGATCAATTAGTCTTGACTGACAACCATGCTAATCATTGACTTGAATAGGTAGTCTTGTAGGATGTCCCAGGTTGAACCTGAGCTATATTTACACACCGTTTAAGGTATGTTTTGCAATGTTATATGGATAGATAAGCTGAGTTTTCAGACGACATTTTATTCATGTATTTAATTACACTTTTTTTTTGTTTTACTCAGAGTGGACTATGGAGACCAACAGTATCGAGGTCACCTGGGAACTTGCTGAAGATGTGGCATGTCATGAGGTCATCTCATGGTCAGCTTGACTAGAAACCCATTACATTTTGGAAAACACTATACCCAGAGACTTCTGTCCTAGATACAGATAAAGGGGAAAAAGTGATGATATGTGCAGAAGGTACTGCGAGATGGAAGGCTGGACACCCTATGGGTCTGTTCTCATAAGTTGGATATGATGAGCTTAATAAAACAACTGGTGCAAATTAAAATCTGTATGGGCTTGGAGTTCAGCAGTCCCCTGTAGTGTTGACACATGCAATTTTGCCAAGTGCAAGACACAGCCTTGGAGCTCCCGTTGTGCTGGGATGCCCTTAATGTTGGCCTTGGTGGACTGGCTGGCATTTGCACTGGGCATCAGCTCCATTGCTGCCACTCTTGGCTTCCCAGCAAGAGGCATTGACCCAATAAGCTGGAGAGGAAAAGTACTGTCAGGTCCCTGTTGCCAAGAGACCCAGTTTTTGGAGCACAGTCTCACTGCCTACTAAGCAGATTAAATGGAGTCATCACAGGGCTGTCACTGACACAGTCACTGTCATCTGGGTCCATCTTTCATCTTTCACATCCACATTCTGAGGGCTGACACTATTTTTATTTGTTATTTATCTCTAGCTTCCTTTGATGCCTTTAAAGCTCTCTTTTGTGTGCCTTCTTTTTTTACATGTGCGTGTAAATGTGTGTACATGTTCATATGTGTGCAGGTGTGTGTATGTATATATCTATGGAGGAGTCAACCTTGGCTATCAGCGTCTTATTTTTTTACCTCTACCTGGAATTCATATATTCAGCCAAGCCCATAAGATCCAGGAATCTGCTTGTTTCTGCCTCCTCAGCCTGAAGACTGCAAGTCATTGACGCCATGTCTCACTTTTTTTTTTTTTTGGTGGGGTCTGAGGAAGGGACTTGAGTCCTCAAGCACAGCACTTTATCAGCTGGACCATCTCCCCAGATTGTGGTGCTAGAACGTTTTCATTAAACTTTTATTTTTGAAATAATGAAACATTTACGTTTCTAAGAAAGTGAATCTAAGTCTACCTCATGTATACAGCTGTATTTCCCTTTGGGAAGATAAAGGGTTCGAAATGTTTGCAATAATTGACTTAAATTTTCACTGTGTATATGTATGTGTGTGTGTGTGTGTATGTGTGTGTGTGATGTGCATATATGAAACATTAACACCTTAAAAACTACATAAATATATGCATATTTTATTAGGACCAGTTAAGATCCTAATAAACACTTTCCATCTCAAAATACAAAAATTTTGCATATGTTTATTAATTATGTATTTGTAGATAGTCATTAGAGATACTTTTGAATGTTTCCAACTTTGTTGGCTAGTTTTATGTCTTCTAGATGAAAGCTAACGTCATTGGAAGAGGGACCCTCAATTGAGAAAATACCCCCACCAGATTGGCCTGTAGACAAGCCTGTGGTGCATTTCCTTTATTAGTAATTGATATGGGAGAGCCCATCCCATTGCGGGTGGTGCTGCCTCTAGGTAAGTGGTCCTGAGTGCTATAAGAAAATAGGGTGGGCAATCCAATGAGCTGCACTCTTCCATGGCCTCTACATCAATTCCTGCTTCCAAATTCTTGCCTTGAATTTCTGTGGTGACTTTCCTGGATGATGACTATAAGCTAGCTGTAAGATAAAACAAACTCTTTCTTCCCCAAGTTACTTTTGATCATGGTGCTTAGCTAAACAATAGAATATTAACTAAGACACAAACAAAAAGAGATTATACTTATTTAAGGTAGTGAACATGTCAATCATTTTGTCTGACATCATAGAAATATGTTGAAATACTACAGCAAATCCCATGAACATGTAAAATTAAATGTATACGCAAGAAAATCCCTCACAGGCATAGGCATAGGCAGTATCTTCCATCACATTGACTGTGTTTACTATATGCCTTTTCCTAACATGTTGGCCAATATTTGGTGTTTGAAGACTACGGCTGGAAGTGTGGTCAGTTGTTCAGAGTGCTTTCCTAGTATGCATGAAGTTCCATGGCCGCTCACACCGCAGCACTCATGAAGCAGAGAGGAGGCAGGAAGAGCGGAAGTTAAAGATCACTGGTAGTTGCACAGTGAGTTTCAAGTCAGTATAGACATGTGAGACAGACAAATAGACAAATGGTCAGAGGGATGGATGCACACATGCTCATGCCTACACACACACACACAAACTCATATACATACAAAGACATGATGCCCCCATTCAGATTTAAAAAGCAATATCCTCAAGTATATTCAACCACTAATATCATAAACTTGGATATGGGAATGTGCTCAATGACTAAAGTGTGTGGTTTGCAAGAAAAGAGGTAACAAAAGGACTCCAATATATTTAAGGATGGTGTATATGTGTTTATGTATAAGACAAAGAAAACAAATGCCTTTCTGAGATGAATCAAGAGGAACGAGAATGTAGGAAAATGGAAGGAAGACAAGTACTTGGAAGGATAACTCTGTCCACAGACCATGTTTCTTTCCTATAAATGCTGTTTTCCTATTTTTATTAAAAACAAACAAACAAACAAACAAACAAACAAACCAACCTTTGAGACAGGCTCATATAGCCCAGGCTGACTTTAAACTCTGTATGTAACCATGGATGACCTTTAACTCCTGATCTTTCTGACAACCTCTCAAGTGTTGGGATGAGAGACGCGTGCCACCAGGCCCACTTGATGTGTGTCTGGGATTGAACTCAGGGATTCATGTGCGCTCAGCAAGTGCTCTACCGACCGAGTCTCGACCCCAGCATCCCTTCAATTTTATTTGGATTAAGTCTTATAAAAATCAGGTACATAGTCTTGGGTATTCTTCTCAAAGAATAGGAAAGTAGCGAGAGCCAGAAAAGGATTAGAGATCAGAAGTGCCCTGTCCTACCTGCTGCGGAAACAATAGCAGGATGCCCCAGGATGCTTGCAGAGTTTTTCCAAGTGCTCTCCTGCACTTTCCTCCTATCTGCATCACAGTTGCTCTCATTCCAGCCCAGTCAACCTCAAGAACAAGACCAAGTAGAACAATGAAATAAAATGTTTTCCTAACATTAGGGTTCTTTTTAATGATAAGAGCCTCACAGGAATCAGAAGACTCAAAGTTAGATCATTTGAGAGAAATGGGCTTTGGGAGCTATTAGGATTTTTCAAACATAAAAAAATTCCTGCTGGGGGAAAGGAAGAAGCTGGGGAGACTGTATGAATCCTAAATTTTTGGAGGCTAAGAGATAGGGTCCTGCCAAGCAATTTCCTGGCTGAAACAGGGATTCCTGCATTTTCTCTGGGCAACAATACTCCACAAAGCAGTCATTAGCCATGACAGGCAGGGCTATAGACAGACCTACAGTACCTTTTTAAAATTTTTTATGGGATCTGTAGGGCAAAAGACTAGCAAAGAGCTTACTGAACTAACAACAAACCCTGGAGATACAATCTGTAGACATCAGCACAGATTGGTGGCTGAGGTCCAGCCTACAACATATGAAGCAGATAGTCCCCATCCAACTGAATTAGTTGCTTTGCTCATTACCATAAGAACACCTGACAAAAGTACCTTAAGGAAGGAAGGAAGGGCTTATCTTGGATCATAATTCAAGGTACCACCCATCATAACCACGACAGGGATGTTATTGCTATAGGAGTAGGAGGCTGCCGGTACAGTTCATCCTTGGTTAGGAAGCAGATATATGATGCTGGTTCTCGGATCACTTTCTTCTGTGTTTGTTTATTTCCCAATCACAGGCTGGAGTCCATGGCTGGAGTGGTGCTTACCACCTTAAGGATGGTCTTCCAACATTAATTAACTTAATCTAGACCCTTCTTCACAAGCATGGCCAGTAGTTTGTCTCCATGACCTTTTTCTAATCAATATTAATCGTCATTTAAAACCATACGTTGAAACAACTCCTTCTCATACAAACACACACACACACACACACACACACACAAGACACATAAACAAACACACACACACATGCACACCATGCACACACACACTTTTTTTATTTTTTTAAACATGCAAGCTCATTGTGATTATAAACATGCTTTACTTAATTCCCACAGTAACCTGACAAAGGTATCATGCCCCATTCATACATAGGAGACAAGGCTTGGTGAATTTAAAGGGCAAACCAATTTTTGAATTTAGAGGAATCTGACCCTTTTACCATTCCAAATTATTTTCATGCATAGCTATGGATTGCCGGATTTGTGAAGGATCTTTTCCCCCATCTAACAGCTATTAGAAAGATGGTGATGGAATTATGAGGTATTGTCCTGAGAGAATGTATACTGTTGGCGTGAACATGGCCATGTCAAGAGGCCCAATGCCATGGAAGGCCTTGCCATTCCCATGGGTCATGTTCTGAAGAATGGCAAAGTCTTACTCTGCTATGACTGTGGATGTTGATGAATGTTTGACCTTTAACTGTAACCATGTGTTCAGGAAGTATGAACCGAAGCATCATCCTCCCAACTGAGACTACTCCTTACAGAGATGACCTTCTCAGGTAAACTGACATGCCTCCGCGTCATTGCTATTGTATGTAATAAATGTTCTGAGTTTCTGGGATGCTGCTGGGGCATATACATCAGAGAGATGTGTGATATCTACTCTTGATTGTCAACTTGGCTGCATCTAGAATCAACCAAAACTCAAGTATCTGGGTACACCTGTGGGGGACCTCTTTCTTAATTAAATCATTTGAAGACACACTTTTAATCTGAATCTTTTGAGATGGGAAGATTCACCTTCGATCTGGGTCACACCTTCTGGTGACAAACTGTATAGGAAGGAAGCTCTCTGCCTGCTGGCCATTGCTGTCACCAGCACTGACATTAGAGCTTATTTCTTTGGGATTCAGCATATACTGAAGACCAACATAAACATCCAGACTTGTGGACTAAAGAACTATTGAATTCTTGAACTTTCCATTGTTAGACAGCCATTGTTAGACTAGCTGGACCATGGCCTGTCTAATAAGTCATATATATATATATATATATATATATATATATATATACACACACACACATATGTATATATATGTGGGTGTGTGTACCTATGTCTATATGTGTGTATATATATGTGTGTGTGTATGTATGCACAAACATACATATATACATATAGATATAGGTATATATATACACATTAGGTATACATTTACATACATATATGTATATATCATATACATATATTTGTATGTATGTATGTATGTATGTATGCATATTTTCTATCAGTTCTGTACCTGTAGAGAACCCTGACTAAGACAATGTGGCCCACCAGATCCCAGCTTTTCTGTGTGTGTGTTTGCAGTATCTTTTTCCTCTATTTCCCCAGTTACATCATTCCATAAGCTATGCAGGTCAGGATAGGGTTCGTTATTGATAATGTGATCAATTAATCATTAATGAAACCACTATAGAAAGCATTTTATTGTCTAAGAAATTGTGAGGAGGTTAAGAAATATGAGTGATATAAACAGTCTCATAACCCAAAGAGTTATGTGGTGGGGTTATAGATGTGTGCCCACACCTGACTTTCTATTTTGTGTTCAACTCTTATATTGTATTTTAATTACATTTCTCCCTTCCCTTTCCTACCTCTAAACACTTTCATATACCCCTCCCTTTCTCCTTCAGAGCTATTGATGTTAGGACCAGTGGCTCTGAAGCACTGGGTAGAAGGGCCAGCTCGTACCTGTCATGGTTCACTACTATCTTATCTGTAGTCATTGGCTCTCTAATGAAATCATGACTCTCAAGTGGACAAGTAGAGATCCTTCCTGGGATTTTTCTTCTGTTTTCTCTTAATATATATAGAAAGGGGATAGATAGTTTTTCTTTCCTCTTGTAGTACACACTGAAGGAATGTGGCTATAAATCAAACTGTTATGTACTATAATTTACGAATTGGGATTCTAAAAGAATTAGGCTAAAATGCACCTTTATGGTGAGAGAGTGGGTATGATGCTATTTGAATGCTGGATTTAGGTTGTTCTAGGTCGATTTTTACTATATATATAAAATCATAAGTCATAATTGCTAAAGTAATTCCTTATGTTTAACCTTGAATATAACTTCAGTGAGTGAGTTTAAAATATTTCCTTTTATTTGTTTCATTATTTTAGAACTGAGTGTCTTTAATGGAGCTTGTCATACAATAAGCAGTCAATTAATATTTTATATTGGTTCCGTGTATTGATTGAATAAAATAATGCTTCAATTTATGAAATTTTTATGCATATAACATATTTTCTTCATATTCACAGCCATTTTTCTTCCAGTCAACATTTCAGTGAATATTTGCAAGTCAAAGAAACAGAGAAAATCAGAAAATGAATATAATTCCAGTATTTCGATGGGATTTTTAGGAGAAAACTATCTGAAAACTGTCACCAATGGTCTGGTGAGACTTGAAGTTTGTTTGAGGAGTCATGGTTGAGATACATTAGTTGCTATTTTGTATAGTTTTTAATCTTGATATTTAACACCAAGGAAAATGTATAAAATAAAAACAACCAGTGTTACGGAAATGAAATCCACAAACTAGCAGGTGGGCTGAGAACAGAAGGCTAGAAGACACTCTAGAAACTTCTAGAACATTCCTTGTGGATCAGTGGGATTTCCCTCTCTCCAGGTGGTGGAGGTAACCAGTGAGGTTTATGGTAATAACCTCACTACTTTGCTTTCTTATTTTAGCAGCACCTAGATTGCTTCACATTGCCGATTAGCTTTGCATCTTGTGAATTTAATATAGATTTATGGAATACATGCGTTATTTCCTGTCATGCTTATTTCAGTCAATATACATTTACAGAATTTGTCTAAATTGATGCAAATTGCTTTAGGCTTTATTTCTTTGGTGCATTTTATCAACATAGCATATTTTGCTACTAACATGTCTTTGCTCTGGTTTAGGACATAATACCTATGCTAATATTGAAATATTATCTATGTCTTATCATGACTATGAGTGTGTATTTTCTTTGTGCTCTTTACTCGACTGTGAATTGGTGAGTCATAGTATCTGCCTATTTTGCACTTCAGCTAGTAATGCATTTTTTAAATTTTATTTTTATTTTTAAAAATTATTTAAATGTCTGTGTGTTTACACCTGTATATGTAAGTGCATAAGCAAGCACACTGACTGTGGAGGTCAAAGAGCTGGAGTGACAGGTAGTTGGGAGCTTCTGTGAGCGTGTGTGTGTGTATGTTGAGAACTGAACTCTCGTTCTCTGAAAGAGCAACATGTTGAGCCATCTCTCCAGCTCTTCAGCTGATGATGCTTTACATGGTCACCAGTGCTAGCCTTATTTTATTCAATTTGATGGGTGTTTGTAGTTATATATTGCTAGTGGGTTTGCTTGATTGCTAGGTAGTTGATGTTAATTGGTTTATTAATGTTACCTGGTGATTTCTTGGAATTCAAACAGTCAATGGTGGTGGCATGGATGATGGAACACTTAGGACATCTGAGAGGTAAACAAAAGATCACAAGTTTGGAAGAACAGAAACTTGACAAATTCTCTGAGCCTCTCCCCAGGAATACAAAATGCTGTACACAACTACTAGGGGAGGAGACCATGACCAGCCAGGTTGCATGGAGATTCTGGAAGGGTTAGCATCCTGATCGCTGTGCAAAGAGATCCAGGCTTACAGTTTTTGAGAGCCTTCACTTGTATCGGGGTGGACTTTTTAGGGATACAGCTCTTTGGAGTCATAGCTAATCCTTGTAAGTCACCCTCTCTCATGGTCCTCATAGGCCACAGGGAAAATTCATTGGATCACCAAGCTGCACTTTGGTTCAGTCTTTACTTCGGCTTGTTGCAGGTTCCCTTTCTGAAGTGAGTAAAGATGCGTGTTGTATCTACCCAAGAACAGTTTGTCATGCAACAATCGACTCCTTGGATTTTTGAATTTTGTAAAATTGAGCCAGTTGAATCTTCGAGTCATGATTTTTCTTGGTTCTCTCTCTCTCTCTCTCTCTCTCTCTCTCTCTCTCTCTCTCTCTCTCTCTCTTTTAATGACATCTTACCCCTGTGTGTACCCTAGGGACAGGCCCAGTGACTCGTAGAAGGGCTAAAACAGTTGTCACTCCTCTGCTTGTTTTCTGTGTCTTCTACTTTACCAAGTAGAAGGTCATCATTGCCTCACTGTCAAGTACAGACAAATTGTTCATGTGTACAATACCTTTGGTACCTAGAATGAACCAATCTCTAAAACGGCAGAATATATTTTTTTCTGTTTAATTACTTAGAATCACTTGCCTATGATTAAAGGAGAGAAATCCATCATGTAGAATCATACCAAGGGAAAATCCCAGAGCAAGAGAAGAGAGTGCACAGTCAGGAAAGAGATCGTGAGGTTGCCGATAGAAGAGATTAGAATGGATTGACAATATTTCTCACAGATGTGTTCTCCTTTTATGCTCTGGCTTTTGCAGAAGTTGTGACTAGCAGAGACTTTGTTATTGAGAAATATCTTGGAATAAATGAGTCATTAATCTTTGACCAAATTCTTTTAAAGATTAATTTTCACTTTTAGTTTTGTGTGTGTGTGTGTGTGTGTGTGTGTGTGTGTGTGAATGTGTGTGTGTGTGCAGGTATACATACATATCATGCAAATATGCATACTTGCAGGTGGAGGCCACATGTCTACCTTGGTTGTTATTTCTCAAGGTGCCTCCACCTTATTCTCTGAGATGGGGTCTCTCACTGATTGGCACTCACTGAGTAGACTGGGCAGGTTGGCCCGATCAACATCAGAATCATGAGCACAAACCACCCTCCCCTACTTTTTAATGTAGGTTCTGGGGATCAAGCTCAGGTCTTCATACTCACACACAAGCTGAACCCTTTCCCCATATTTTGGACCAAACTTCTATGACAGTTCCTCCAACTTATTCCATTAGATCAAAGTATTGGTTGTCTTGCTCCAGAAACTGAATTAAGAGAGGAAATTAAAGTCAGGTCCCTCTGATTATAAGTCATGATCAGAAGTCCCTGAGGCTTCTGCCTTTGTCATCTAACATCCTTGCATTTCTTCCCCTTGAAAACAAGCTCTTATATTTCTTGTGCCCATTCTGTCACATCTTGAAAGTCCTGCCAAATTTATCCTGCATAAGGACTTACTGTTAATGCTTAATAGAAAATATTACACAGAGTCATATTTTTGCATTTTAACAGCATTTTTGGAAATACAAAGCTTTAATCTAAAGTGATTACTTTTTTATGTGTATAGGAGTATAGAGAACCATCATTCACATACTTGCTAATGCCCAGAGACTCGGGACAAAAGCCATTAAAAGTAATGAGCTATTCCATTGACAGGCAAGAATTTCTTCGTATAACTGTATTCTGGTTTGCCTTGCTATATAGGTTTGCCCTTGTCTTTAACCAGATGCAAATCAGTAGCATATTGCCTTGGCACTTGTGTATCTGGGCAACGGGTGACTTTGCTTTTCTTCCCAATTAGCCACCTCTCTAATCAATTTAATCCATCTCTGACAGCAAGCCATATTTTCCCACCTTGTTGATGACCATGTCATGTGGAACAGAGTCAGAAGCCTCCCTGAAGTCAAAATATATTATGTCTGTCCCTTCCTCCCTGCATGCAAGGCCTGCTGCTCTGTGAGAGGAGGCAAGTGAATGGGCCTAACATGATTTGTTGGTCACAAAGTCAAGTTGCTTATTACCCATCAGTCTGAGCCCTTCCATGTGGCTGTAAATTGATTAGGTATCTCGATCTTGTGGTTAATGCACTTTTTGTCATTGTTTAGAATCTAGGACACTCCACAGCAATCCCGGGGTGCTATGAGGATGTATTTACCACCACTCTTCTGAAACAGAGTATACTTGTACACATGGTTCAGAATGACTCAAAAAGTAAAGTCGACACACCAGCAATGTCTGAAACATGTTACTAACTAGTATCCTATATTTGGTATGAAAAGAAAAAGTGAAGCAATGGTTGGGAAGATGTTCAATCAGTAAAGTACTTACTGCACAAGCATGAGGACCTAAATTCCATCCCAGAAGCCATAGGGAAAACAAAGAAGAGCAGAGCTTGTCATCTCAGTGCTGGTACAGAAACAGGGATAACCCTGGAGCATATCGGGCAGCCAGTGTAGTCAAGTCGTCGAACTTCAAGTTTGGTGAGAGACTCTGCCTCAGAAACTGATGAGCACTAAAGACAGACACTTGACATTGACAACTGCTCCACATATCCATGCACACATGTGCACATGCATCCCCATGTTTATACACACACACATACACACACACACTCGCGCGTGCAGGCGCACACCCCCCCACACACACACAGTATTCTTGAAAAAGTTTTGCTATCTTCAAACAAAAGAAACCATTTCAAAATAAGATTTTGTTGTGATGCAACTTGGCTCATGGTGTAATCCCTTTCCTGAGGGGAAAGTGTTAAAACAGATCTGGAAACTTTACAGTTTTATTTCCACAAAGCCAAAATCCATCTGCGTGATGTATACTGCTGAAATCTAAGCACGCTGTCCCATCACATAATTGCACACAAGTGTCCATGAAGAAAGAATGCTGATCAATAATTGATTTTCTCTCATTTAAATTTTTTATTCTCTGTTGGTCAGAATGCATACCAGTGAGAGTAAAGACCTTTTTAAGCCCTCCACTTATTTGAAGTATGTGATGGATGGATAAAAGCAAGTATCTCCCGAACATAGTTCTCTTTCTCCCACCCTGCTTCAGCTCCCTGGCCCTCTCATCCCTCATCCCATGCAAAGAACACAGAGCTTTGGTTTTTGAAGTACATTAAAGACAACAACTACAAAGGAAGATCAAGCTTGAGTTAATAAAGGGATGTGGACCAGGGGATAAACTGGCTGTAGGAAGCATGTTTTATTTTCTGAGTCTCATTCACTCATTCATTCATTTATTCATTCATGCATTCATTGAGGATCTTGAAGTAGCCTAGACATGTCAAACTTCAGAGGTCTTTTCACTTGATATTTCGTGTGTGTGTGTGTGTGTGTGTGTGTGTGTGTGTGTGTGTGTGTGTGTGTGTGTGTTAGGGTATGTGCATGTTCATATGTGTATGCAGGTCATGTGTACATGTATTCTTGTGGATGCTAGAAATCAACAGGCTTGTTTCCCAGGAGCTGTCTACCTTGTTTTTTGAGAAAATTTCACTGAGACCCATGAAAAGCTATCCAAGTTTTTCTGCAATCCTCAGGAATCCATCTGTATCTTCCTTCCTATGCTGGGATTATGGAGAGGCTCTGCCATGCATTTTTACATTGGTTATAAGGCTTGAACTCATATTCTTATGTTTGTGTGATAAACACTTTACTGACTGAACAGTTTTCCCAGTTCTTGATTGTTTATTTTAGAACCCCTAAGAAGTGGTTGTCTCCTCTGAAGGCCCTAGAAGACTTCCTCTGTGCATAGAACATAGAGTTTCTGTTGTTGGACAAATTCAACTCTACAAATTCTTCTAGTTGTACTGAGTGTAATCTACTGGTGTTCATGAAGCCCGAGCTTGCCTTCAGTGGCTGTGCAAGGCACAGGGCTGGGGAGATGGCTCAATGGGTAAAATGTCTGCTGTATGAACATAAAAGCCTGAGTTTGGATCACCAGCACCTATTATAAACCACATGCAGTGTGCTTGTAATTCCAGTGCTGAGCAGGGAAAGGCAGAAGGAGCCTTAGGGGTACATGGCTAGTGAGCTTCAAGTTCAGTGTGAACCTCTGCCTCAAAAAATAAAATAGAAAATGAGAGAAGAAGAAAACTTCTGTTGTCCTCTAGCCTCTAGATGCCCATGCAGACACATACATTAGTATCCACATGCACTAATGTGCATTAGGAACACAAGTATGTAAACACACACACACACACACACACACACACACACACAAGGAAACAAAAACAAAACTAAGACAGGAAATATAAAAGTGGTTTTACAGTGTAAGCTTCAGACTCACCTGGAAACCAGTTAAGAGTACAATGTTTAGGTTTCATTCCGAGTGGAAATCTGGGGTGAGATTCAGCGTGTGTGTCTGAACATTACTCCAGATAGCTCTGAAGCAATCTCAACTTGAGCATCCACACTTCGTCTATTCCTTCTTCTATGGGCTTCTAGAGCATATAAAATGAACATGCAAACAAACTCAATAATCTATTCCATTAAATCTATCTTAAGTCAAGTGTACTAATGTCAATTTGATAAGCAGCAAGAATGATTGATCAGATCAAAGACCATTGAAAAAGAACAAATGATTTTGTCATTTTTACACCTGACAGTTAATTGGATTATGATTAGCATTGTGAGTAACTGTCACTATAGGACAAAATCCACCAAAGAAAACTACGGCAAGAAAATGTTAGATCTCTCTTCCCTTCCCTTCCTTCCCTTCCTTCCCTTCCTTCCCTTCCCTTCCTTCCCTTCCCTTCCCTTCCCTTCCCTTCCCTTCCCTTCCCTTCCCTTCCCTTCCCTTCTTTCCTTTCCCTTCCCTTCCTTTCCTTTCCCTTCCCTTCCTTCCATTCCCCATCCCCTCCCGGTATCTTCCCTTTCTCCTTCCTTCCCTTCTCTTTACTTCCTCACTCCCTCCCCTTCTCTTCCTCCCCTCTCCTCCTTTCCTCTTCCCTCCTTTCCTCTTCCTTTCAGTCTTTTCCTCCTCCTTTTCCTCACCTGCATTGCCTCCTTACAATTAATATTTATTATTTAGTTTTAAACACTGGAACAAACCTGTCTGCAGTGTTCTCATATCTAATCAAGAACATAACTGCCAGGTGTGATGGTGTGTACTTTTAATCTCAGTACCATGAGGCAGAGGCAGGTAGATCTCAGTGAGATTGGGCTAGCCTGGTCTACATAGAAGTTCCATGCCAGCCAGGCTACATGGGGAGACCCTACCTAAAACAAACAAAAACAAACAAACGCCTAAAACCAAACCAAACCAATCAACCAAATACCACCACCAGCAGCATTAAAGACAAGAAAGAAAGAAGAAAAAAAAACAGGTAATAGTAAGTGACTATTGGAAACTTCTGACATTGACACTCAGCCACTCAACAGTGAGCAGATTTAGAGAAGACCAGTGTGCTATCCTCACAGAATTACAGGCTCAAGTGGGCTATTGCCAGTCAGATGCTAGAAGCACAATCTCTCTACATTCCTGATTGTCCAGCTGTTTTCAATCACATCTGGCCACCATTCTTTTCATTCTTTGAGTCTTCTCTCGTTACCATGGAAGCCACAGACATAGAGTAACACCATGTGGAACTGTCAGGGTGGAGCAGTTTATGGTTCTGATTGTGGCTTGCCACACCACAGTAACAAGGGAAAACTTTATACACTGAAATGAGACCCTAAAAGACACAAAAACACTTGAAACGCTTCGTTTTACCTGCCATTTGCTCACTCACATATTCATCCAGGTTCAGTAATGGATTTAATTGACATTTCTTTTTGGAGTCTATTACCTGAGAGATTTTGGGCATTTGGTGTCACACAGTGTCAAAGGCCCCTTATGTAAACATCAATAAAATATGTTTTGGATTGGGCCTGTATCTCAGTTGGTAAGAGTACTTGCCTAGCTGACATAAAGCCTGGGTTTAGTTTCTCGGCAGCACATGAACTCGGAGAGGTGGTGTATGCTTATAATCTCAGCACCCAAGAAGTAAAGGCAGGAGGATCAGTAAGGCAAGACCTACCTTGGCTACATTTGAATTTTGACAATAGCCTTGCATATGTGAGACCTTGTCTCAAAATGAGAAGGAAGGAAGGAAGGAAGGAAGGAAGGAAGGGAGGAAGGGAGGAAGGGAGGAAGGGAGGAAGGGAGGAAGTAAGGAAGGAAGGAAGGAAGGAAAGAAAGAGAAAGAAGGAAGAAGGAAGACAGGAGAAAGAATTTCACACAATTTGAAATTTTGCCATGGTATATGGTACATGGTAGTGGTACATCCCTTTCATTCATTGCTCTGAGGAGGCAGATCTCAGTGAATCCAAGGCCAGCCCGGTTCCAGAGGCAGAGAGAGTTCCAGAGTTTCTGGCCAGGCACTTACATGATGACTTGTCTCAAAAACAAACACAGGACCAGCATAATGTGGAAATGAATATTTATTGCTGAATCTGTGTGGGTGAGTATGGAGGAGGTAAGCCTCATTCCCTGAAGGAGCAGAGAAGACAGGGAGAGCTGTGGAAATCCAACAGAACAATCAGTGGTGCCATTGGAACTACAAAGTTCCCAAGGGTAAGGTGGGGATAAAGGAGGTAGTTTTCAGCCTACCTAGCACAAGCAAACCCCTCCAGTTTGGGGGGACCAGTGGGGCATTTGGGGGCATTGAAGTAGAGGTGATTACTGTCTAACATTAAAGTTTAGCCTCCTTAAGTATCTTTCAATTGTGGCATTTAAACATTACACACCTGGAGTTTTTGAACTTTAAGTGCTGTAAAAAAAGTAAATTCACTGTTAATGGAGGCATTTCTGTGAGTAGGGGGTTGTTATAATGTCTCCCAGGCCTCTTTCCAGACAGAGTTCTGGGCTTTCAATAATTTTGTGTCAGTAAAATGAGCACCAAACCCAATCATTGAGCTGGTACAGCAACGGGAAGCTATAAGCTCAGGATAAGAAATGGAGCTGATACCAAAATTGTTAACTAAGTTATCTCCCAGTTTCAACTCTGTGGTTTTAACCATCTATGGTGTGTGTGTGTGTGTGTGTGTGTGTGTGTGTGTGTGTGTGTGTGTGTTGTGCATAGTTGGATACACATGTATTATTTGCCCATGCTTGTGGAGGTCAGAGGTCAATCAACCTCAACCAATGTTCCTTAAGCACACACTACCTGATTTTGTTTCGACATTGTCTCCCTTTGGCCTATAACTCACCAAGTAGACCATGCTACTCAGCTATCAAGGCTCAGGGATCCACTGTCTCAGGCTCTCTAGCACTGCATTGCAAATGTGTGTTACCATGTCCTGACATTTACACAAATTCTAGGGATTAATTTCAGGTCTTCATGCTTGTATGGCAACACTCTACTATGTGTAGTCTCTCTCCAGCTTCTTTTTTCAGTTTTGAATTAGATCCATGTTGACATATTAAGGTAAGTGAGGGATACAGGGAGTCAGGAAGCAAAGCAGGTGAAGGAAACAGATACGGATTTGTACTTCTATGCTAAGTTGGGGAAGGCATGCTTATATAAACGTAATTATACCTATACAGGAAGATAATAATAACATAGCATTGAAAGCCAATATAGGATAGAATATCAGGCCAATCCCCAAATATGATTTTAAAAAGAGGACCTAGGTAAGGAAATGGCCAACCAATAATCAGTCCAACTTGAGACCCATCCTATGGACCAACACCAATCCCTGACACTATTAATGATACTCTGTTATGCTTACAGATAGGAGTCTAGCTAGCATGACTGTCTTCTGAGAGATTCCACCCAGCAGCTAACTCAGACAGATGCAGACGCCCAGAGGCAAACAGTGGATTGAGCTTGGGGATCCTTATGGAAGAATACAGGGAATTCAGCCTGGAATTCCAGCCTTGAAAATTGCAGCCCTGAAGGGGATAGGAACTCCACAGGAAGACCAACAGAGTCAACTAACCTGGATCCTCGGGGTCTCAGAGACTGAAAGCACCAAACCAAGGCGCATACATGGGCTGGACTGAGACCTCTTTGAACATAGGCAGATGTTCATCTTTGTCTTCATGTGGGTCCTGAACAACTGGAGCAAGGGTTATGCCCAAACCCATTGCCTGTCCATGAAATATGTTCTTTAGCAGGGCTACCTTCTTTGACCTCAGTGGGAGAGGATGCGCCTAGCCTCACAGATACTTGATGTACCAGGGTGGAGCGAAACCTAAGTGGACCTCCACCAGCTCAGAGGAGAAGTGTGTGTGTGTGTGTGTGTGTGTGTGTGAGAGAGAGAGAGAGAGAGAGAGAGAGAGAGAGGAGAGAGAGAGAGAGAGAGAGAGAGAGAGAGAGAGAGAGAGAGAGAAAGTGCTCACCTAGGAACAGTATCAATGGACAAAGAAAATTTGACCCATGTACTTGTACAAACATGTATAATATGTATATACATATCATGAAATATTATTCAACCTCAAAGAGAAGGAAATTCTATCTGCTTTAATTACATAGATGAATCTGGAAGACATTAATGAGATCAAACCCAGCACAAAAATACAAACACCTAAAGTCCTCACCTGTATGTTAGGACTCTAAAATCTGCTATAGCTAAAAATAGAGAGCAAAATCTCCACTGGAATTTTTCTGTAACAATAGCATGAATACTTGAAATATCTTTATACTTCACATCTGAATTCAAATTACACATCTGACCACTGAGTACTTTTAGTGGAGATTGAATAAAAACAGGTAGATGCTGGTCAACTGGCAATTTGGAAAGGAATAGAGTTTATTGATCTACTGTATAACATGGTGACTGTAGTTAACAATGTATACCATATCTTAAAATCGTTAAAGGTGTAGACTTAAAATAATCACACCGTGAAAATGATAAGTACATGGGGTATTGAATGTTACTACCTTTTACAGTTGATGTATCCATCCCCATTGTATATTAGAACAAGACAAGAAAGGACACTGGCCCACTTGAACATGTGCCTCTGTCAGGCCTTGCTCATTCCCCATTCTCTCTGCCTTTTTAAAAACCATTAGATTACATTCCTAAGCCTGGCCACCAAGCTTTATTACCTCATTTGGCCACTTCTTCCTCCTGAGGCTGAGTACCAAGGTCCAGCTCTTGAAGTTCAGCAATCAAAAGCCCCATTTGGCTCAACTAATTAACATGTCCAATCAAAATTAACCATCTCAACCTAACCTGGGATTTCCCACTTTACCCTTATAAACCTGCATTTGCCTATGGTCCAGGCTTGTCTGCTTTCTATCGAGAAGCAGTGGTTTGTTCTTCTAGGACAAGTACCCCTTAACTTTCTCCGTTTCCCATTTTATCCCCTGTCTCTTGACTCCTTCCCCTTTTTCCTCTTCCTCTACCTCCTGTCTTTATCTCTTACCCCTGCTTTCTCTCCCTCTTGAGCAGTCAAGTAACACTTCTTGTGCTGAGAACTTGGTCTTGTGGTATTTTGTGCCTACTTCAAGGTTTTCTACAGATATCCCATAGTATCAGTAAATAATTATTTGTTCAATTGAATAGGAAGGGGAGACTAAGAAGATACTTGCTTTGTAAAGTCTTTTAAGGTAGTCTTCAATTTACAAAGCACAATCTCAGCCACACAACACAGGATAGAACCTTAGCTTTGGTTTGGAAGTTGAGTGTTCAATATTTCTCAAGAGTTCCCAAGAAACAAGTCATGAGCAGAATACTGGGATTCTCGGGGCTGTAGCTTTTATCAACTTGACACAAACCCAGGCATACCTAGGAAGAAGGATGCTCAACTGAAAAACTGTGTTCATAGAATTAGCCTATACACATATTTTGTGGGTATTTTTCGCTGTGGAATGATATGGTAGTATCTAGACCACTGCCAACCTTAGACAGGTCGTTCCCAGCTCTATAAGAAAGGTAACTGAAAAGCCAAGGAAATCAAGTCAGTAAGCAACCTCCTCCAAGGCCTGTACTTCAGTTCTGCCTCAACATTCCTGACTTGAGATCCTGCCTTGTCTTCTCTAGATGTTGAAATGTATCCTGTAAACCAAAAACATCCCAAGTAGGTTTTAGTCAATGGTTTATCATAGAAATAGAAACAAAACTAGAACGTTTGGCAAGCAATTTTGTTACTGCTCTGGTTCCTATAAGAAACCTCTGACTTGCTAGTAGCTCTTGTTTCTGAGGCCAACAATCTACCCCTAGCTGGGTTTGGTAGTATGAGGTCTCATCTGAAAAATCAATGTCCATTGGGTCTCCTGTTAGGAAATTTGATTTGGCATATGTCTCCTAAATTTCCAATGGCACCACCTAGCCAGATGATGGAATCAACATCGCCAGAATGTTCCCGAAAACTACTGCACAGGTGTGAGTATCCACAAAGATGGATTTACAAATTTGAATTGGCACCACTGGGCAGGTCAAAGGCAGGTAATAAAGTGAAGGTGCCTGCTGAGAACTGGAGCGGGTCTGGTCTGGGAGTAACCTGGAAATTGCACATGCTGAGTCTTTCATGGGTCCTGGGATCTTAGTGGGAGTCACAGCAGGGTGGTCAGTGGACATTGCTGCTTCTTGCTGTGTCTGTGACTTCAGGTTAAGCTGACTGTGAAAACCATAAACTTCTATTTGATAGAAGAATCATTTGTTATGACTTCTCTGGAGTGATGTTTCTCAAATGGATTGAAAAATCACCAAGTACAAATTACACTGTAATTCTTACATAGCGTGCACATGTGTGCATACACACACACACACACACACACACACACGGGGAGACAGAGAGAGAGAGAGAGAGAGAGAGAGAGAGAGAGAGAGAGAGAGAGAGAGAGAGAAGAGAACAGAGAACACACATAAGGCAGTCAAGTAAGATTTCAAGAAACAATATTTACTGTTACAACATAAAATGTACTATTGTACTATTTGGACTGGGGAGATGTATCAATGGATAACCTAACTAGTACTCAGGGAAGAGGACTGAGTTCATATGCTCCCACTCATGTAAATATCAAGGACAGTCGCATGTGTCTGTAAGCCAGCACTAGAGATAGAGATAGAAAGATTTCTGGAGCTCATTGGCCAGCTTGGCCAGCTAATTGATGATCTTTGGTTTTGGAGAGAAAGCCTGTTTCAAAATGAAGGTATAATAAAGGAGGACATCTGATTTGAGCTTTTGGCCTTCAAATACTTGTACATGTACACATGTATACCTGCACATGTACAGTTACATATTTACATCTGAACATATACTCCTACACATGTATACTTGACCATGTACTTCTACACATGTATACATTCATGTATACACCTTCATTTGTACCCTGCACATGTATACTTGCATATGTGCATCCAAACATGTATACCTGCATATGTACTCCTGCACATGTGCACCTTCATGTGTACTCCTGCACATGTACTCCTGCACATGGACTGAAACAGGAACAAAACAATAGACAATTAAATGATAACAGAAAATGCAAAGTTATATTATATTTTATGCCTTCTTTTCTATTTTAGACATTTCTAAACCATTCCATTTTGTTATAGTAGTGAAGAACAAAAGGTGTAATATTCTTATATTTTTGGTTGTGACCCTAACTTTTTTGACAGTCATCTCTCCAGCCCAGATTTGTATGTCCAAATTTCATTTACTCTTCTCAAATACATCCATGTTAATGGTTTAATCTTAGTTTGATACAGCTACAAAAATTCGGTGTGGGATGAATCCTGAATTTTCCTGTAGTAAGAGGAGTGAAGAAGAAAAGGAGAAGGAGAAGGAAGAGGAGCAGGAAGGGGAGAGAAAATTGAATGTAGATAGCTGTCTACACTAGGACATTGTAAGGACAATGCCTAGGAAAGAATAAACAGCAGCCAGAGGCCACCTCTCAAACCCTGG
The DNA here is from genome assembly GCF_011064425.1 of Rattus rattus. NCBI lineage: Eukaryota > Metazoa > Chordata > Mammalia > Rodentia > Muridae > Rattus > Rattus rattus. The sequence continues at coordinate 8,895,388 of NC_046163.1, read as the reverse complement.
GACAAATGGCTGAGGTGTTTCCAGGTTCTCCAAGCATCCCTCAGTATTTATCTGTTACAGGGTATGGCTGGTAAACTCTGTGATCTACCTCCCCTCCCCCAAATCTCTAGCATAGTGGCTGGGCTGCCTTCCTCCGAGGCTCTACTCTATATAACACAGCCATTTTTGTTACCTGCTTCTCTTTGACCTTGGTTGTCGTGGCTTCTGAAGCTAATTTTCCTCTCTTCCCTTCCCCCAACCCCTTTCCTCATAGGGCTCAGGGCCACATATACTCTGTACTCTGCCAGATGTTCCTGCCATTCACTTTATCTTCAATAAACGTTCTCTTCCACCTTACCTGGGAGCAATCATGTCCATTACTATTTCTTTCCTTTTCTTTCTGTTATTCTTTTTCTTTTTTCTTTCTTTCTGTTTTTCATTCAAGGTCTTTGTTTTCGAAGTTGGTCCTTGGTTGACATCTGGGGACTTGGCGATTGACATGTTCTCGGTAACTAAATCCTCATTGTAAATATCTATAGAATTGTCACATCTATATTCTATCTATATTCTATTGTCATCAATAGAATATGCTTGCAACTCAACATTCAAAGCTCTGCCTTTTGCAGTTGGGACTAGAGGTCTTGGTTAATGACCGCAGAGAGTGGTGGTTTGGTGACTTACTGTCTACTCTAATTCCACCCTGCATCGTGTTAGTAAATTAGATAGAAAACTTCTTTAGCTTTCTCTTTCTGAATTAAATAGGTTTAATTTTCAAATATAAGCATAGAAAAGCAAGAATCTCATGATTCCGACCGTACACCTGGAATATGACGGAAACATTCCCAGCATCCATTGGTGACCCCCAAGTGAATTACAGATTTCTGAATGCAGAGACAGAGGTCCTTGAACTGGCCATTCAGAGCCCCACAAATCATCTCGGGAATACTGAGGCAGCTATTTTTGATTATTTATTCCTTATTTTATGCAACCATTTCAATGAAAGTTCAAGGAGCAGGTCAGAGTTGATCCTCCGTCTTAGGCTTAGATTTAATTTAGAGAAATAGATGCTAAAAAGAAATAAGTGTTTTTAAATTTGAATTTGAATTTTAATAGGAAGTTAGCTTAAGCCCTTCTTTCAGGTAAAAGCTTTCTTTCCACAGCTGACATCATTTTAAGTGCTCCATATTGATTAAACACTTTAGCTGGATTTGTAAGTCTGATCAGAAAATATAAGTTGTAAATCACGATGAGATTCTCTCCTTTGATCCTACATTAGCTCTTTCTCCTTTGGCTATGATGATCATTTCTGATAAAATTCTGGAAACTAAAATCCATTTGGTTGGTAACAACTGCCCTTGTAAAACAGTTCAATGTACAGTTTTGTTAACATGCGTGAGTACAGATTCACTGGGACTGGGAGCCCAAATGAGGAACAATATACCTTGCAAGCTTATGGGAGACTAAAACAGAAACCATGTATCTTGCAGGTTAAGGTTTTCTATCTGCAGTTAAGACAGCTAAGGCTAAGTTCCTGTTGTTTCTATGTTAAGTCCTTGCAAGTCAAGCTTTCAATTTGTAATTGAGGATTAATTCCTGTTATTTAGATCTGGTGTAAATGGCAAAGCATGTTTTTCCACCTACACTAAACTTGTGACCCCATTCACATGATTCAATCCTTTCCCTTTTTCCTTTCCTTTCATTGTATCTTTCTAACTGTGTAACAGCCAACTTTTGTCCCTGTGAACACTTCCTCTCTCCTATAAAAGGGACTTCAAGAGGTCAGCAGGGGTTGGTCTCTAGAATTCTGGCTTAGGGTGAGATAGATAGCTGACCAGTCCCTGGCACACCCCTAAAAACAGGCTGCTTTTATTGTACAATTGTGGGTTTTTCTTTTTCCCTTATGATTTTCAAGTTTAAAAGAACCCTACTTTGCCAAGAAAAAAAAAACTGATTTCCCCATATTAATCTTTGTTTAATAACCTGTCAACGCTGTAGTCAAGTCACTGTGATGATGCCTGCATACTCTTTCGTCTAAGTCATAGGCTACCATTTTAAAAATAAATTTAAAAAAGATGAAAATTTCTTATTTGACACACGTTGTAGAACGCCATCCTCATGAGAGCATCTGTGACTATGCAAGCGGCCATTGAGATCCAGCTTCTTGACTTGAAATTACACAATACTAGGAGGGAGTCAGAAAGGGTCATCACCTAAGAGTCCCTTGCTCTCTCCTGCACCTGCTGTGGGCTCTTTGTAACGCTGCCCTAATTACCCATGGCTTTGTGGTCTTTGAAGCTTCTGGAGTATATAGACTGTGGAAGGCAAACTGAAGTGGGGGTACATCTTGGCATCTGTGGGTAAGTTGTAATCCTGTCTAGGGCAAGACTTAGTGGTGCTTTAGGGTTATCCAAAAACATGTAAGAACCCCCTCCCTACTCTGTAAGTAAGTCCTGTCAACTTGTTGATTGCCCAAGCTAGACTTTGGTGTGATTGTAGTGTGCTTTGTTATTGGAGGTCTATAATGGAGAATGGATATTTATTTTCATCTCCCCAGGGAAAGAGTTCTTGAAATAGCCGACTTGATTTTTTTTCTTTATACTTTACTGGTTGAATATAAACTAAGGATCTAACCTAGCTTACGTCTTCTTGCAAAGTTATTTATGGCATTGTTTTATGCATCCAGACAGAACTGAGTAGGTACCTATAAAACCCTCAAGGTACGTTTAACAAGGTCATTTAGTGTTTGGAACACAACACCAAATTTTAGCATGATCATGAGAACAATATAATGTCTGGGGCTTTACCTCTCCAGGCCAAGTGGACAGCTGAGAAAAACTGATTTGTTGAAATACACAAACAAAACAGTGTTTATATCTGGTGGAATTAGATGCTTGAATTAAATGCAAGTCTTGATCATTTGTTCTTTGATTGTTGGTTTCATAAGATGAGATTTAAGTTTAATTAAGTTGGGAATATGTTGGCTATCATTGTAAAGGATACTATTGACTAAACAGTATATCTATAAAGTCAGAGGGAGATTAAAATGTTGTAATTTGTTTTGAAAGCATTCTCCATTTATAGGTGAAGTGTAGAGTCTGAGGTTATGATAAAACATAATAAAATTAGCCACAGATCCCATGTATTCATATTCTCTCGAATGGTGGTTTTTAACTCTAAACAAAGTGAAAAATGTTTGCCTGCTGGCAGATAGTTTGAGGAAAGGACAATCTTGACTGGAGGAGCATGAGTGTAGGGGCTTGAGTAAGAGACTCAAAGGTGATCTCTTTCTCTCCTGCCCTCCCTCTCCTACCTCTTTAACAGAGCAATGTGTTAAAAAGAACATCAAAGGTGAACTTATCAGTAGAATTGAGGGCTAGATTTCTGTAGAGCTTGACTACTCCAGGAAAGCTATCTGTTGTGGTTTGCCCTGGAGTTATCTGTATGTTGATGCTAATTCCACTGCCTCAAGGACAGCAGCCTAGTCAGTACTCAGGAATCAGGTGACTTCACCAGAACCTTCTCCCCATTGAATTTGTAAAATAAAGGTGAGGTGCTGGATAGAAGGAGGCCTGTCTTTGTGTGTTCTTTCATGTGCAGATTTAAGTGTAATGGAGTGTGGGGCAGCTGGTCTGGGCCACCACTGAATTGGAATGTGTGCTTCTGGCAAGATATCCAGCAGATATATCTTGGGGCACTGCAGTGTAGACCTAGTGGGGATAAAAGATACTGTTTTTATTTTTTATATTTTTACAACAACAGCTATCAAAGGAGGAAGACTTACAAGCTAATGTATATTTAATTTTTTTCTTTTTTACTTCACAGCAGCCATGGCTTCTCTCTAGCCTGTTCTCTTGCTCTAGACATGTAGCACGACAGATACTCTTGGCAGCCCATCACTGTATTGCACATGGCATGCTCCTGGTTTGCAGTTTTTATGCCATTGTGTTATACAGCAGTATGGCCTTCAGTAAGCCCTCAGTCCTATGTCACATCAAAGTATTGGAGCTGATTTTTTTTTTTTTTTAGTCAGCATAACTCAATGCATGTGGGGACAGTGAATGAGCAATAAATGGGATTATTTAAGATTAACACATTATTTGAATGTGAAGAAGTGAAAACAGATGACACAATAATAGGAAACAAGGGATAAGGACAATGGCCTCCATTTGAATTCACCACCATTAAATATTTGTTATTTATTAAACTTATTTTCTGAAAATTTCATTCATGTATATAATGCATTATGGTTACTTTTAAACTCTTTCTTATATCTCTCCAATCCCAGTCAACTCTCCCTCTTTCCTACAGCTCCTTGGTCCAAGTTCATGTCTTTTATTTTGTTTCATGACCCACTGAATTTAACGATGTGAGCATGGGTTTAAGAGCATACATAGGAGCATGTTGGGCTCACCAGTAGGTACAATTGAAGTCAATGCTCCATCCTCCAGAATCCATCACTAACCAATAGGTCCCCAGGGAGTAGTATAATCTAATGACTACTTCTGTCTACAACTGAATGCTGATGGATCTAGTTTCATATAGGCTCAGTGGAGGCAACTGCAGCTTCCTGTTCTGAATAATAAAGTTCATGAATGCAACGGTCATGTCATTCCCAGCAGGTAGCATTTCACAGTCACCCTTCCTATCATCTGGCTTATTATCATTGTTTGAAACAGGGTCTCCTGTATTCCCTGCTGGCTACAAACTTGCTCTGTGGTAGAGAATGACCTTGGATTTCTGATCTTCTGCTTGCCACCCCATGAATGCTAAGATTACAGATGTGGATCACCATCCCCTGTTTAGGAGATGCTGGCATTGAACCCCGGGGATCTATGTATACTAGGCAAGAGCTCTACTACCGCAGCTATAACCTTAAGGGATATTTTAAAACCATTTGAATAATAGCATCCCATAATATACATGAAATAAAATATGTACACCTCTCATCTCATGCTCTGGAGGCAACTATTGCTACTTTCTTGGTCAATATGGTTCTAATTTCCCATGCATATTCAAGTACCTCCATTTTGTCTCTCTACCTATTGTTCATAAAGCAGTAGGAGGTTTCTGATGTCACTTTTATTTTGTACTTTAGCCCAAAGCCAGGGAAGTGAAAACACATGCAATCATCCATTACTGGGGTTTGTGGTACTGAGTCACATCTTTCTCCGAATCTTCCTTTTTCCCTTTCATCACAGTACTCAGGTTCTGCATCGTGTTACTTTGATCTCTGCCATCTTCTTATCACTTCTGACAACCACGACATCGAAACCTTTATTAGAGTGAACTTAGACATGAGCCGAGGCACAGGTCTTAACCTTGACTACACTTTAGAATCACCTGGAGAGCTCTTAAAACTATTGATGCCTGGGTCATGACCCAGGCTAATTAAATTAGAAGTTCTGAAGGTAGGGCCCAGGCTTGGCTGGTGTTTCAAAGCTCCCCAGCTGGTAATAATGTGCAGCCATGTTTGAGAACTGCTGGTTCAGAGCTTTGGGTATCAGGGCACTTTGGGTTTTAATTCTGTAATCTAGCACTGTAGTTCTTGATTTTGCATTCTGCATAAATTTTTATACACTTGACTGATGATATTTTTATTCTTGTTCCTGGCAAGAAATATCTGTTATGTGTCTTCTTTTCTTTGGGGGAATTCAACTCTTTTTCTCTTAAATTAAGTATAAAAGCATTTGGGGAGATGGCTCAGTGGGTAATGCTCTTGACATGCAGGCATGAAGATCTGAGTTCAGATCCCTAGAAATCATGGATGTGTCAGCAGGAGCCTCTGATCCCAGCACTCCTACAGAAAGATGAAGGCAGAAACAGGAGAACACTGGGAGCTTGAGGGCCACTTAGCGTGGAGTTAGACAACAGCAAACAATGAGGGGCTTTGTGTTAAACCAGGTGGAAAGTGAAGGCTGATACCTGAAGTGTTGTTCAGATTTCTACATACAAGCAATAAACAAGCAACATCATTTACACATGCAAATAATCCCATAACACATACTCACATATACACACAAACACATACATATCATACACACATGCATACACACAAACACACAAATATGCACAGCATACACATATGCACATACATCTCTCTCTCTCTCTCTCTCTCTCTCTCACACACACACACACACACACACACACAGTTCCTATAAATTTGGAAGTTGGTGATTAATTTTATTCTGTGTCAAGAAGACTTTATGTATTAAGAAAAATCATGACTCTGGATCATCAATCTGCATTATAGCTTAACCACCAATAGTGGTAATGCTGAAACATTTGGGTGTCCCTTTTGAGGAAGATTTTCAGCCTTCCTCTAGTTTTCTAACATTTCATTTTAATATACATGTGCCTGAATGGGCATCACAACTCATGATGATCAGATTGATAGCATCATCTCCAGGACTTGGGATACTGAGAACTATAGCAACACTGTCCACGTGACATCAAACAACCTTAACATGGGTATACACGTTCAATAAGATTAGGTATCTATTAATAGTTCTTCCTATCCCTCTGCCCTTCCCCTTCCTCCCTATACCTCTGTCCCCAGTGTATGGCCAAGTCTTTCTGGCCACATTGTCACAAAGACAGTATACAGGTCTTCAAGCTTCCCTTAGCTCTCACTTCACAGCTGCAGTCCTGGGATGATAGAGCATGCATCTAGACTTACAAAGTGTAATTTCTAAAGTGACATCATTTCAGCAGCATACCCATGAGTGTTAAAAGAGTTATTTCCAGTCAGATCACTGAGAAGAAACTTGGTGTTCCATGTAACTACAAAGGTCCTTATATAAAGATGAACAAAAGCGTCCAAACAGCAAGTAAGATGTCACCTGTCACTGCAGGCTCTGAAGATGGCAGAAGGGACTCCATGTAGAGACAGAGGCAGACTCAGAGGTAAAAGGTCTCAAGAACCAGTTTTTCCTGGTGCTTCCAGAAGGGCATGCAGGGCACCCACCCAGGGAATTATTCCTAGGTGCGGAGGGATTGTTAAAGTGTCTTAGTGTAGTGTCATGCATGTTTGAATTGGCTTGGAAGAGTGGTGAGTAGTGTGGCAGAGGACAACTGAGGTCAGAAAACAGTACTGCAAGTGTCCAGTGCACTTTTGTCCCTAAGAATCCGTTGGGAATATGTGCTTCCCCCATCCACCTCTTTGTCATAAAGATTGACAGAACTGAAGTGTTCTCAGCCCTATCACATGCACATATTATTTTATGAAGCATTTTGTAAAAATTTTTATCTATTACTGTTCTATAATGTATATATCTATATTAATGCATAAATTGCTGTTAAGGTCTAGGTTAAATATTAAGGCCTAGAGGCCTAGGTTAGGTTACATGGCTAGTCTGTCATTTTGTGCTATTACTCATATTATAAGGAAAACCTCTCATATGTTGTTTCTGCTGTTAGTAGGGAATTTTCTCATGCAAAAAAATGATTACATATCCTCTTATGTTCTATGCCCTTGGAAACCAATCATGATAGAAGTCAGTAGAATTGTTTTGTATAGTTACCCACAATAAGCATGGACCAGAACCAATCACCCAACAGCACTTCCTGCACCTGTGTATAAGCTTTTATGGCAATTGCTTTTATAAGCTGCCCCTGGGATGGACTTCAGCATAAGAGAGACACCTGCACCAATTTAAGAAACTATTTGGAATAAGACTTTTATTTTGAGTAGTAGTCTAGTAAAGTTTAAGACCTCCCTGAGAACTAATATCCTACTTGGCAGAAAAAGACATGTACATATAACATCCTGGTTAAGACATGAATGTTAGACAAGTCCCATCCTTGTAGACATGACACGAATATTAGATAAGGAAATTCCACTGCCATAGTTGAATAGCCCAACTAACAGGAATAGAATTAATGTACAACAAACACAGGTTCTTAAGAAAATCCCCTATGTCTAAATCCTGATTGGTGGAACAACTTGGCATAGATTTCAGGATTTTAGGGTTATAAACCCTGTAGGATCTTAACTCAATGTCACAGTTCAGTTCCCGAATAAGGATCATGGCTCTGATCAATCAGTCGTGGGGTATATGCTCAATAAACTATTCCCTTCTGAGTGATATCAATGTTTGTGTGGTTTACGAGTGACTCCTGGACTCCAACAATAGCTACATTAACTACATATAATTTAAAATAATATTTTAACACTTTGAATGTAACTTAAGAAACAAAGTAATTTCTGATGAGATGACAATATATTCATTCCAACATGTACTCTCTTAGACATACTTAGAAAGTTAATATTTGTTGAAGATAAATAGGCATTTTAAAGTTTTACTTAAGTATGCATTTATTTAGTTTTTTTGTTTTTTAGATAGGGTTTCTCTGTGTATCTTGGAACTCATTTTGTACACCAGGATGGCCTCTAACTCTGAGATCAGCCCGTTTCTGCCTTTCAGAGTTTTGGGATTAAAGGTGTATGCTGCCATGTATAACTTATTTTTTATTTTTATGTCTCTGTGTGTCTCTGTTTATGGAAACACACGCATTCATGCGGGTGTGAGGAGGCAAGAAGAGGTTGTCAGATTCTGTGAAATCGGGAGTTTAGGATAGTTTATAAACCACCCAATATGGATACTGGAAATTGAACTCATATATTCTGCAAGAGCAGCAAATACTCTTAACCACTGACTAGTCTTTCCAGTGCCAGGCAATTTTGTCCACAAATATCTTTGTGCTTATATGTCTATAAACAAAACAAACTCAAACACTGAGATTGAAGCTGCCCTTAGTGACACAGTGTTCTGATCAAGGCAACTCTTTGATGTTTTAAAATAAAATATAATATAAGCCTCTCTCTATTTTTGTTAAGGTTGGGTTCTAGACATAAAAAATCCACAACTATTGAGGCTGTGTAGATAAAGATGGCTCCGTGGATAAAGAAGTATAGGATCACGTGTGAATAATTGAGTCCACATACTCATATAAAAGCCAGGGAGGTGTGGTGGCCGTCTGTCATCTCAGCACTCAGGAGGCAGAGAAGGGAGGATGGGAGGGATGGTTGAGAGCACCTTGAGTAAGCTGGCCAGCAAGACTAACTGGAAGAGAAGAGCTCTGGGCTCAGTGAGAGACCGTATCTTAATAAAGAAAATGGAGCACGACTGAGAGTGAGAACCATTGTCAACCTTAGGCCTCCATGTCCAGGCTTGTCATGCATATCTGCACACTCATGAACCAAAACACATGAACATGAACACACACTCTACCAACATTATGCCAAAGAATCAACATCAAACTCCTCTAAAGACCCTGCAGTTTATGAGTAAATAACAACAAGATAGGCAAGTTTAGAATTAAAGATGTTCACTCAACCTCCTCCCCAAACCAATGCAAAAACCCATAAAACAAACTTAGAATACCAAATGAGGAGCAGTGCCAGAGAGGTCTTAAACATGTATGACAGGGATAGAAATAGAGACGTCATTCTAGGAAATGCACTGAAAGGCTTGCCAAAATGAACATATCCAATACCTCTTTTGATCCCAGGAAATATACTCAATAAAAGCAGCATCCAGGAAGATGCATGCTGAGATGTTTATAGCAGTACAATATTTAAAGAGGCCATCCTATCCATTGCCATTCAAATGACAATTTATGATGTATTTATAAAAAGAGTTTGATTTAGCTATAAAATGGGTTACTGTTGTCATTGAAGTATTATGGATGAAGATCACGGATAAAATGTAAACAAAGATAATTATGAAAGACTCTATAGATTCCAGGGAGATAATTCAGTTAATAAAGTGTTACCTTGAAAGTATGAGGAGCAGAGTTTGATCTCCAGAACCCACCTTTTTTTTTTCCTTTTAAGAGGCAAGCATGGTGGTTTCTGTTGCTAAATTAATCACTGGAGAGATTGAGACAGATGAGTTGCTGGGGCTCCCTGTCCAGCCAATCTAGCCTAGTTGGCAACCTTCCAGGCAAGGAGAAACTCTAAGAGGAGGTAGATAATGCCTGAGGGATGACATCCAAAGGAGTCCTCTGACCTCTACAGACAGACAGACCAACTGATAGATAAGCAGACAGAGAGACACACACCAGACAACACAATGACTGACCTGTATCCACATGTACACCTGAAGAAGTGTATAGTATATGATATTCTGTAAAATGTTTAGAGGAACCCAAACTAATTTGTAGTGAAAACAGTGAGAAGTGTGACTAGCTCTGACACAGATGGGATGGACGCATATCCTATAGAATAATCCAACTGATAATTACACATTTGGAAAACTGTTTTTGATTATTTAGTTAAAATATATGAGTTTTGCTTTTTAAATGTTTACAAAACAAAATGAAACAAATGATTTACTTCTTTGACGAGGGGCATTTTTTTTGAGGTTATTTTAAAATTGTGTGTGTGTGTGTGTGTGTGTGTGTGTGTGTGTGTGTGTGAGTGTGGCAGGAGGTACACATGAGTTACACTGTCCTCAAAGACAAGAAAGGGATGTAAGATTCCTTATGGTTGGAATTACTGGCAGTTGGGACCTGCCTGCTGTCGATATTGGGAACTATACTAGGGTCCTCAGCAAGAGCAATGTGCTCTAGAACATTCTCTTAGGGTAGAAATATTATTCACGTTGCTGAATTTACAGTATCCTGTTTGCCAGTATCCTGTTTGCTGATTACTAAATTTTTTGTACTATTATAACTAAGTATTTGCACCAAATTTCAACTGTCATCAGGGAGGTAAACGGAGTACCACTAAGTCTGAGATATGTTCTAAGTAACTCAAACCCTGCTACTTTCTGTGCCACACAAATTTTCATTTTTCCAGATGTCTTACTTGACTTTTTTCAACTTAAATGTATTCTGAGAAAAACTGTATATTGTTTTACATAAGTAGACAATTAATTTCAGTTGATATAGATAGCAATTACAAAATACAGTACTTTTTTTTTCTTTTATGTTTTTTTTTGGAGCTGGGGTCCGAACCCAGGGCCTTGCGCTTGCTAGGCAAGTGCTCTACCACTGAGCTAAATCCTCAACCCCCAAAATACAGTACTTTATTTGATATTATATGTTAAAATATATTATATTGAAACACTAATATAGCATTATGGTTTGTAGAATTTATTAGAATAATCATTGTTTTCCTGTGTGTGTGTGTGTGTGTGTGTGTGTGTGAACATGTGTGTTTCTGTATGCCCAAGATATGTGGAGGTCAGAGAACTATTTGGTTAGTTGTTGCTCCTCAGGCAATGTCTAACTTTGTCTTTTGAGACAGGGTCTTTTATTGGCCCAGAACTCACCAGGTAGGCTAGGCTAGGTAGCCAATGAGATCGAGGGATCTTCCTGTTTCCACTGACCCCCACACCCCAATTAGAATTAGAAGTAAGAACCACCTTGTGTGTGTGTGTGTTTTTTTTTTTCTGGAATCTAGGATTTGAATTCAGATCATTGTGTTTATTAAACCATAACTTAATTAACTGAGTCGGCTTCCTTGGCCACAATTTGTTTTATAATTCTTTGAAAATTTCATACATGCAAGTATTAGATTTTGATTATTTGATCCCCCCTTTTCTTGCTTTCTTCCAACCCCCTCTATTTCCTGCTGAATCCCTGGGATTTTGCGTCCTTCCACCCAGTTCCTTCTGCTTTAAAGTCTTTTCATTTCTTCATCTACTGAGTTTAATCGGATTGCTTTTATGAAGATGAGTCAAGGAGTATTTACTGGAACATAGATAACTCATAAGTGGCTTCATCACTAAAAAAGGAACTAATATTAGAATGATAATAAAATAAAAATAGCACCCAACCGAGGCATGAGAGGGCCAGAAGTTTAGGAAGATGATTGCATTAATTGCCATTTTGAGATTGCTTAGTTGACCCTGTATGTTATGTGGACAGTGAGCGGGTATGCTTCTATTCCTCAGCTAACCTGATTTATCCCCAATATCTCCTGACAAGAAAAACGAATTCACATATACATCTCTTTCTAGATGTGTAGACTTACATTTTTTATGGTTTTTCAATACCTGGATGGACTATTTTCAAAGAAATATACCACTGTGGGTTTAGTTTAAGATTTAAAATAAGACCCAGATACTCAGTTTTGGTTGGTTTCAGTGAGTGAGTGGATTTTAACCTGGGGGAGGGTGAATGATCAGAACAGAGTTGTGTTTAGCAACAGAGCAATTCACACTAATGTGAAAAATCAATAGAAAAATTCAGCTCAAGGTTGATTTTTTAGTGAAAAAGTCAATAAGGAGTTCTTTCCATAAAGGAAAGACAAATATGTCATGTTTCTGTGTTCTCATGTTTCAGAGATGTTTTTAACACAGAAACATAATTTGATTTAATTAGTCCTATGTGTATGCACCACACATGTGATGTGTAAATTTGCAACATCACCTATAAAAATTCTAATATGTTGAGTTTAATATGAATGTAGAAAGATAGGCCTAAATTCCAAGACCAATAGGAAGTACTAGACAGGAGAAATATCTAAGTTGGTAGAGTGCCTGTCTGAAATACATAAATGCCTAGGTTTGAGCCTCAGTATCGCACAGAACAGGCATGATGGCATCTGTAATTCCAGCTCTTGGAAAATGGAGGCAGGAGAATCACAGTTTAAATGTCACCCTGAGATACACAGTGAGTTGAAAGACAGGCTGGGATATAAGAGACCTGCCTACCACAAACACCTGTCTCATCAGGGGAAAAAATCACTTCAATATTAGATTGAATTAGATACAATTAAGAATTTGAAGATCAAAACCAATCAACTAGCTGCAATTATTTTCATTGTCATTTTTAAAGGGTGTGTTTCTCATTTATAGCTACTGAAAAGATTATACAAAAACGAAATTGGGTAGAAAGGAACAATTAATACAGGAGAGGCAGAGAACAAGTTGGGAGTGAGGTCATCGGTTTCTGCTGATTTGATATCTAGTAATTACTTTCATTGGAACAAAAAAGGGTGTGAGAAACTAAAAGGTCCTCAGCTGAAAATAAGTCTAAAGGGAGGAGTAAACCCAGTTTGGAAAATGGCCTCGGAACTTTCTGAACTTGTGGTTGAATGGGTGAAGAGAATCTAAAGGAAATTTATATTTTGAGAGTGTTATTTTTTGTACATACTCACTTACAAATATAAATATATGCACAGAAAGGCTAATTGCACATAGTAATGTTCAATCATGCAGAAACGCATGCACAGAAACTGAAGAATACAGAAACACAGACTCCCATCAACACAACCTTCTAGTTGATATATAATATGCTGCTGTGACTGTTTAGAATATGATTATGAGGGCTGCCATCTTACTGGAGAAGCTTTTCTATCTTTTTTTCATCTTTATTAAATTGGGTATTTCTTATTTATAGGCATCAATGTTCTCTTCACGCAGAGTCAAGAATAAGGGTTATTGAAGGGCTTCCTAGAGAACAGAACCATGGACATCATTTTCCAGCCTCAGAGAACGACACTGGACAGCATGATTTAAGAACTAAGACCTAAGTTCAATGACCAAGAAGTACTCAGCAACAGAAATGTCTCAGTTGGAAGGTGCTTGCCTGAAATTCATTAAGGACAGGGTTTGAGCCTCAGCTTTCCATGGACCAAGTATGATAATCCATGCTTGTAATCCAGCACTTGGAAAGTGGAGGCAGGAGGATGACAAGTTCAAAGTCATTCTCAGATTCATAATGAAATCAAGGAATGCCTGGGTTATATGTCACTCAACTCATGACTGATGACGCTGTCAGATCTACTGTGGGATTTCTTATGGCACACATTCTATCCTGTTCATCAGCTGTTGCCTTTTGGTTGCCCGAGGAACATGTCACTGTTCATTTTAGTTTATAAGTTTGCAAATTGAGAGGAATCATGTTTGGAGTGGACTCTAGATACTTTTATGACGTCCTAGAATTTGAGTTTCAAATTGCAATAATATAGCTTATGCTTTCATTTTTTTCAAGAAGAACAGATTCATTAGATGGACATAAGAGAAGGAAATGTGGATGCATAACTCAAAGACCAAACTTTCTAGTTGTAGAAGGTTTTTTTTTGCCTTGTCCAGCCTTGGTGGGAGAGTTTGTATCTAACATTATTGTAATTTTGTATGCCACATCCCATTAATATTCCCGAGAGGCCTAATTTTTTTAAGGGAAATGGAAGAGGAGGAGTAGATCCGGTGGAGAGGTAAGTGGGAAGGAGGATGGGGGAGAATGAAGGGAAGGGAAACTGTGTTCAGGCACTAATATATGAGAGAACAACAATAAAAGATTATCTACCTCTCATTTGGTGAGGGACTAAAAATTTGCTCTTTTCAGGTTGGTCTAGCCAGTCATGTGATCTGCTTTAAAAATCAGCCTATGGATGTCCTTCTCCAGGGTCTAGTCAGATGAGTCCTTCCAAGTCTCCCTTCCGAGCACACTCCCCAGGTCTAGCCTGGTCTCACAGCCAATGCCCTGGCCTACTCTGGTCACCACTACTTGCATCGTTGCATCATGACCAACATCTAGGCTTCTGCCTAAGCATGATTGACAGACCTCATCCATGCCATATCCCACCTTTCTACCCTGCCAGATCCTGCATATCCTTCTTCAGGTCTAGACATATTAGAATGCCTGATCCTGCCTATATCTTCCCCAACACTCAGATCTACCCCACACTCTAGCCTTGATCCATGATTCACATCCTGCTCATTAGCCATATCCCCCAATTTCAATGCAATTAATCCATATCCAATCCCTAGACCTAACCACCCTCCCCCCATGAACAGCATCTCTGATGCTCCAACCTGCTCTGTCCATATCAGTCACAGAACTAACAAAGTAGTCTACATATCTAGACCTCCTTCTAAAATTTAACAATATGAAAGCTAAAAATAGACTCCTCCCAAACCCTCAGCAATCCTTTAGAAATGTTTACTAATGGAAATTACCTGAATGAACTCCAGGACACAGAATTTAAAAAACTTACATAAACTTCATCAAGTAATTCTGGGAGTTCAAAGAAGACTCAAAGAAGTGTCTCTGTGAATTTAAGAGAAACAAGAACTTGAAGATAACAAATATTTAAGTGATACATAAGAAAACACAAACTAAAGGCTAATGGAAATTATGAAAACAGTCCTGCATTTGAGAATGGGATTCAATAAGGAGATAGAAACATTGAAGAGGATGCGAGATGAAATGGAGATGGAACTGAGACACATAGTAACCCAAGCAGAAAATCCAAAGAACATCTCCACAAGTAGAATGAATCAAGCAGAAGATAGAATATAAGGACTCACAGGTAAACATGAGAATCTAAATAAAATAATCAACATATATGAAACACACACACACACACACACACACACACACACACACACACACACACACACACACAGAAAAGGAACATAAAGAAAATGTGAGCCACCATGAAAGAAATGTGAAACTTTGTATTACAATAACAGATGAGAGAGAACAATCCCTGCCCAAGGGCATAGACCAGATCTTCAACAGGGGTAAAAAGAAAGTTCCCAAAATTAATAAAACAGATACCCATGCACATCCATGAAATGCACAAAAGACCAAGTAGATGAGACCAGAAAAGAAAATTCCTACTGTGTATCATAATGAAAACACTAAGTACACCAGAAAAAGAAAGTGTATTGAAAGCTACAAGAGGAAAATCGTAAGTCACATATAAAGAAAACCCATCAGAATAATAGCTGACTTCTTAGTGGAAATTTTAAAATCCAGAAGGGCCAGGGGCAAAACATTTCAAGCCCCAAATGACAATGATGACCAACCTAGAATAACCAGTACAGAAAAACTATTCATCATAGATGAAGGTGAAGAAAAACATTCCATAATATAAACATTCTTAAACACTTTATATTCAACAAACCAAACATAAGGAAAATTCAGAAAGCAATGCTTTTGGATTGAAGAGAAAAATGGAATAGCCAAGGGACTGTAGAAAGAAACATGAAGCCATAATTACGAAAACACAAAGTACCACTGTGAACTCAAATAAAGACACCCAAAATCAATAACACAAAGACCTTGATAAACACACACATTCTAACAATAACTTTAAAAATTAGTGATTTTAATTCTCTGATCAAAAGATATAAGTTGAATGAATGGATCAAAAGACATCCTTCTATTGTTTATAAGAAACACATATGACCTTTGAAGATAGGTATTACCTTAGAGTAAAAGGATGGACAAAAGTACTCTAATCAAATAGGACCAGGAAGCAAGAAGGCATTGAAATTCTAATATCTGAAAAAACAAGTTCAATCAAAGATTAATCAAGAGAGATAAAAATGATACTTTATTCTATTCAAGGGAAGAGTTCTTGGTTAAAATACATTATTATCAACAACATATATAGATCAAATCCTAGTATAACTCAGTTTCATACAAAATGTACTGCTGCATTTTAAGGCAAAGATTAACATCAATCTAATAATAGTATGGGGTTTCAATATCCCACTTTCCCTAATAGACAGGTCATTCAGACAGAAAAATAAAAAGTAATATCAGAATTAATTGACATAATTTTTCAGACTTAACAGCATATGTCACAAAACCATTCTACTCAAGAGCACACATAAGCTTCTCTAAAGTGGACCACATCCTGGGATACAAAATGAAACTTTACAAGTTCAAAGGCATTTAAATAACTCCATGTACTATATCTGACCATAATGCAATAAAAAAGTTGACAGCAAAGAAATCTCTAGTAAATACACAAACCCAGGGAGATTAAATTACCTCCTCAAACTAAATGAAAACAAGAAATACAACATAACAAAACATCTGGGTCACACTGAAATTAGTATTATGAAGAAAATTTACATTTGTAGTTGCCTATGGTTGAGAGAGAGAGAGAGAGAGAGAGAGAGAGAGAGAGAGAGAGAGAGAGAGAGAGAGAGGGGGGGAGGGGGGAGGGGAGAGGGGAGGGAGAGAAGGAGAGGGAGAGAGGAAGAGAGAGCCCTTACCTCATAGGCCCACCTGTCTCCCAGGAGACCATCTCTACCAGGAACATAGATGAGACCCCCAACCCAATATCCCTGTCTGCTGGGACCCTACAGAGACCAGTAGATATGGGCTCTGCCCTGCCCTGTCAGAGCTCCATCTTTCTTGCTCTCTGTACCTCCATCTGCACTCAGATTGGCACATTGCTCTCTGACGCCACAGCTCTCCCCACCTCTCAGGAGACTTGCTTCACAGGACCCATGTCAGCCAACATCAGAGACAACAGATGGCTAAAGGCAAGAACATAATCAACAGAAGCCAATGTAATCTGGCACCACCAGAACCAGCTCTCCTACTACAGCAAGCCATGGATATCCTAACACACATGAAGAGCAAGATCGTGACTTTAAATCCCTTTGCATGAAGATGATAGAAACTTTTAAAGAGGATATAAATAATTTCCTTGAAGAAATACAGAAAAACAGTCAAACACGTAGAAGCCATTAAAGATCAAACAATTAAATCCCTTAAGAATACAAGAAAATACAAAACAGGTAAAGTAAATGAATGGACAAGTGTTCCAAGACTTAAAAAAGGAAATAGAAGCAATAAAGAAAACACAAATGGAGGCAACCCTGGAGATGGAAAACCTGTGAATGAGAATAGGAACTACAGAAGCTAGCATCACCAACAGAATACAAGAGATGGCAGAGAGAATCTCAGATGTAGAAGATACCATAGAAGATATTGATACACTGTTCAAAGAAAATGCAAAATGTAAAAAGTTCCTAACCCAAAACATCCAGGAAATTTGAGATACAATGAAAAGAACAAACATAACAATAATAGAAACATAATAATAATAGGGTGAACATTCCCAGTTCAAAGGGCCAGGAAACATCTAGAACAAAAGCATAGAGAAAAACTTCCTTAACATAAAGAAATAAATGTACAAGAAACATACAGAGCACCAAATAGATGGGACCACAAAAGAAAATTCTTCTGTCACATAATGATCAAATCACTAAATGTACAGAACAAAGAAAGACTTTTAAAAGCTGCAAGGGAAAAAGGCCAAGTAACATACAAAGACAAACCTATCAGAATTACACCTAACTTCTCAATAGAGATTTTAAGAACTAGAACAACTTGGACATATAATTTGCAGACCCTAAGAGACCACAGAGGTCAGCCTACACTATTATACACAGCAAAATTCCCAATCACCATAGATGGAGATACCAAGATATTCCATGACAAAAGCAAATTTAAACAATATCTTTCTACTAACTGAACCATATGGAGAATTCTAGGAGGGCCAACCAACGAGAGCTTCCAGGGACTGAGCCACTACCCAAAGACTATACATGGACTGACCCTGAGCTCCAACTACATAGGTAGCAATGAATAGCCTAGTAAAAGCACCAGTGGAAGGGGAAGCCCTTGGTCCTGCCAAGACTGAACCCCCAGTGAATGTGATTGTTGGGGGGAAGGTGGTAATGCGAGGGAGGATGGGGAGGGTAACACCCATATAGAAGGGGAGGGGGGCTTAGGGGGATGTTGACCGGGAAACTGGGAAGGGGAATAACAATCAAAATGTAAATAAGAAATACTCAAGTTAATAAAGATTTAAAAAAAAAAGAAGAAAACACAAGAAATTAATCATCCCTCAGAAAAACCAAAAGAAGAGAAACACACACATATACGAACACGCACACACATATACAAACACACAAACACACACACATACATACACACTACCACCTCTACGAACAAAATAACAAATAGGAAATAACAACCTAACAACCATTGATCATTAATATCTCTCTATATCAGTGAACTCAATTCACCAATAAAAAGACACAGGCTAACAGACTGGATACCTAGCAGTATCCACCACTTTGATGCCTACAAAAAACACAACTCAGCAACAAAGCCAATCACTGCCTCACAGTAAAGAGCTGAATAAAACAAGAGCTGTTTGGAAAGAGCAACAAGTTGGAGTAGGCATTATAATATCTAATGAAATAGACTTTAAACCAAAGCAATCAAAGGAGATGGGGAAGGGCAGTTTCTACTCCCCCCACCTCAATCTAACAAGAAGAAGTCTCATTTCTCCAAATGCAAGGGCACTGACACTTATAACATTTCTAAAGGAAATTTTAATAAGCTTTGAACACATATTTAAAAAACCATACAATAATAGAGGGAGACTTCAACACTAGACTCTCACAAATGGTCAGGTCATCAAAACAGAAACTAAACAAAGACAGAATGAAACTAAGAGATATATGTACCAAATGGATTTCACAGATATCTATAGAACATTCTCCCCCAAACCAAAGAATACCTTCTTAGCACCACACAGAATCTTCTCCAAAATTGAGCATATATTCATATACAAAACAAATCTCAACAGATACAAGAAGATTATAAAAACCCATTGCAATCTATTAGATCACCGTGAATTAAGCCTGGACTTCAACAACAGCAGAAATGACACAATGGCCACACACTCATGGAAACTGAACAACTTTCTACTGATTGATCACTTAGGGAAGAAAGAAAGCAACTGAAGACTTTCTAGGATTCAAAGAAAATGTAGGTATAACATACCCAGACTTATGGGATTCAATGAAAGCAGTGGTAAGAGTAAAAGTTTTAGCACTACATACATTCATAAAGAAATTGGAGAGATCTATAATAGCAACTTAATAGCACATCTGAAAGCTCTAGAACAAAGAGAAGCAAACACATCCATGAGGAGTAGACCCCAGAAAATAGTCAAACTTGGAGCTGAAATTAATCAATTAGAAACAGAGAACAATACAAAGAATCACCAAAAACTAAGAGCTAGTTCTTGAGAAAACCAACACGATAGACAAACCCTTAGCCAAAATAACTGAAGGGTACAGAAGTAGTATCCGAATTAAGAAAATCATAAATAAAAAGGGAGACATAAAAACAAAAACTTAGGAAATTAAAAATTCTTTAGATATTACTTCAAAAGCCTATACTCACAAAACTCGAAGATCTAAAATAAATGGATGTCTTTATAGGCAGGTAACATATACCAAAGTTAAGTCAAGATCAGGTAAAATATCTAAATAGTCCCCTAACCTTTAGGACATAGGAGCAATCATTAAAAACCTGCCAATCAAAAACAAAAACAAAACAAAACAAAAAAACAAAACAAAACAACAAAACAGAGCCAGATTATTTAAGTGCAGAATTCAACACTCCTCAAAGTATTCCACAAAATAGAAACAGAAGGAACACTATCTAATTCATTCTATGAGGCCATAGTTACCCTGATACTTAACCATGCAAAGACTTCCCCAAGAAGACAACTTAAGACCAATTTCACTTATGAACATCAATGTGAAAAAATCAATAAAATTCTCCCAAATGTAATCCAAGAACATATCAAAAATATTATTTAGCACGATCAAGTAGGTTTCATCCCAAGGATGCAGGGATGGTTCAATATACAAAAATCTATCAACCTAATCCACTCTGTAATCAAACTGAAAGAAGCTGGAACCATACAATAGAAACAGTAAAGCATCTTTAACAAATGGTGCTGGTCTAACAGGATATTTGCATGTTGAAAAAGGCAAATAGATCTATATGTATCACCTTGCACAAATCTCAAGTCCAATTGGGTCAAAATCTCCAACATAAAACTGGTTACACTGAATCTAATAGAAGAGAAAGTGGGAAATAACCCTGAACACATTGGCACAGAGGAAAACTTCCTAAACAGAATACCAATGACTGTTGTATGTAGAAGGGGAAACAGAATTGTCATGGGAAGCAGAGAGAAGGAGGGACCTTGGTGGGGCAGGGTAGGGGAAGGGAAGTAAGGGAATAGGATCATGTATGAGGAGAGACAGGAGAGAGGCCCAGAAGTTCAGGAAAATGAAAGGAAATATGCAGCTGTTGGCTGTGTGGGGATGGGGGCAATGTCCAGGAAGTCCCAGATACCTGGGATGGGGGAGGTTCTCAGGAGTCAATGTGGATATCCAGAGCAAGGCACTCTCACTGAGGCAAATGAAAGAGAGGATAAGCTGAGGAATCCTGTGAGCAGGGACTGGAGAGGGGGTAATATTTAGGATGTAAATAAGTAAGTAAATAAATAAGTAAATAAATGAACCCAAACACACATACATATGCATAAATTCAGCAAATATACATTGACTGCAACATACACACACACACACACAGAGGGAGGGAGAGAGAGAGGGAGCGAGACAGAGACAGAATTGGAAAGAAAGAATACAAAGAATTGATTTAATGATGCAACTCAAATGTCTAAGATCAAAAACTCTCGTGATATTAGATGCTGGCAAGAATGTGGAGAAAGAGGAACACCCCTCCATTGTTGGTAGGATTGCAAATTTATACAACCACTCTAGAAATCAATCAAGAAGTTCCTCAGAAAATTGAAAATAGTTCTACTGGAAGACTGAGCTATACCCCTTCTGGGTATATAACCAAAAGATGGTCCACCATATCATAAGGACATATGATCTACTAGGTTCATAGCAGTCTCAACTATAATAGCCAGAAGCTTGAAATAGCCTAGATGTTCATTAACTGAATAATGGATACAGAAAATGTGATTCATTTACATGATGGAATACTACACAGCTATTAAAATCAAGGACATCAGGAATTTTTCAGACAAATGGATAGAAGGAGAAAATATGCTGAGTGAGGTAACCCAGACCCAAAAGGACACACATGGTATATACTCACTGATAAGTGGATTTTAGCCAAAATTTCAGATTACGCATGATACAACTCACAGACCATATGAAGCTTAACAAGAAAGAAGGTCCAAGTGTGGCTCTCACTTATAAGGGAGAACAAAATAACATAGGAGACAGATGGAGAAGAAACCTGGGTAAGAGAGGGGAAGAGGGGAGGAAAGAATGGGGCAGGATCAGGTATGGTGGAGACAGCAGCGAAGCCCAGAAGGCCAAGAGAAAGAATAGAAATATGCACCATTGGGGAATCTCTAGAAAGTCCCAGACACCAGAGATGTGAGAGCCTCTGATGGGGATAACCTTAGCTGAAATGTCCAACAGTGGGGAGATGGAACCTAAAGAGACCACTTCCAGTAGATAGACATAGCCCCCATTTGAGTTATGAGGCTGCACACCGAGTTCAAAATTTTTGACCCAGAAATGTTCCTGTCTAAAGGAAATACAGGGACAAAAATGGAGCAGAGACTGAAAGAAAGGCCACTCAGAGACTGCCCCATCATGGGATCCATCCCATTTGCAGACAGCAAACTCTGACACCATTACTGATGCCTTATTGTGCTGGCAGACAGGAGCCTACCATGACTGTCCTCTGAGAGGCTCTACCAGCAGCTGACTGAGACAGATGCAGATACCTATAGCCAATCATTGGACTGAGGTCAGGAACCCCCATGGAAGAGCTAGTGGAGAGGCTGAGGCAGCTGAAGTAAGTGACAAGCCCTTAAGAAGAACAATAGCATCAATTAACTCAGACCTCTTAGAACTCCCAGGAATTAAGCTGCCAACCAAGGAGCATACATGTGCTCATCTGTGGCCCCCGGCTACATATGTAGCAGAGGACTGCTTTGTCTGGCCTCAGTGGGAAAGGAAGTCCTTAATCCTATAGAAACTTAATGCCCCAAGGAAGGGGATGGGGGTGAGGTGGGAGTGAGTGGGTGGGGGACAACCCTCTCAGGAGCAAAGAGGAGGGGGACAGTGTGAAGAACTCATGGAGTAGGGACCAAGATGGGCGGCAACAATTGGAATGTAAATACATAAAATGACTAATTAAAAAAAAAACTGGGAAAAGAACAAACCAAATCCAAACCAAGTCAATGACAAGAGGTAATAAAAATCAGAGCAGAAATCTATGACATAGAAACAAAGAAAACAACAAAGAGTCAACCAACCTAAGAGCTGCTTCTTCCAGAAGGTAAACAAGATCGACGGAATCTTGGCTCAATGAACTAAAAAAGAAAAGAAAAAAAAACTGAGAGGATTCAAACTGAGTCATAAATGAACAATGGAAAGATTAAAACAGGCATCAAATAAATCGAGGTATTAAAAGGAGCTAGTTTACAAACAATACTCCTTTTAATTGGAAAACCTAAGAGGAATGGATAAATTTCTATATTCATCCAATAAGCTAAATATAAATTCATCCAATAAGCTAATATACCAAGCTTAAATCAAGAGGTCAGCAACCTAAACAGACCTATAACTAAAGAAGACATTAAAAGAGTGTCAAAAAGCCTCCCAATTAAAACAAATATCCAACTCCAGATAATTCTACCAAACTAACTATAGTCAAACCTTCTTAAGCTGTTAAAAAAACAAACAAAAACCAGGAGTACTTCCCTTCCTAGATGCCTTCTATGAACCCAGTATCACTCCAATACTTAAACCAGGTTTTGGCACATTAAAACAAAAACAAACAAATAACCTCAAACAAACACACAGACAAGGAAACCTCAGGGCGATGTACCTCATGAACATCAATTAAAAAGTGTTTAACCGGGTACTTGAAAACAGAATATAGACAGGCATCAAAAAGATTATCTACCATGTGTAAGTTGGATTTATCTTGAAGATACAACATACAGAAGTCAATAAATCACACAGTGTTATAGACACATAAATGGATTTAGTGACAAAAACTATATGCTTATCTCAACCGAGGAAGAAAAAGCCTTTGACAGAATCCAGCATGACTTCTTGATAGAAGTTCTAGAGAGATGAGCAGTACCCGGAACACACCTCAAAATAGTAAAAATAAGATACGAGGAACCCACCTTCAGAATCATCCTAACTCAAGAAAAGCTTGAGACAACCCTACTGGAATCAGGAATGCTACAGCGCTACCCAATAGCCCTGATCCTTCTCAATATTGTTCACAAAGCACTAGCTGTAGCAATAAGGCAAGGGAAGTGAATTAAAGTTATACAAAGCAGGGGAAAAAAGAAGTTAAACTATCCATGTTTACAGATGACATCATATTCATTAGAGATCTCAAAAATTCTACCAGGAAACTTCTAGATATGATAAACAAATTCAGCAATATGGCAGGATACAGAACCAGCCTAGACACCAGTAATAAAAATACAGAAAAAATAACCATTGACACATTCCCATTCACAAAAGCCTCAAAAACAAATCTAGGAATAAACCTACTTGAGGAAGTGAAGGACCTGTACAATGAAAACTTTAAACCTCTGAAGAAAAAAACACAGAAAGACACTAGAAATCAGAAAGGCATCCCATGCTTATGGATTGGTAGAATCAATATTGTAAAATTATCATTCTATCAAAATCCATTTATATGTTCAATGCAACAGCATTCAAAATCCCAAGTTATTATTCCCAAAACAGTACTGTCATAAGAGTCATATAGCCATGTGGTCCAAATAGTCCTGAGATAACACATCAGTGCTGGAGGGTTTACAATTCCAGATCTCAAGGTATATCACAGAGCCATAGTAATAAAAACAATATGGTCATGGCACAAACATTGCATGGGGACCAATGAAAAAAAACTGAAGACCCAAACATTACATTTAAGTTCAGTCATTTACTATTTAACAAAGATATCAAACCAAAAGTGCTGGGAAAACTGAATGTTCACACACAGAACAGTGAAATTAGACCCATATCTGTCATTTATACAAAAAATAACTCCAAATGAATCAGAGGCCTAAATGTGAAACCAGAAACACTGACACTGATAGAAAACAAACAAACAAACAAACATAGGCAATATCTACATGATAAAGATAATAGCAAAGGACTTTCTGAATAGGACTCTATTTGTCTACGAATGAAGGCCAACAATTGATAAGTGGAACTTCCTAAAGCTAAAACTCTTCTGTATAGCTAAAGAAACAACCAATTGAGTAAAGAGGAAGCCTAGAGAATGGGAGAGTATCTTGCCAGCTCTACATCTCACAGGAAATATCTGGAATAATAGCAACTCAAAGTAACAGAGTCAAAAATGAAACAAACAAAACCAATGATTCATTCAAAAACTGGGTGTGGGATCTGAACAGAAAGCTCTTTAATGAAGAAAAGAATGGCTAGCAAATATTTTTATAATGTTTACTGAACCTATCAATTATGCAAATCAAGACAACTTTGAGATGGCCTTGTATTCTAGTCAGTCTTTGTTTGCAAAGCTAAACAAAACAGCCAAAACCAAGTGACAGAGAGGATGCCCAGGAAAGGGGACACCATTCACTGTTAGTGGGATAACAAAGTGGTACAGGCACTATGGAAATCACTGTGGAGATTCATCACAAGCTAAAAATAAGTCTATCACACGACTCAGCTCTACTACTCCTTGACATATGCTCAAAGGATTTGACATTCTCCACAGACACTTGCTCAACCACATTCATTGGTTCCGAATTCACAAAAAAGCTAGGATATCAAGGCAACCTAAATGCCATTTAACTGATGAATGGATACCGAAAATGGCTATAGCCTTGGAATAAATTATGCTCAGAGCAGAGGTGTAGCCAGCCCTCATGTGATGTGATAAATGGGCAAGAAATAAACTTGTACTGTTATAAGCTCTTGGTATATGGGAGGTATGCTTTGCTGCAGTCTAGCCCGGCCATTATCTATGACTTGTATAGCAGAGGCACGCACACCATAACACAAACTAGAATTGGTTTTCTTGTTCCAGTGGTGTTTTTTTGTTATTGCAAGCCCTTTCATCAATACAAGTATGCTTGAATGCTTCAAAGTTTTTAACTATTGATGGAACGCAGAAGTGTTAGACTGTGAAGACGCTAGCACACAGGCTTGGGGAATGCGCTGCGGAAACATGAGCACCAGAGTTCAGATCCCCAGACCCACACAAAAAGTCTGGGCATGGCAACTCATGTCTGTGATCACAGTGCCAAAGCAACCCAGACAGGCAGCTTCCTTGAGCTTTCTGGCCAGGCAGTCTAGACAAATTGATGAGCTGGAGAGTCAGTGAGAGACCCTGTGTTAAACGTGACGTTAAAGTGACTGAGGAAGGCAGCAGTGTTGATCTCTGACCCCTACATATGCATGTTAACATGTGTGCATGCACACATTTGTACATATACGAGTATGTACAAACATGCAAGATACTTTGCAAAGTCCATCAAACTATTCTTAGAATGTATGTACACACTTAAATGACACAGAAAATGGGTGTGTTTATATAACACATTCTTTTCTTTTACATTTTCCTTTCTGTGTGTGTGTGTGTGTGTGTGCGTGTGCGTGTGTGTGTGGTATGCATGTGAGTATGCATTTATGTTTGCCTTTTTGTGTAAGGGTTCATGCACATGAAAGCTCAACGTGGGTATGAAGAATCATCCTATGTCGCAACCACCCCAAGTTATTCACTGAGGCAGAGCTGTCAAAAAAAAAAATCAAAGAAAGAAAAGAAAAGAAAAAAGAAAAGAAAAGAAGAAGAAAGAAACTCAGAGTTCAATTATGTGTCTATTTTCACTGACCAGCTTGCTCTGGCGATCCTATATTCATCTTCCAAGCCACATGCACCCTACCTTAATGAGGTACTGGAGATGGGAACTCTGGTCCTTATTCTTATCTGGCTATAGCTTTAGTCACAGAAATGTGTCTACCTGCACTATACTCCAATCCCTTAGCTTCTGGTATCTCTCGCTTTGACTGTCTAGATTTTGAAAAATAAAGATTTGCTAACATTATTCTTTTCCCTCTTTTCATAACTCTCTTGGATTTCAGGCTTACTTAGGCATACATTTAATCTCACAGTTTCCAGATTCCCGCTGAAGACAGTACGAAGGAAATTTAACCTTTAATGTAAAACACTTCACTAGAAACAGCTTCATTCTTCTCTCAGACCAGAGCTCTGATAAAACCCTGACTAAATTAGCTAGGAAATCTTGTACAAAGGTCCCAAGCCAGAAGCAAATCACCTTATGTTATAGTCACATCAGCTTACTACACGGGTACCTGCTGAAAGCGGTGCTTATGGTAGGTAACGCCAGACTTTACTGGAGAAGTATTTAATCTTGCCTTGTTTCCAGAAGCACAATAACTGTGCTTTTCTCCACATGCTAATGAGCCTGATGCCTGATACACCTCTTTCTGTGTTCTGAGGTAACTGCAGTTTCAATATATTCAATAGCAACTGGCCTTTACTGAGGGAGAAGGTCTTTTGCCCTGCAGCTACATGCAAAAGCTGCCTGGGATGAGATTGTGATTTCATAATAAAACCAAGTGAAAAAAATCGTCACTGGCGCTCTCTCTCTCTCTCTCTCTCTCTCTCTCTCTCTCTCTCTCTCTCTCTCTCTCTCTCTCTCTCTGTCTCTCTCTCTCTCTCTCTCTCTCTCTCTCTCTCTCTCTCTCTCTCTCCTCTCTTCTCCTATTGACGGAACAATGCAGTCACATTTACAGGGTTTATCTTTTATTTTTCATCTTGCCTTGTCTATTCTTTTACTTCAAATGATTTTCCCTCTTAAAGGCAATATTCTTGTTGCTTACTTCTTTAGGTCTTAAAATAAAATTGTAGCAAAATTTATTGAAGAATACCTGAAGGTGAAGAAAGCTGGACCTTCATGAACTACTTGTGATATAAAGAACAAAACAAAACAAAACAAAAAACAAGATTAGATAGAGAGAAAGGCAGACAGAAGACAGACTGATATATGATAGACATGAGAAGAAACAAAAAGGATTTTGTCCTACCCTCTGAACACACGTCAGAAAGACATATACACATGGTAGTAGTACAAACTGTTAATAGAGGCTGATGAAACAACAGTTGGATTTGAATCTTCAATCAACTAAGGCCATTTCCAAGCAGAAACTTTTTGTTTTTTAACATTTTAAGTTAATGTTGATTATTCTTTCTATTTTTATATTTGTATTTATTATTATTCTTTAATTGTTTTTTTACAATCCAGTTGTTATGTCCCTCCTGGACCACCCTCACTGTTCCACATCCCATTCCTCCTCCGGTCTCCAAGAGGCTGTTCCCACCTCCCAGCCCCACCCCACCAGCCCACCCCACTCCCTGGCTTTAAGTCTCTCAAGGGTTAGGTGTATCTTCTGTCACTTAAGCCAGACCAGGAAGTCCTTTGCTGTATACGTGTTTGAGGCCTCATATCAGCTGGTTGTGCCTGGTTGGTGGCTCAGTGTTTGAGAGATCTCGGGAGTCCAGGTTAGTTAAGACTGCTGGTCTTCCTATGGGGTCACCCTTCTCCTCAGCTTCTTCCAGCCTTTCCCTAATTCAACCACAGGGGCCTCCAGCTTCTGTCTATCGATTGGGTGTAAGTATTTGCATCTGACTCTTTCAGCTGTCTATCAGAAATTTCAGTGCCTTTCAACTGCCTTGTGCATACATGGAAGCTGTTAGATCAGTATAGAATTATCTGTGCTTGACTGTGACCTTCTATTACTCAAAAAATACCTTTGTAGTTTAACTGTGTTTTAATCATGACCTTTGGTTTTAGCTTGCTTTTCTGTGGCATTAATTAATAATAATAACAATAATGATAAATAACAATAATAACAATCATAACCAGAATTAAAATCTCTGACCAAAAGCAACTAAAGGGAGGAAAGGGGTTATTTCTGCTTACACTTCTAAGTTACAACCATTCTTGAGAGAACTCAGAGTAATAACTGAGCAGACACTATGGACTACCTAACTTACCACATATCTTAAACAACCAAGATCGACCTGCTTAGGAACGGTGCCACCCACTGTGGGCTGGGCTCTCTAGCACCAAGGCACTGTCCCACAAACAAGTCTATAAGCCAATCTCATAGAAACAATTTTTCAATTGAGGTTCCCTCTTCCCAGGAGACTCTAGGTTGTGGGAATTTCATAAGAAAACCGAATCAGGAAACCTATGATTCAAAAGAAATAACAGACATAGAATTATTCAGGCTAAATAAGGGGCCTTCTGGCATATGCTTATAGTCAGTCTCCAAGAGTTTCAGAGGTGCTGAGGTGACAGTTGCCTGAACAGTCAGTAGCTTGAAAAGAAATCTAATCACTTTAAACGCAAGACAAAGTTTTCAAACGCTACACGGTTACTTTTATTTTTTTTTAAGAGTTCAGTAAATCTTGTTGAGAATTTCTTAAATAAACTTTTTCTGGTTCCATTTTTATCTTGCTTTTCTTAGACCTCAAATTGTCAGCTGTTCAGTATGAATGGGAGATTTTTTTTTCTTTTTTGTACAACACATTGAAGGAACCGTACCATTCTGAACGTTCTTTGAAGAAAATGACCTCTTACCTGCAGAATTGCCAAGGTATTTGTACTAAAGAATTGCTCTTTTCTCTGAAGGCAATTTGGTGTATTTTGATTTACGATCTTGACGCGTTTTAAAGGTTAAGAAAATGCTCAATTCGTCTCTCTGTCTGAGGCTCAAAGATATTCTTAGCCCTAGATGTTTAATGTTCAGTGTCCAAAAATAATTGGTGGAGTAATGAGTTCAGTTCTTAAGTAGTAAGTAGTAATTCTTCTGGCCTGATTAAGCTAGCATTGGGGGAAACTGAGGCAGTTTAGGGGGAGGGAAAAATCCTTAGGACCAAACACGTTCATCTTTCTTTAACTTCTCTTGCTTCTTGATTTCTCTTAGGCTTTATTCTTGTGTGTGTGTGTGTGTGTGTGTGTGTGTGTGTGTGTGTGTGTGTGTGTGTGCATGTGAGCATGGTCGTTTGTACATGTTTGGATGTACACATGCCACACAGTGTATACAGGTGTTGCCCCTCATGTTCTGATGTTGTTTGCTGCTTTGCATGCCGGGCTAGTTGGCCCCCAAACTTCTAAAAATCCTCCTGTCATTGCCTCCCATCTAGAATTTCAGACGCATGCTACTGTGTCCCGCTTTACATGGTTCATCAGATTCTGAATGAGATCACCATACTGTATGGAAAGTAGTTCACCACCTCGCTAGCCCAGATTTTATTCATTAATTTTAAATAAACACTTTGTGATATTTACCCTTTAATGGGAGTGTGTATTGAAATATAAATCTTAGTTGTAGGTTATAATTTTATGTTCCGTCTGCCATCTCCAGTTGGTTTTAGTAGAGGTTAAGTGAGAAAGAAGTTGTAGCCCATCATATGTCTTTCAAAAATAACATCTCTCATTATTTTTTGTCTGACTATAGTTTCTGCCAAGACTTCCCCTGCCTCTTCAGCCTGGATTCTTTTATCTTTCATGCCAGGCTTCACCTTTTTGGCTCTAGATCCTGGAGTCTAGTTTTTCATCTCTCCTGTTAACCAGAATATTGTATATAATCCCTGTGTTTAAAAGACCATTGTCTCTTAATATGCTTCCAAACTAGACTCTCGTGGATCCCTAATTATATTTCTACCCACGAAGGACATTCATTTGAGTATTTATCAGGTTAAAATGTTTTGAAGCAGAACTCGGGGTTTATTTCAATTTTGCTTTCTCTCTTTCACATCCCATTATTGAAATAGTTCTACCATTTTTTTTGCTGCTCCTGAGTATCTGTCAGTGAACCTAGATTCCAGTCTTTCTCTGTAGTTTATCAATTCCAAGTCCATCAGCAAATCCCTTTGCTTTGCCTCTCAGATATAGGCTCCTGTCAGCATGCACTTCTTGGCATCCACAATATTATGGGTTTGGTGGCTGTATATTGGATGGATCTCCAGTGGGGGAAGTCTGTGGATGACCTTTCTATCAGTCTCTGCTCTACACCTTCTCTCTATATTTTCTCCAGTGAGTATTCTTATTTCCCTTCTAAGAAGAACAGAAGTACCCACAGTTTTGTCTCCCTTCTTTAGCTTCATGTGGTCTCTGAATTGTATTGTGGGTATTCTGAGCTTTTGGGCAATATCCACTCATCGGTGAGTAGATACTATATAAATATCCAGTGAGGGTATATTATAGGTAAGGCTGCTATGAACATACTGGAGCATGTGTCCTTGTTATACATTGGAACATCTTTTGGGTATATGCCCAGGAGTGGTATAGCAGGGTCCACAGGTAGTACCATGTCCAATTTTATGAGGAACTGCCAGATTGATTTCCAGAGTGGTTGTACTAGCTCGCAATCCCACCAACAATAGAGGAGTGTTCCTCTTTCTCCACATCCTTGCCAGCATCTGCTGTCACCTGAGTTTTGATCTTACCCATTCTGAGTGTTGTGAGGTTAATCTCAGGGTTGTTTTGATTTGCATTTCCCTGATGACTAAGGATGATGAACATTTCTTTAGGTTCGTCTTGGCCATTCACTATTCCTCACCTGAGAACTCTTTGCTTAGCTGGGTAGTCTATTTTTTTTTTAAAATAGGGTTATTTGATTCTCTGGAATCCAACTTCTTGAGTTCTTGGTATGTATTGGATATTAGCCCTCTATCAGGTGTAGGATTGGTAAAGATCTTTTCCCTACTGTTGGTTGCCGTTTTGTTAATGACAGTGTCCTTTGCCTTACAGAAGCTTTGCAAATTTATGAGGTCCCATATGTTGATTTTTGATCTTAGAGCATAAGTCATTGATGTTCTGTTCAGGAAAATTCCCCCAGTGCCCATGTGTTCAAGGCTCTTACCCACTTTCTCTTCTATTAGTTTCAGTCTATCTGGTTTTATGTGAAGCTTTGTACAAGATTATAAGAATAGATTGGCTTGCATTCTTCTACATGCTGACAACCAGTTAAATCAGCACCATTTGTAGAAAATGCTATGTTTTTTTCCACTGCAAGGTTTAAGCTCCCTTTTCAAAGATCAAGTAGCCGTAGGTGTGTGTGTTCATTTCTGGGTCTTCAATTCTATTCCTGCCTGTCTCTGTACCAATACTATACAGTTTTTTATAAGTATCGCTCTGTAATACAGCTGGAGGTTAGGGATGATGATTTCCCTAGAAGTTCTTTTATTGTAGAGAATAGTTTTTGCTATCCTAGGTTTTTTGATACTCCAAATGAATTTGCAAATTACTCTTTCTAACTTTGTCAAGAATTGAGTTGGAATTTTGATGGGGATGGCATTGAATCTGTAGATTGCTTTTGGCAACATGGCCATTTTTACTATATTAATCCTGCCATCCGTGAGCATGAGAGGTCTTTCCATCTTCTGAGATCTTCTTTAATTTCTTTCTTCAGAGACTTGAAGTTCTTGACACACAGAACTTTCACTTGCTAGGTTAGAGTCACTCAAAGGTATTTTATATTATCTGTCACTATCGTGAAGGGTGTCATTTACCCAATTTCTTTCTCAGCCTGTTTTTCCTTTGAGTAGAGGAAAGCTACTGATTTTTTGAGTTAATTTTATATCTAACCACTTTGCTGAAGTTGTTTATCAAGGTTAGGAGTTCTCTAGTGGAATTTTTGGGGTCACTTAACTATCATATCACCTGCAAATAGTGATATTTTGACTTCTTTCTTTCCAGTTTGTATCCCTTTGGCTATCTGATTGCTCTGGCTAGGACTTCAAGTACTATATTGCATAGGTAGGGAGAGAGTGGGCAGCCTCGTCTAGTTCCTGATTTTAGTGGGATTGCTTCAAGTTTCTCTGCATTTCGTTTGATGTTGGCTACTGTTTTGTTGTATATTGCTTTATTTGTTTGTTGTACATAGTTTAGGTATGGGCCTTGAATTCCTGATTTTTCCAAGACTTTTAACATGAAGGGGTGTTGAATTTTGTCAAATGCTTTCTTAGCATCTACTGAGACGATCATGTGGTTTTTTGTTTGTTTGTTTGTTTGTTTGTTTTTTGAGTTTGTTTATATATTGGATTACATTGATAGATTTTTTTTCCTATCAAACCATCCCTGCATCCCTGGGATGAAGTCTACTTGATCATGATAGATGATCATTTTGATATGTTCTTGGATTTGATTTATGAGAATTTTATTGAGTATTTTTGCATCAATATTCAGAAGGAACATTGGTCTGAAGTTCTCTTTCTTTGTAGGGTCTTTGTGTGGGTTAGGTAAGAGCATCATTGTGGCTTCATAGAATGAATTGGGAAGTGTTCCTTCTGTTTCTGTTTTGTGGAATAGTTTGGAGAGTATTGGTATTAGGTCTTCTATAATGATCTGATAGAATTCTGCACTAAGCCCATAATATCCTGGACATTTTTTGGTTGGGAGATTTTTTAATATGCCTTTCTATATTTTAGGTGTTATGTGACTTTTTAGATAGTTTATCTGATCCTGATTTAACTTTGGTACCTGGTATCTGTCTAGAAAATTGTCCATTTCTTCCATATTTTCTAGTTTTGTTGAATATAGCCATTTGTAGTAGGATCTGATGATATTTTGAATATTCTCCATTTCTGTTGTTATGTTTCCCTTTTCATTTCTGATTTTGTTAATTTGGATACCATCTCTGTGCCCTCTGGTTAGTCTGGCTAAGGGTTTATTTATGTTGTTGATTTTCTCAAAGAACCAACTCTTGGTTTTGTTGATTCTTTGTATAGTTCTTTTAGTTTCTACTTGGTTGATTTAAGCCCTGAGTTTGATTTTTCCCTGCCCTCTACTCCTCTTGGATGTATTTGTTTCTTTTTGCTCTAGAGCTTTCAGGTGTGCTGTTTAAGCTGCTAGTGTATGCTCTCTCCAGTTTCTTTTTGGAGGTACTCAGAGATATGAGTTTTCCTCTTAGCACTGCTTTTGTTGTCATATAAATCTGGGTATATTGTGCCTTTATTTTCATTAAATTCTAAAAAGTCTTTAATTTCTTTCTTTATTTCTTCCTTGATCAAGTGATTGAGTAGAGCATTGTTCAGCTTTCATGTATATATGTACTTTCTGTAGTTTTTGTTCTTATAGAATATCAGCCTTAGTCTGTGGTGATCTGATAGGATACATTGGATTATTTGTATTTTCTTTTGTCTGTTGAGGAGGCCTGTTTTGTGACTGATTATATGGTCAGTTTTGAAGAAGATACCATGAGGTGCTGAGGAGAGGGTATATTCTTTTGTTTTAGAATGAAATATTCTATAGACATCTGTTAAATCCTTTAGTGTCAAAACTTGTTAGTTTCACTCTGTATCTGTTTAATTTCTGTTTCCATGATCAGTCCATTGAGGAGAATGGCTTATTGAAGTCTCCCACTATTATTGCGTAGGTGGCAATGTGTGCTTTGAGCATTAGTAAGGTTTCTTTTATGAATGTAAGTTCCCTTGCATTTGGAGCATAGATATTTAGGATTGAGAGTTCATCTTGGTAGGTTTTTCCTTTGATGAATATGAAGTGTCCTTCCTTATCTTTTTTGATGACTTTTGGTTGAAAGTTGATTTTATTCAATATTAGAATGACTAATCCAGCTTGTTTCTTTGGACCATTTCCTTGGAAAGTTGTTTTCCAAACTTTTACTCTGAGGTAGTGTCTGTCTTTGTCTCTGAGTTGTGTTTCCTCTATGCAGCAAAACGCTGGGTCCTGTTTACTTATCCAGTCTGTTAGTTTATGTCTTTTTACTGGGGAATTGAGTCTATTAATGTTGAGAGATATTAGGGATCAGTGATTGTTCTTTCCTATTACTTTCGTTGTTAAAGGTGGAATTATGCTTGTGCCTATTTTTCGGGGGCGGGGGCTAGTTGAAAAATTACTTTCCTGCCTTTCCTAGGATGTGGTTTCCAGCCTTTTGTTGGAGTTTTTCATTTGTTTGTCTGGAATTGTATAAATATATTTGTGTAATATACTGTTTAAATTTCATTTTGTCATGGAATATTTTGGTTGCTCCATCTGTGGTAATTGATAGTTTTGCCAGATATAGTAGCCTGGGCTGGCATTTGTAGGGTCTGTATGACATCTGTCCAGGATCTTCTAGTTTTCCTAATCTCTGTTGCAAAGTCTGGTGTAATTTTCATTGGTCTGCCTTTGTATGTTACTTGACCTTTTTCCCTTACTGGTTTTAATATTTTTTCTTTGTTTTGTGCATTTGGTGTTTTGACTATTATGTGACAGAAGGAATTTCTTATGTTTGTATGTTTGTAGACATCTCTTTCTTTAGGTTAGGGAAGTTTTCTTCTATAATTTTGTTGCAGATATTTATTGGCCCTTTAAGATGGGAATCTTCACTCCTTTTATACCTATTATCCTGAGGTTTGAACTTCTAATTGTGTACTGGATTTCCTGGATGTTTTTGGCTAGGAGCTTTTTGCATTTTTACATTATCTTTGATGGTTTTCTCAAGGTTTTCTATGGTATCTTCTGCCTGTAAGATTCTCTTTTCTATCTCTTGTATTCTGTTAGTGATGCTTGAATTTATAACTGCTGATCTCTTCCCTAGGTTTTCTACCTCCAGAGTTGTCTCCCTTTGTGATTTCTTTATTGTTTCTATTTCCATTTTAATACCCCAAATGGTTTTGTTCAATTCCTTCACCTGTTTGGTTGTGTTTTCCTGTATTTTCATTAAGGGATTTTTGTGTTTTCTCTTTAAGAGATTCTAACTGTTTACCTGTGTTGTCCTGTATTTCTTTAAGGGACTTATTTAAATCCTTCTTAAAGTCTTCTATCATCCTCATGAGATATGATTTTAAATCTGATTCTTGCTTTTCCGATGTGTTGAGGTATCTATGACTTGCTGTGGTGGGAGAACTGGGTTCTGATGATGCCAAGTGGACTTGGTTTCTGTTGTTTAGGTTCTTGCACTTGCCTCTTGGCATCTGGTTATCCCAGGTGTTAGCTGGTCTTGCTGTCTCTGACAGTGGCTTAACCCTCCTGTAAGCCTCTTTGTCAGCACTCCTTGGAGACCAGCTCTCTCCTGGTGGAATCTGAGTTCAGAGAGCTGTGGCACAGGGTCAGCTCCAGGCACACACAGAAACTGAAAGGATCCTGCCCAGACTGTTCCTCAGTTGCTGTGTCCTGAGTGCTCTGAGCAGTTCTCTCTGAGCAGAAGTGGTGTTCTTACCTGTGCTCTCAGGTGTGTCAGCACTCCTGGGAGACCATCTCTCTCTGGGTGGGATCTGGGTACAGAGAAATATGGCACAGGGTCAGCTCTGGCCTCAGATCATGATTACTATTATTATTCACCATATCCATCCAGACCCCCTGACCCCAGTCATCATCATCTGCAGAGAGAACTCCCCACCTCAATCTCTGATGACCATCTCTTTCCTAACATTGATGCTCTTTGTTTAGGAGTCAGTGAGAGCTTTAATATATATGTAAGTATTACTAAATGGCTTTCCATGCCAGTCAAAAATTTTCTACCACAGAAAAGCTTTCATCTTCCATAACCATGACCAATTTTACCTAATTTCTCTGCTCTTAGACTTTTGTGTTTGTAATGTGGCTGGAGCAATGGTGACCACACTTGAGGGCTTCAGTGTATTAAGCTTACAGATTTTAAGTAAGTCTCTGGATTAAAGTCTCCTAGCAATAAAAGGCATTTGTATAGTATCTGTTAGATTTCTCATCACAGTGTGAAAATATATGCCTTAATGTACTTCAGAGACAAAGGATTTATTTTGGTTTATGAGTTTAGAAATTCAGTCTGTAGTTGGTCTCCTATGCTTTGGATGAGCATCATTGAAATCAACATGTGTGGACAAGAAGAGCTTATCTCCTCATAAGGAAAAGAAGCATATGCACAAACAAACCAGAAACGCGATGGCTCCGAAGCACCTAACTCCTGGGACCTACACCCTTTAGCTAGATCCCAGTTCCTGCAGTTTCATAATTTTCTCAAAATAGAATCATTTGCCTGGAGCCCAGGTTAGAATAGTCATACAAACCAACTATTGTTTAAAAATGTATAGCTTATTTACTTATCCATTTTCCTATAGCCAAAGAGGGCAAGAGTTCAGGTAGTCACAGTCCCTATTTTCCCTCAATAGTAAAACATTGGAGGTGTTTGTCCAGGACATGTCTGGGTTAATTTGCTCATCCTCTCATCCATTCATTGCACATGTGCAGGGTGAATGTCTGTGGTGGGCCAGTCATTTCAATTGCTCCCAGGACTACAAACCTAGATGAATCTCTATCTTTGATCTAGTGGGGCTAAATCTCTCACAGAAAGACAATTATCAAAGGTGTGATTATGGTACAAGGAGATAAATTCTGGATTAGGAGGATTCCCTAAGAATTCATAGTCAGAGGTTAGAGACCCTTTGAACGGGAATCTTCTACACAATGTCGACTTGTGGGACAGGTCCAATATTTTGGATTCTAAAAGTGACCTTGGGTAGGTGAGAATGAGAAGTAGGAACTTGGTCATTTGCCTTCAAAGATACTCTTTAAAAGTAAGTGTGTGTGTGTGTGTGTGTGTGTGTGTGTGTGTGTGTTTATGTGTGTGTGTGTATGTGTGTGTAGAAGAATGTCACAGCATCTGTATGAGTGTCAAAGGACACTGTTGAGTTTGGTTCTCTTCTTCTGCCATGAATGTCCAGTGTACTGAACTTAGGTGATCAGGTTGGCAGCAAGGTCCTTCACCTCCTGAGCTATCTTACCAACCTCTTGTCCCTAGATCACATCAAAACTAACCAGGGAAGGTAAATTTGCAAATCTATGGGAGTTTTATTATTTCTTAGAAACCAAGAACAGTTGATACAGAAAAAAAATGCTGTGTCAAGAGTTTCTGGGTCACATTCCACAGAAAGCAGGTCTTACGTGGCTTTCTCTGGGTTATGAAGAGGTGTTCCTTAGCCCGGTCTCACAGAGATGAAGTAATCTTCTAGAGAATCTTGAGTTTGCTGAACTCCACACAGAAGAAACTGGAAAAGTATTAAATGCAAGAGAAAGAGCACATGGACCACAATGGGAAAAAACAAGGCAAAGCATGCATATGTGTGCATTTTCATGCCTGAGTGGGCACATATGCATATGTATATGCATAGATGGCCACTTAATTATTATTACACAGAATTTCTCACTGGGACCTAGTGCTTGATGATTCAGGTTGACTGGTTAGCCAGTGAGCCCCATACATACTCCTATTTCTACCTCTCCAGTGGGTTGCAAACTTGCTACATAATGCCATGCTCACAAGTCAGAAGTTTGAATAAATGTATACTCCACCATCTCTACTTCATAGTGGTGTGCTCTTGTATAGTGCAAACCCTTGCAATTTGAAAATGAGCAAAGTATCTTCAAGATTATACATAAAACATATTGAATACAGTAAGCCTTTACCAGCATTATTAATTGTTACTCTCATTGTGCAACAAACAGCCCAAATGAATATGTAAATTGCATGCAAAAGCATTGTTTGTAGCACTTGCTCCCCCCATCTGCCTTGCTCTATTCTTCCCTCCCTCTGTCCTCCCTCCCTCCTTTTCTTCTTCCCTCCTTCCCTCTTTCCTTATTTCTCTATCTCCATCTAGTCCACTTCTTTTTTCTTGCCATCTCTTCCTATCTTCTCTCTTCGTTTCCTCCTGTTGTTCTTTCTGACATTGTCTCATTCTACAGCTCATTCTGACTCAAACACTAACTGCACAGCAGACTGGCTTCGCACTTGAGATCCCTCTGTCTTGGCTTCTGTTGATATTAGAACTACATGCTGGCTGCGTCTGACCTGGTTTTCCTTACTGTTGTTTCTAGTGCTGAGAATGTGAGTCTCAGGTGCTTGGAACTCTGGTTTTCTTGTTTCCCAGCAGCTAAGGTATGCTCAACTGGCTACTTTGCCTTGATTAAAGTACTTGGTTTAGTACTTTGCTGCCTATGTGAGTCTCTTTGATTGGATTTCCTGAGTCAGACAGTGTTGTCCGTAAGAGCAAATCCTAATCTGGCTTCTGACACACTTTAATAAGGACATGAGTTACTGTCTCTTTACTCAGCTTAGATACTAGATCCTTCCTGTGGCTCTTCGTCAGCTTTGTTCCCTTTTCCACATTCTGCCATCTCCCTGCACATCTCCCAGGCAAGATGAACCTCTTTTCTCTCCCACACTGGTTATCTTTACAATAACTTTTGGAAAGAAAATGCTATTTATTGCAAGATTCATGCATGTATTATATATGTTAGAATTGGGGTGGAGGAAAACCATCAAATTGTTAAAATGTGATAAATTTCCAAGTAAGTCACATGGTACTTGAAGTATTCAGAGAACCTTGCAAAACTGCAGATGACTGGACACACCTAACCATCTTGAGACTTTTTACTGTGCCAGGTGTAGATTTCTGGCATTGGAAGGTGCTAGAAACCTCATGAGGATATTTGATTTGATGTGGTTCCCATCTACTGGGAAAGAAGGGAAGAGAGCACTCAACTAGGAAGGGAGAAAGTCAGCACGGAAAGGAAATGTCACCAATTGCACCCTTAATTTGAACCTCTGTGACCAAGTGCAACATTCACAGCTTTTACCTTGCAGCATCTTTATGAAATATGATTACTTTTATACCACAACTTGTTGGGATCTTATACACGTAAAAATGTGGTTTTAAATGGAGGAACACCAATACACTTAAGAACCAATGCAAGAAAACACAGGATAATACCAACAAATTCATTTTGTAAATACATGCTTAGTGTGAGTTATAAGTAATTATAAAGTAATTATGCAAATTGCCAAGTGACAGTGAGTTAATATAGCAGATATTTAAGGAGCAAATTATTGTTCAGCTTTTTGCAATACTAATGCTAATTACCAAAGGCTGTGCTACAGCTTGGCAAGAAACTGAGTACTCACGTATGCCTGAGGATAGCAGGGGCAAGAGAGAGACAGCAGCCTACCTGAAAATTGTATTAAATACCTGGGCCTTTTGATTTTTAAAAATTTTAAGTTTATTCTTGGATGATTTTATACACATTTACATTGTGTTTTGATCATATTCACCCCTGTTATTTTTTATTCACCTCTCACTTCCCCATGAACCCTTTCTTTTTTCCAAGCTTTTCTCCTACTTTCAGGTCTCTTAAAATATTCTGTTTTTATGTTTTGTGTTTATTTATGTTTACTTGTGTGCCTGGGTATGCAGGCGACTGCAGGGAAGAAGTGGACATTGGATCCCCTGGAGCTAGCGTTACAGGCCATTGTGATCCAACTGCTCTAGGATCTTGGTGCCCGGACTCCAGTCTTCTCCCAAAGTAGCAAGTGCTCTTAACCCTTAAACAGGCTCTATTTGGTGAGTCACCGAGTTTAATTAGAGTTACTTCCATGGTGACAAGTGTAGCAGCCATTTACTGGACATACCAGTTGCTATAATTCTGAAGAATAAAAGACACCTTGTCTCCAGCAGCCATGAATTTTCAATTTTCTTGATGTATGAACCTTAAAAAACCAAGTCAGTTCAGTGTTCATAAGCTGGTGCTGGTAGGCAGTGATAACATTTCTTCTGGAAGACATCAATCAAGACAAAATTCACTGAGGAGCAAAGGGCATTCTGGGTAAGTTTGGAAAAAATCAATGTACTACTTAATGTAACAATAAAGGGAAGAAACCACAGGAATAACACCAAGCATAGTGTGTCCCATAAACAGCTCTGTTTGTGTAATATTTTAATTTTACCGTTGATCTTAGGGCTTCTATTGCTGGGACAAAGAACATGACCAAAATGACTTGGGGAGGAAAGTTGAGTTCAACTTTCAGCCTGTAAGTCCATCACTGAGGAAAGCCAAGGCAAAAACCTCAGGGCAGTAGCCTGGAGCCAGAAACTGATGTAGAGGCCATGGATGAGAGCTGCTCTCTGGCTGGTTCCTAAGGGCTTGTTCAGCCTGCTTTCTTACAGCATCCAGGACTACCAACCCATGGGTAGCACTGCCCTCAGTGACTTGTGTCCTCCCCCATCAATCATCAATCATGAAAATGAATCATAGGCTTGTTCACAGGACTACCTCCTTGCTGCATTTCTCAATTGAAGTTTCCTCTTCCAAAATGATGGTAGCTTGTGACAAATTGACACACCACCTACTATAACACCAGAAAACATACCATCCACAGTGTAGGCTATCTGAGTTCTTATTGTGTGTTGGGTGTTCACAGTGTATATATGGAAAACAGAGAGCAATGGTGAGTGCTGTTAATTAGGCACCTTCTGTCTTTTGTCAGGGAAAAGGTCTCTTATTACCTTAGAATGTCACAAGGATAGCTGACTCACAAGCTTCCAGGGATCTGATTACAAGTGTTCTGTAGCTATTGTACGTGGATTTTTACAAGAGTTCGGGAGTCCAAACTCAAGTTCTCCTGCTTGAGAGGGACTTGGCGCTTTACCAGTTATGTCCTGCACATCTACCTTGAGGGTGATGTCTAGCTTGCACTGCGGCTTCACTTTCAAGGAGAGAGCTCTTTAGGATATAATTATACTACTGAAAAGTACTTTTATAATCACTGGAGAAATAAAATGAGACCCAATGACAGTGCACAGGTAAGTAAGCTCAGAAACCACGTAGCAATAAATCAGTTGACTCTCAGATCACTGCATAAGGGATTTCTGTGTTGGGCTCTACTGAAGTAGAGAGTACTGCTAAGTGGCTAAAGCAGTGAGACTATTAGAAGACAGAATTCAGTCTTTGATGACTGGTCTACTTATTCTTCACAAAGGGAGGTCAGTGCCTTTTCAGTTAGAAGAGAACCCTTCTTTTAATATTTTGATGTGAAGACAGATCTTCATGTGACATCTCTCCCCAGCCCCTTTTGTGGTAGGGTCTCTCACTGTACTGGAACTTGCTGATGACACCAGACTGGCCAGCAGTGAGTGTCAGGGATCTTGTATCTGCCTCCCTACCTCGGAGATAACTAGCCTATGCCACGTGGCTCAGCTTTTTACAGGGGTTCTATGGTGGAACTAAAATTCGCATGCTTACAAAGCAAGCACTACACTGAATGAACCATATCCCCAGTACTGAGAGATCCCACAACCTGGCGCATCAAGTGTCCATGAGGCTAGGTGTGTCCTCTCCCACTGAGGCCAGACAAGGACGCCCAACTTTCCTGTACATATCCCCTGTACAGACAACAGTTTTTGGGATAGTACACCCTTCTCCAGTTGTTCAGGACCCACATAAAGACATTTGCTACATATGTGCTCAGAGGCCTAGGTCTAGCCTGTGTATGCTTTTAGGTTGATGGTTCATCCCCCGAGAGCCCCAAAGATCCAGGTTAGTTGACTCTGTTGGTTTCCCTGTGGAGTTCCTATCCCCCTAGGGGCTCCAATCCTTCCTCCTATTTTTTCATAAGAGTCACTACGCTCCATCCACTGTTTGGCTGCGGGCATCTGTATCTGTCTGAGTCAGCTGCTGGGTGGAGCCTCTCAGAGAACAGCCTTGCTAGACTCTTGCCTGCAAGCATAACAGTATCATTAATAGTGTCAGGGATTGGTGCTTACTGATGGGTTGGCTATTCCTTCACTCTCTGCTCCATCCACAATCCCTGCATTTCTTGGAGCCAGAATACATTTTGGGTCAAAAGTTTTGTGGGTGGGTTGTTGTCCCTATCACTCCACAGGAGGCTGCCCTCCAGGCTCCGTATAACTATGCTGTGAGTCTCAGCTAAGGACACTCTGAATTGATTCTTGGGCACCTCCCCTACCCAGGTCTCCATGTCTTCCTGGAGATGCCCCCCTACCTCCTCTTCTCCATCAGTTGCATCATTCCACTCATTCTCATGGCCATCCATCCAGCCATCCCCCATCCCTCCTACTACTCACACCTGACTTCAACCCCTGTCCCACTCTTCTCCATAACCCCTCTCCTACCCATCTACACTGCTCCTGGGCATATACACAATAGATGCTCCACCATCCCACAAAGGCACTTACTCAACTATGTTCATAGCAGCTTTATTCGTAATAGCCAGAAACTGGAAACAACCTAGACGTCCCTCAACTGAAGAATAGATAAAGAAAACATGGTACATTTACACAATGGAATACTATTCAGCTATGAAAAACAAAGATATCATGTAGTTTACAGGCAAATGGCAATATCATCCTGAATGAGGTAACCCAGTCTGAAAAGGCTTAGCATGGTATGTATTCACTTATAAGTGGACATTAGCCATTAAATACAGGATACCTATGCTATCCCAAGGAGGCTAGAGAGGAAGGAGGGTAGAAGTAAGGATGCTGGAGTCTCATTTGGAATAGGAATGGAATAGTCATGGAAAGCAGATGGGAAGAGAAATTCTTTATTAAAGTGAACAGTGGTAGATATATTATTCTGATTCACCTCATGTTTAACTAACAAAGAACCAAAGCAGTACATTTGATTGGGAACAAATGAATCAAAACTAGGATAGCAACTCAGAAGCCATATAGTCTTGAAGAGAAGTACTCAGTCTTCAGAAAGAAAGAGCTTTGTAGTGACCATAAGCAAATCAAATCTACTTTTAAAAATTCATTTATTCACAAAATATAAACAGTTCAAACTCTTTATATGATCATTTTAATTTTACCAATTAAGTGTGTGTGTGTGTGTGTGTGTGTGTGTGCTCACATGTGTGTGCAAGCATGCATGATAAGGCTATATGAAGACAACTTGTGAGGGTTGACTCTCCCCTTCTACCATCTTGGCTGTGGGCATTGGATTCAGCTCTTCAGATGTATCAATAAGTTCCGTTACCTATTGAGCCATCTTGGTGACCCTTACATTATCTTTACCATTTATGTATGTTTGAAGTTTGCCACATTTTCCTATCTTTTTTTTGTAAATAAATTATTTATTTTCTTTTTTTTCATCTTTATTAACTTGCGTATTTCTTATTAACATTTCGATTGTTATTCCCTTTCCTGGTTTCCTGGCCAACATACCCCTAACCCCTCCCCCCCTCTATGGGTGTTCTCCTCCCCATCCTCCCCCCATTACCGCCCTTCCTCCACAATCACATTTACTGGGGGTTCAGTCTTGGCAGGAGCAAGGGCTTCCCCTTCCACTGGTGCTCTTACTAGGCTATTCATTGCTACCTATGAGGTTGGAGCCGAGGGTCAGTCCATGTATAGTCTTTGGGTAGTGGCTTAGTCCCTGGAAGCTCTGGTTTGTTGTTAATATGGAGTCTCAAGCCCCTTCAAACTCTTTCAGTCCTTTCTCTGATTCCTTCAACGGGGATCCCGTTCTCAGTTCAGTGGTTTAATGATGGCATTCGCCTATGTATTTGCTATATTCTGGCTGTGTCTCTCAGGAGAGGTCTACATCCAGTTCCTGTCAGCCTGCACTTCTTTGTTTCATCCATCTTATCTAGTTTGGTGGCTGTATATGTATGGGCCACATGTGGGGCAGGCTCTAAATGGGTGTTCCTTCTACCTTTGTTCTAAACTTTGCCTCCCTATTCCCTCCCAAGGGTATTCTTGTTCCCCTTTTAAAGAAGGAGTGAAGCATTCGCATTTTGGTCATCCTTCTTGAGTTTCATGTGTTCTGTGCATCTAGGGTAATTTGAGCATTTGGACTAATATCCACTTATCAATGAGTGCATACCATGTGTGTTTTCCTGTGATTGTTACCTCACTCAGGATGATATTTTCCAGTTC
Organism: Rattus rattus; assembly: GCF_011064425.1. Taxonomy (NCBI): domain Eukaryota; kingdom Metazoa; phylum Chordata; class Mammalia; order Rodentia; family Muridae; genus Rattus; species Rattus rattus. The sequence goes on along the minus strand of NC_046163.1, from coordinate 8,851,102 downwards.
TATTCATTTGCCTATGAATTTCATAAAGTCATTGTTTTTGATAGCTGAGTAATATTCCATTGTGTAGATGTACCACATTTTCTGTATCCATTCCTCTGTTGAAGGGCATCTGGGTTCTTTCCAGCTTCTAGCTATTATAAATAAGGCTGCTATGAACATAGTGGAGCATGTGTCTTTGTTATATGTTGGGGCATCTTTTGAGTATATGTCCAAGAGAGGTATAGCTGGGTCCTCAGGTAGCTCAATGTCCAATTTTCTGAGGAATCTCCAGACTGATTTCCAGAATGGTTGTACCAGTCTGCAATCCCACCCACAATGGAGAAGTGTTCCTCTTTCTCCACATCCTCACCAGCATCTGCTGTCACCTGAGTTTTTCTTAACCTTTATCTTTCTTCTTATGCTATAAGAAGTTATATGGTTTCACTAACACTTATATGCACACACAGAAATTCAGAGCCCAGCATAAAATACACTTGTGCTTTGATTGAAACAAAAAGTTGCAATTGCTTACAGGAAATGCAAGAAGCAAGCGTCAGTGACATTGCTGGATGATAAATGCACTCGTTGCCAAGCCTGGGGTTCGGAGACACAAACAATGAAAGGGGACCGACTTCTGCAAGTCGTCTTCTGACATTCACACCTGTCCTTAGCAAGTGCACATGCACACACACATACACACACACACACACACAGACACACAGACACACACGCAGACATACAGACACACACACACACAGACACACACACACAGACACACACACACACACACACACACACAATTACCTAGAAAGGAGGCTATTAATATGATGGTGGTGTCCAGAGTTTCTTTTTTAATTAAGTATGTGTGTATAGAGAGAGGTGAATCTGCATTCGAATGATAAAAGATGTATGCAGACAGTCAGAAAGTGCGGGAGTGAAACATCATGATCTGTTTTACTAATGTCTTTTGGACTACCTGAAGAGGGGACGTATGTGTGTGTGTGTGTGTGTGTGTGTGTGCGTGTGTGTGTGTGTGTGTGTGTGTAAAATGAGGGCACAGAGGACGGCATAGGATGGTAAGAGTTAAACTTTACTTTGAATATTTTTCTCCTTCAGTTATGAGTCTTCACAATCCCATCCTTCTAATCCATTGGAATGTGGAGAAGGAGGTAATAAGAATCTCATCCTGGTGGATCTCAATATTACTAAAATGGTATGACTTATGGCTTTCTATGCTAGTACTGTAGTTACTGCTATGTCAAAATATCTGACAAAAGAAACTTAGGGGAGAATGGATTCCTGTTGGCTTACAGTCTGAGGGTACAGTCCATCATTGTGTATAAGGCATGGCTGTAGGAGTGTGAGGCAATGCTCACATTGCATTCATAGAGAGGAATCAGAGAGATGAATGCTGGCATCTATCTTGCTCTTTCCTTTGTATTCAGTCTGGCACAGCAGCTCAGGGGGGTTGGTTTAGGGGGTGATGTTCAGGTGGGTCTTTCCATCTTACTTAGCCAAATCTGGAAAATCTCACAGACATTCTCAACTCCTAGATGATTATAAATCCTGTCAGTTTGACATCAGTGCTAACCATCCCACTTTCCTTAGGAAATAATCAAAATGGTACCTCCCATCCACATTCCTAATGCAAACATTTATCAAGTATCAGAAAAGAAACCTTGCTAAAGCCATACAGATGGAACACAGTTCAAAAACCACAAATTAGCATAATTTACTTTGCATGTGGAGGCCACAGAATTCTTGGGGGAAGGATGCCTTTTAAGTCTTCTCAGCCAAAGAAACCCAATAGCTTGCCCTCATCCCTTCTGAAGCTATTAAATAGCTCATGGGGGTTAAGTTAGATTTTTCAAAGTACTATTTGAATAATATTAACTTGGAATATTTTGTTAGAGCCCCCAAAGATTTAATTTTTAAAAAATGCTCCTTGATCATTAGCACAATTGGTGTCCTCATTAATAACCTGAGCTGCCAACCTCCACGTTCTGGTTACCTCTGCGTCTCTCTGTTTGCAAGCTGGTCACAAGGAGCGCTCTCAAATCATTGCATAATAATCAATTTGCTTTGCTTCTGGATTCATTAAATTGTCTTCAAGGATGCCCATTAAGCATGCATTTCTCATCAACTAAGTGGTTCAAAATAAGAGCCTTTGAACACTTCTAATTAGCTGGGTAAAGTTTAGAACAAAGTTATCAAAGACCCCAAAAGACAGGTGTTTGCAGTTTTAGCCTACACAATGCTAGTGGCTTGGTAATGTGAAATTATAAATGCACTTTTATTTATGTTTTACCCTTCAAGATCTCTTTGAAAAACTAAGATAAAAGAGAGTTCACTTATTTACAGGCCTTGCCACGTTTGTGACTAATAATTGTTATTTAGGTTAATTCGCTTGTGTAAGAAACAAGTAGCTTTTTACGGAGAGTGATGCATAGGTTTTGCAAGCCCTCCAGGGTTTGGGAAACCCTGGAGAGTCCAGAAGTGTAACATCTAAGAAAGAGTGTTTTCGTACTTTGGGAGTGAGAAACAACTTTGTTCCTGGGAAGAAAGCAACTCTAAAACCTAGTCTAATGCAGCTATAGAAATGGAAGAGATTTTGCAAGACCACCAGTGGTACTGGGGGGTTGTAATAAAAAAAATAATATCTGCAAAGTGTCCTCACTCATAGTTGGCAACTTGATTGGATCTGGAATCATGTGCGAAACATTCCTCTTGAGTCTTTGAGGCATTTCTGGGATATTCTGGAAACTAGGTAGGAAGAAGCAGGATGCTTACTTGCCTGACTTTTCTTTTTCTTGGCTAGTGCATGTATTCCTCTGGTGTTTGTGCAGACATCATCAATCCTTCCTGCCATCAGAAAGCAGCTTATTCTGCCTTGTAGTGTGGACTGAAGACAACCACATAGGAATTTCTCAGCCTTTCTGGGCCACACTGGAACTGCTGAGTCACCCAGCTTCATGGACTGAGCAACTACTGGGTTCTCAGACTCTCGAGCATACAGATGGCCATTGTTGGACTATTCAGTCCCTGGTAGCTGTAGTCCAATCGACTAAAGCCCTTTAGTAACACACACACACACACACACACACACACACACACACACACACACACACACATGTGCTTCATTGCTCTTGAGATTCCTTACTAATGCAGTCATTTCAGGAAATCATTTATCAGTTATCAATTCTAGTTTTAACTAAAATTATTGGTAAGATTTGAACAAATATTTATGACTGATCCTCGACCCAAGTCAATCGAAGTGTCTGCTCGTGATATGCCCATATCACAGTGTGGTATACCCATAACATAATACTTTTTAAAAAGGTGCTCTGATTATTAAGATGGCAGCCAAGTGGAAGATAATTGTCTTAGCATAAACAAGCTATCAGTTTATAGATCCTGAAGTAGAACTATTGGAGTTTATCTGGAATACAGGCACGAACCATCCTTCTTACAGGTAAGATGCAAGGTATTTCTAAGTGGTTAACTATTTCCATCATTGAGGGCATTCAAAAGTTTTTAGGTTTTTTGTTGTTTTGTTTTGTTTTTCTTTTTTGCTTTACTAAATCTTTAAAACATTATCTGGTTGAACTTTACATTAGTGGATATTAAAATGACTTTACATTTGAACCAGTTATATCAGCATCTAATGATCAAGTATGTTAGGTACTTACAGCCAAGACCATGTTTATTATAGCTCACTGTTTCAGAAAGTAGCAGATTATTGTAGCAGGAAAATAATGGTAGACTAGCCAAGTTTTGGTACTGAGAACATGGAAGCAAGGGATTGCCCATTATGGTGGATAAGGAAGCTGAGATAACAGGCCAGAACCTTAGACAGGATCACCATTCAAAGCCCTGGCCTTAAGGATGCTACTTTTTGAGTCATCCACAACCTTCAAGATACCGTTAGAATTTGGGGGACCAGACACTCATAGCACAATCCTCTGGAGAAATATTTCAGCTTTAAGTTATAACACTAAGCAAACAGGTGAGTCTGTTAGAGGACCTAGACTTCTAAAATAGAGAGAGAAAGCACAGAGCTGACAGGCAATGGAGATCAAAGTCTAATAAAGCTATAAATACTTAGAACTGAAGAATGCATGCATATTATGAAAGGGATATACAGGAATCACCTATAGCTGATAAAGATTGATAGTCAAACAATGGCCATACTGGAGAGAACAAGGGTATTGTAACTACTCAGTCCACAAAGCTGGTTGTTCCTGTCTTCTTACTCTATCTTTGAGCGCCACAGATTTTTCCCTAGTAGGTTTGGGTTCTAGAGAGCAAATGTAGGAGATCTGAGGTGAGCAAATGAATTAGACAAAGGCCCAAGCATGACAATTAAGGTTCTAAGTATCTTTCAATTGTGGCTCAATCTAATGAGTCAATTAGAATCTTCAAACCTCATAAAATTCAGTTTCCTTGGTGAACATGAAAAGAAAAACAATACAATCTGTATTATTTCTTCACATAACTGTGTTTAAGTGTGTTCATACTTGAAAACCAGAAGCTAGAATTTTGTTTGGCCAGATCTGAGTTATGCACCCTTAAGTCAGTGGTGTTCTCTATATTTGAGAATGATAGATCATGAACCAAAAGGATTAGTTTTGTGCTCTTCTGATTTTTTTCAAGTTAAAATGAACATGGGGCTGGAAAGTGTTCATATTGGTCTTTCAGATAACCATAGCATTTAGCACCCATGTAGCACCCATGTGAGCCATATTACAACCACCGAAACTACATCTTGAGGAGCTTTGGTACTGTCTTCTGACCTCCATGAGCACCCGCATTCACATGCACGTAACCCTCTGCACAAAACTAAAATAAAACTGAATCGTAAAAGAAAGACTTTTTACAAGTGTCACATATGCCCTGATGATGTTGTCAAGGGCAGAAACAATGCCAGTTTAAACAACTAACATAGATACACAACTCGGCATGTTCTAAGTGGATCAGATGTCCTAACTTTATGTCCTGGCTGCCAGATGGGAGATGAGTGCTTAGAACTAACATCTGCCAATGGCTATTAAATAAAGAATGAATACAAGAGTTATTAAAGACATTTCCCCCTGCCTTGCTTTAGGCTTTGGTTCAAACTAATTTTCTTGTGTCCTCTATTGCTTCTTATAAATGTAGAATGTTATTTTCTGGGGAATCATAGACTCTCTAGAAGAGCATATTAAACGATTATTCTTATCACTGAAGGCTGTTCTTTGACAGGTACACTCTGAGACTAAAGAGAAACACCTTCCCCTAGAGGCAATGGAGACCGAGGATAAAGAATACATGGCATAATTCTAATGTGGTACAGTCCAGTCATGCTGGGGAAATGTGATGAATAATTCAGGAAGATATAAAGTAGGAATTTGGAACCTTTTGTGAGCACACTAGCAATCTTAGGGGGAAAAAAGCTAAGAAGACTTACTGAGGAATTTAGCGGGATCATTGAATGCTGCCTTGAAATTCAGTGTTATTTTTATCTGAGTAGTTGGCCCAGATCCAGAGTGTCCTGAGCATGGCTGACAAGTATAGAATGGAGAAAGTAAGCTCAGGGGACTAGTTGGTGAGTGACCCTAGTGGTACATATTAAAGCCCTTGCTTTTTGCCATGATAGGGACTTCTGCTTCATGTCTATTTCAGTCATGGAGGTATATAAATATATATGCCTTGTATCTCAGACATTCTTTGGCAAGATCTTACCCTGAACTCTCTGAGTTTCCTTAAGCTGATAAATAAGTTTAAAGTAGGAAGTGTACAGACTGTAGAGCATCGGCCTTGGAGTTTAATTGTCCAAGCTGAGTATGTTGGCCTTCTGAGTGCCAGTCCCTGGGTGGCATCCAACGTTGGCAGAACGGGTATGATTCTTTGTGTCTTAAAACAATGCCTACCGGAAACAAATAATGACCAAATTTCTCCCAGTCATTTCAAACATATTTCATTTCCTTTTATCCTTTACTAGACAGAATAATCACATTTCTGCCATTGGCTGACATTTCTTTTTTCCTCTCATTTCTTTGTGTGTGTGTGTGTGTGTGTGTGTGTGTGTGTGTGTGCGCGCGCGCGCGCGTGCGTGCGTGCGTGCATGCGTGCATGCATGCGTGTTTATATTCATGAATGCACATGAGGAAGCTAGAGGTTAATAGTAGGTGTCTTCCTTTATCCTTCCTGACCTTGTGTTTTGAGACAACTTCCTTCACCGACTCTACAGTTCGCTATTTAGTCTAGACTGAGTGGCTATCAAGTTCTATAAATATATGTCTCTGTTTCCCCATCCCATGTGCTATGGTCATAGGTGCTCACAGCCAATCCTGGCTTTTCCATGTGTGTTCTGGATCTCAGCACAAATCCTCAGGCTTGCACAGCAAGCACTCCACTTCCCACTCCATTTTTCAGACCCTAACATTTCTCTCTTCCTTTTCTATAGACTGAGCAAGTCTCAGGCTACTTTAAAGCTGTCCAAGAACTCAAAAGTCAAGAAGACAGAAGGTCCAGGAGCCTTGTGAATGCTGTTTTCTATTAGTAAATTGGAAAAATCACTCCAGATACCTGACTTGACAGGCACTCGGAAATCACTCTACTCAAATTTGGGTTTCATTAGCATAAAGGAGACAGCTTGGACAGGATTTTCTCCCAGAATACTGCTGTCATGAAATTATACCCCCGAATGAAGTGCTTGAAATGCAAAGTTAAGGCAAGCCAGTCAGTCTGTAGCCTTCTAATGACACATTTCTTAGAGTTCTTTAATGTTCAGGAGTTAGAGTTTTCGACACAAGGACTGGTTGTACATTAATTTCATTTGAAAAAATAAAATAAGATAAGATAAAAATGAAAATGAATGCATCAGAATAGTACAAAATGTACATGAGGAAAAGAGTCCAAGAGAAGGCACAAGAAACAGAAACTCACTCTTTTTCATATTCAGGAATCCTATGAAACATTGAACTGAGAGTCCTAATGTACACACAAAGGACCTGTAAGGTAAAACTAAAGAAGAAAAATATAAAGATAATAAAATACATTTTAGAAAAGGGAAAATCTCTGATATGGCATTATAAGGAAAGAGACCCCCAAACTTACTGTTGGCTTTTTTCCCCTTGTTGGCCATTTTCTGCTATAGATGCAGCCTACTTGTTAGTTTATTTCCACAGTAAGACTCTCTTGAAGCAAACTAAATTTTCCTTTGCAAGTGGTTAGCAATTGGAGATTATTTACGGGTTAGGAATGGATGGGGGTACATGTTTACTTCTCCTGTCAACTCTGGGATTTGATTTCATGTAGACCTGTGCAGGCCCTGAGCAAGCTCCCTCATTCTTGTGAGTGCATATGTAATTTGATCTTGTCAATTTTGAAGGCCTTGTTTTCTCAGTGTTCTCCATTTTCTCTGGCTCTCACACTTTTTCCATTTCCTCTTCCCTGGGATACCCTGAACCATGAGGAGACACATTTAGTACAGACATTGTTTAGTGCTAGGTGTTCAAAGGTCTTTCATTCTTTGCATATTATCCTGCTGTGGGTTTCTGTATTTTTTCCCATCTGTTGAGGTAGGAAGCTTCTCTAATCTTGGCTGAGAAAGCCATTGATCTATGAGTATAGCAGAATGTCATCAGGAATCATTTTATTTGCTATGTGTTTTTGTTTGTTTGTTGTGAATAGTACTAGTATTTTGTTTTATCCTAGGTCTCTGGGCTATCTAGTCTTAGGTTCTTGGTCACCTAAATAGTGTTGAGTATGGATTCCATCTCAAAGAGTGGACTATAAGTGAAATTATATATTGGTTACTCGAACAAGCTTTGTGCCACTATTACACTAGCATATCTCTCAAGCAAGACATCATTGTAGATCAAAGGGCTTGTGGCTGGGTTAGTGTTTACATTTTTTGGTTGCATGCAGAGTAACTTACTTTACCAAAGATACTAGCATGTAGTTAGGAATGTTCTATATAGACTCAGGAATGGAGTATTGCCTTCAGTTTGTAGAAGGCTACTAATATCCTTGGGAACAGCATGGGTTAGTTACTGGCTCCCATGGAACTCCTTTGGCCAACATCTCAATTAGATGTAACCCAATCCTGGCATTTGAAGTGTTATTTGGGGCAGAAGATGTATAATTGGGCCTCTGTCTCACCCATTATTTGTCCATTTAAATTATATAACCTTCCATATATCTATATATTTTAGGAAGTTTCTATTAGGTTTGCATATTACTCCTCAAGTGGCCCTTATTTTTAGATGTATCTCCCTGTATTTCCTCTCTTGTCTTCCTCTTTCTCTCCTCAACCACCCTTCCACTAGATTCTCTTGTTCAAGTCATGTGTCAATCTGATCATAGCTATCTCTTTTATTTCCCATTCATGGGGAGATCTATTTGTCCTCTTACTCCAGTCACTTACTCTATACCTAAGATCTGTGGGTTTTTGAATTCTTTATATATTTTGGATGTTAGCTCTCTATTGAATGTAGAATAGTAAAACCTTTTTTTTTTCTATTCTTTAGGCTGCTTCTTAATCTGAATGATATTGTCCTGTGCCTTGAGAAACTTTTCAGTTTCATTAGGCTACACTTATAAATTATAGTTTTTAATTCCTTTGTTAGTGGACTTCTCTTCAGAAAGTCTTTTTCCTGTACCAATGAATTCAAGGCTATTCCCCATTTTCCCTTCTATCAAATTCAGTGTATCTCACCTTATGCTGAGGTCTTTGATTTATTTGTCATTCATTTTTGTATGGATCAATTTGGATTCTTCTACCTGCAGCCAACTAGTTTGACTAGCAAAATTATTTGAAAATGTCTTTTTTTACAGTGTATAATTTTTATTTTCTTCTTTCTTTTTGTTTATTTATTTATTATAAAAAATCAGGTATCTATAGGTAAATGAATTTATGTCTGTGTCTTCAATATAATTCCATCAAACAATGTGTCTGTTTCACACCAATACTATACTGTTTTTAGTACAACTTGAAGTTAGTAATAGTAAGACCTCCAGTAGTCATTTTGTTGTTCTAGACTTTTAAAGCTATCTTTAGTTGACTTTTTAAATGTTTTTATATGAATTGGAAGATTGTCCTTTCAAGATCCATAAGAATTGTGTTCCAATTTTGATGGGGTATTGCATTTAATCTCTAAATTGCTTTGGCAGAATGGCCATTTTTACTATATTAATCCTGCCTATCCATGAGCATGGGAGATCTTCTTCAACATCTGTATCCAATGACTTTGAAGTTTTAACATACAAGCTTTTACTTTCTTGGTCAGAGTTACTGCAAGATATTTTATGTTATTTGATGCTATTCTGAAAGACACAATGTCCCTGATTTCTATCTCACTCCATTTGTCATTTGTCTATAGGAGGGCTACTAATTTTTCTGTGTTAATTTTGTACCCTTCTAAGTTGCTAAAAGTGATTATTAACTGTAGAATTTCACTGGTGAAATTATTTGGTCAGTTATTTATCATATCATCTTCAAATAAAGGCACTTTGACTTCTTTGGTTTCTTTAAATTGCCTTATTCCTTTAACTAAGGTTTCAAGTACTATATTGAATAGGCATGAGAGAGTGGAAAATCTTGCCTTCTTTCTGATTTTAGTGGTTTGAGATTCTTTCTATTTAAATTAATGCTGATCATGAGCTTGCTGTAAACTGTCCTTATTATGTTGAGATAAGTTGTGCCATGGCTGGGGGTGTTCTTTCTTCTTGGTTCCTCTTGAGGTAGTGAAATGGGAAGAGCATTGGCAGGGTGTGGGGAAGACTTGGTATGCAAAATAGTACAGATGCTGTTTCATAATAAATTTTTACCTGTCTTAAATCTAAGTTACTTACTGCAGTAGGGTAGCAGACCTACAGCCAGTCTTCTTTTGAGGCCAGAAATTGCAATATCTGGTGTTTAGTACCTCATAATAAAACAGCAGGGGGTTAAGTGAGGTAGCCTTTGTTCTATCTCCACAGGAACTGCTATGCTCTTTGAAGCTGCTAGTTAAAGTCCAGGGAAAAAAGCTGGGACACTTTCTTTTCTTTCTTTCTTTCTTTTCTTTTTTGATTTTGTTTTTGCTTTTTTTAATTGGATTTTTTTATTTACATTTCAAATGTTATTCCCTTTCTCAGTTTCCTGTCCATAAGTTCCCTATCCCCCTCCCCCTCCCTTTCTTCTATAAGGGTATTCCCCTCCCCATCCACTCCCCGTTCCAGCCCCCACTGACATTCCCTCTACACTGGGGGTCCAACCTTGGCAGGACCAAGGGCTTCTTCCATTGGTGCCCAACAAGGCCATCCTCTGCTACATAGGGAGTTGGAGTCATGGGTCAGCCATGGGTACTGGTTTAGTCCCTGGGAACTCTGGTTGGTTGGCATTGTTGGTCTTATGGGGTTGCAAGCCCCTTCAGCTCTTTCAATCCTTTCTCTAATTCCTCCAACAGGGGTCCCATTCTCAGTTAAATGGTTTGCTGCTAGCATTCACTTCTGTATTTGACATGCTCTGGCTGTGCCTCTCAGGAGACATCTGTAGCCAGTTCCTGTCAGCATGCACTTCTTAGCTTCATCAATCTTATCTAGTTTTGGTGGTTGTGTATATATATATATATATATATGGGATACATGTGGGACAGGCTCTGAATGGCCGTTCCTTCAGTCTTTTTCAATCTCTGCTCCAAACCTTGCCTCTATATCCACTCCTATGAATATTTCTGTTCCCCCTTTTAAGAAGGAGTGAAGCATCTGCACTCTGGTCATCCTTCTTCTTGAGCTTCATGTGGTCTGTGGATTGCATCTTGGGTAATTAGAGTTTTTGGCTAATATCCACTTATCAGTGAGTGTATACCATGTGTGTTTTTCTGTGATTGGGTTACCTCACTCAGGATGATATTTTCTAGTTCAATCCATTTGCCTATGAATTTCATGCAGTCATTGTTTTTGATAGCTGAGTAGTATTCCATTGTGTAGATGTACCACATTTTCTGTATCCATTCCTCTGTAAAAGGGCATCTGGGTTCTTTCCAGCTTCTGGCTATTATAAATAAGGCTGCTATGAACATAGTGGAGCATATGTCTTTGTTGTACGTTGGAGCATCTTTTGGTTACATGCCCAGGAGAGATATAGCTGAGTCTTCAGGTAGTGCAATTTCTCTCTAAAAAGCTTTCCATAAGAGATCTCCATGGAATTTATTTTAAAAGGTCCTTCTCTCTAAAACATTCTTCTTTGGTACTGCTTAAAAAGTTCTCTCTGCTCTCTTCTAATCTTCCTCTTTTCTTGTACTCTGATGCAACAATGCCTTTTCCCTTAATATTATATCCCTAATGCTTTTTCTCCCAGTGCTTTTACTTCTCAGTCTTCTTGAGTTCAGGTCTCTCTCTTTGTCCTCAGCACTTATACATCTTTCAGAATGTATGATAACATGGTAAAAAGTTCACCACAAATTTACACATAAATTCAAATCATAAATCAAATAAGAAGTTTACCACAGAGAATGTTTACCTGCATATCCATTAAGAATAATTTTTTGTCCAAATTCATTATCTGTCACTAGTTCTACAGGTTTATGGAGTGTTAAAAACCATAATTTTGGTGACTAAGTTATTAGTGAAGTTTCTCATAAACTCAGTTAAAGTTTTATCTTCTGGCTTTGCACCTATAGTAAATCCTTAGTTGTCTTTTTATGACCTTTGGCTAATTGTTTTTACAGTTTCCTTGAATGCACACTAAGTTGGAGATACCTGCTTGTTATGTCAGCAACTATTATCACCTAATACTTGAAGACTGGCAGAGTTCTCCCTGCAGTTTTGATTATGAGAGAAGACTTAGTAGCACTCCTATTATAAACGAACTTAATAATTACTTATATAATTTTAGGAACTCTTATAGAATCATTATTAAGAACTAAAATATCATCAATTTGTCTACATAGCAACACCATAAGACAGCAAAATTTCATTGTTCTGCAGAGATTTGCTAAAAAGGGTGGGCAAATACCTAGTGATTGTTTTATATATATATATTTTATAAATATATATATATACATTTATATATTTACAAGTTGTAATTACAATTTATTGATGACTAGTTACAATTTTTTAAAGTCTTTTTTTTCATTTTTATTAAATTGGGTATTTCTTATTTACATTTCAAATGTTATTCACTTTCCCGGTTTCCAGGCCAACTTCCCCTAACCCTTCCCCCTCTCCTTCTATATGAGTGTTCCCTTCCCCATCTTCCCCCCATTGCCTCCCTCTCCACAAGAATCCCATTCACTGGGGGGGTCCAGCCTTGCCAGGACCAAGGGCTTCCCCTTCCACTTACTAGGATATTCATTGCTACCTATGCACTTGGAGCCCAGGGTCAATTCATGTATAGTCTTTGGTTAGTAGCTTAGTCCCTAGGAGCTCTGGTTGGTTAGCATTGTTGTTCATATGGGGTCTCAAGCCCCTTCAGCTTTTACAGCCCTTTCTCTGATTCCTTCAACAGAGGTCCTGATCTCAGTTCAGAGGTTTGATGCTGGCATTTGCCTATATATTTGCTGTATTCTGTCTGTGTCTCTCAGGAGAGATCTACATCTGGTTCCTGTCAGCCTGCACTTCTTTGCTTCATCCATCTTATCTAGTTTGGTGGCTATATATGTATGGGCCACAGGAGGGCAGGCTCTGAATGGGCATTCCTTCAGCCTCTGTTCTAAACTTTGCCTCCATATCCCCTCCCAAGGGTATTTCTGTTCCCTTTTTAAAGAAGGAGTGAAGTATTCGCATTTTGGTCATCCTTCTTGAGTTTCATGTGTTCTGTGCATCTAGGGTAATTTAACCATTTGGGCTAATATCCATTTACCAGTGAGTGCATACCATGTGTGTTTTTCTGTGATTGTGTTACCTCATTCAGGATGATATTTTCTAGTTCCATCCATTTGCCTGTGAATTTCATAAAGTCATTATTTTTGATAGCTGAGTAGTATTCCATTGTGTAGATGTACCACATTTTCAGTATCCATTCCTCTGTTGAAGGGCACCGGGGTTCATTCCAGCTTCTGGATATTATAAATAAGGCTGTTATGAACATAGTGGAGCATGTGTCTTTGTTATATGTTGTAGCATCTTTTGGTTATATGCCCAAGAGGGGTACAGCTAGGTCCTCAGGTAGTGCAATGTCAAATTTTCTGATGAACCTCCAGACTGATTACTAGAATGGTTGTACCAGTCTGCAATCCCACCAACAATGGAAGAGTGTTCCTCTTTCTCCACTTCCTCCCCAGCATCTGCTATCGCCGGAGTTTTTGATCTTAGCCATTCTGACTGCTGTGAGGTGGAATCTCAGGGTTGTTTTGATTTGCATTTCCCTTATGACTAAAGATGTTGAACATTTCTTTTGTTTTTTTTTATTAACTTGAGTATTTCTTATATACATTTCGAGTGTTATTCCCTTTCCCGGTTTCCGGGCAAACATCCCCCTCCCCCTTCCCCTTCTTTATCGGTGTTCCCCTCCCCATCCTCCCCCCATTGCCGCCCTCCCCCCAACAATCTAGTTCACTGGGGGTTCAGTCTTAGTGGACCCAGGGCTTCCCCTTCCACTGGTGCTCTTACTAGGATATTCCCTGCTACCTATGAGGTCAAAGTCCAGGGTCAGTCCATGTATAGTCTTTAGGTAGTGGCTTAGTCCCTGGAAGCTCTGGTTGCCTGGCATTGTTGTACATATGGGGTCTCGAGCCCCTTCAAGCTCTTCCAGTTCTTTCTCTGATTCCTTCTTTAGGTGCTTCTCAGCCATTTGACATTCCTCAACTGTGAATTCTTTGTTTATCTCTGAACTCCATTTTTAAATAGGGTTATTTGTCTCCCTGCAGTCTAACTTTGTGAGTTCTTTGTATATTTTGGATATAAGACCTCTATCAGTTGTAGGATTGGTAAAGATCTTTTCCCAATCTGTTGGCTGCCATTTTGTCATAACGACAGTGTCCTTTGCCTTTCAGAAGCTTTGTAGTTTTATGAGATCTCATTTGTCAATTCTTCATCTTAGAACATAAGACATTGGTGTTTTGTTCAGGAAATTTTCTCCAGTGCCCATGTGTTTGAGTTTCTTTCCCACTTTTTCTTCTATTAGTTTGAATGTATCTGGTTTGATGTGGAAGTCCTTGATCCAATTGGACATAAACTTTGTACAGGGTGATACGAATGGATCAATCTGCAATCTTCTACATGCTGACCTTGAGTTAAACCAGCACCATTTGCTGAAAAGGCTATCTTTTTTCCATTGGATGGTTTTGGCTCCTTTGTCAAAAATCAAGTGACCATAGTTGTGTGGTTCCAGGACTTTTATCATGAAGGGGTGTTGAATTTTGTCAAATGCTTTCTCAGCATCTAATGAAATGATCACATGGTTTTTATCTTTCAGTTTGTTTATATAGTGGATTATGTTGATGGTTTTCTGTATATTAAACCATCCCTGCATACCTGGGCTGAAGTCTACTTGATCATGATGGATGATTGTTCTGATGTATTCTTGTGTTCGGTTTGCAAGAATTTTATTGAGTATTTTTGCATCCATATTCATAAGGGAAATTGGTCTGAAGTTCTCTTTCTTTGTTGGGTCTTTGTGTGGTTGAACTATAAGAATAATTTTGGCTTCATAGAAGGAATTTGGTAGCGCTCCGTTTGATTCAATTTTATGGAATAATTTGAATAGTATTGATATGAGGTCTTCTATGAAGATCTGATAGAATTCTGCACTAAACCCATCTGGACCTGGGCTCTTTTTGTTTGGGAGACCTTTAATGACTGCTTCTATTTCTTTAGGAGTTATGGGGTTGTTTAAATGGTTTTTCTGTTCCTGATTTGACTTCAGTACCTAGTCTCTGCCTAGGAAATTGTCCATTTCCTGCAGATTTTCAAGTTTTGTTGAATATAGGCTTTTTTAGTAGGATCTGATGATTTTTTCAATTTCCTCTGATTCTGTAGTTATGTCTCCCTTTTCATTTCTGATTTTGTTAATTTGGACACTCTCTGTGTCCTCTTGTTAGTCTGGCTAAGGGTTTATCTATCTTGTTGATTTTTTCAAAGAACCAACTTTTTGTTTTATTGATTCTTTGTATGGTCCTTTCTGTTTCTACTTAGTTGATTTCAGCTCTGAGTTTGATTATTTCCTGCCTTCTACCCCTCCTGTGTATATTTGTTTCTTTTTGTTCTAGAGCTTTGATGTGTGCTGTCAAGCTGCTGATATATGCTCTCTCCTGTTTCTTTCTGCCGACACTCAGAGCTATGAGTTTTCCTCTCAGAACAGCTTTCATTGTGTCCCATAAGTTTGGGTATGTTGTACCTTCATTTTCACCAAATTTTAAGAAGTCTTTAATTTCTTTCTTTATTTCTTCCTTGACCAGGTTGTCATTGAGTAGAGCATTGTTCAACTTCCATGTATATGTGGCTGTTCTTTCCTTATTGCTATTAAAGACCAGCTTTAGCCTGTGATGGTCAGTTAGGACTCATGGGATTATTTCTATCTTTCTGTATCTGTTGAGGCATGTTTTGTGTCCCATTGTATGGTCAATTTTGGAGAAAGTACCATGAGGTGGTGAGAAGAAGGTATATCCTTTTGTTTTAGGATAGAATGTTCTATAAATATCTGCTAAGTCCATTTGGTTCATAACTTCTGTTAGTCAGTCTATGTCTTTGTTTAATTTCTGTTTCCATGATCTGTCCTTTGATGACAGTGGGGTATTGAAATCTCCTACTATTATTGTGTGAGGTTCAATATGTGCTTTGAGCTTTAGTAAGGTTTCTTTTATGTATGTAGGTGCCCTTGTATTTGGAGCATAGATATTTAGGATTGAGAGTTAATCTTGGTGGATTTTTCCTTTCATGAATATGAAGTGTCCTTCCTTATCTTTTTTGATGACTTTTAGTTGAAAATCGATTTTATTCGATATTAGAATGGCTACTCCAGCTTGCTTCTTCAGACCATTTGCTGGGAAAGTTGATTTCCAGCCTTTCACTCTGAGGTAGTGTCTGTCTTTGTCTCTGAGGTGTGTTTCTTGTAGGCAGCAAAATGCTGGGTTCTCATTACATATCCAGTTTGTTAATCTGTGTCTTTTTATTGTGGAATTGAGTCCATTGATATTGAGAGATATTAAGGAACAGTGATTATTGCTTCCTGTTATCTTCGTGTTTGGATGTGAGGTTATGTTTGTGTGCTTTTCTTCTCTTTGTTTTGTTGCCAAGACGATTAGTTTCTTGCTTTTTCTAGGGTGTAGCTTGCCTCCTTATGTTGGTCATTACCATTTATTATTTTTGTAGCGCTGGATTTGTAGAATGCTATTGTGTAAATTTGGTTTTTTCATGGAATATCTTGGTTTCTCTAGTTATGTTAATTGAGAGTTTTGCAGGACACAGTAACCTGGGCTGGCATTTGTGTTCTCTTAGCGTCTGTATGACATTTGTCCAGAATCTTCTGGCTTTCATAGTCTCTGGTGAGAAGTCTGGTGTAATTCTGATAGGTCTGCCTTTGTATGTTACTTAACTTTTTCCCTTACTGCTTTTAATATTCTTTCTTTGTTTTGTGCATTTGGTGATTTGACTATTATATGACGGGAGGATTTCCTTTTCTGGTCCAATCTATTTGGAGTTCTGTAGGCTTCTTGTATGTTTATGGGCAACTCTTTCTTTTGGTTAGGGAAGTTTTCTTCTATGATTTTTTTGAAGATATTTACTGGTCCTTTGAGTTGCGGTTCTTCACTCTCTTATATACCTATTATCCTTAGGTTTGATCTTCTCATTGTGTCCTGGATTTCCTGTATGTTTTGGACCAGTAGCTTTTTCTGTTTTACATTATCTTTGACTGTTGTGTCGATGATTTCTATGGAATCTTCTGCTCCTGCGATTCTGTCTTCTATCTCTTATATTCTGTTGGTGATGCTTGTATCTACAGCTCCTTGTCTCTTCCTTTGGTTTTCTATATCCAGGGTTGTTTCCCTTTGTGCTTTCTTTATTGTTTCTATTTCCATTTTCAATTCCTTCACTTGTTTGATTATGCTTTCCTGTAATTCTTTCAGGGATTTTTGTGTTTCCTGTCTAAGGGCTTCTACTTGTTTAATTGTGTTTTCCTGCATTTCTCTGAGGGAGTTCTTTATGTCTTCCTTAAAGTCCTCCATCATCATGATCTAATGTGATTTTTTTTTTTTTTTTTTCGGGGAATGCAGCCACCCTGGGCTCCAGGAAGGAGACACCCCAAAATTAGCCTTGTGAAGAAGGGAAACTGAGGCAGTCACCAATGGTCGTCTCCCTGGAGAATCCAGCCTAAGTCTGATGGTAACAAGGCACTGTTTCTTCTAAGCCAGCACTGTCAGGGCAAATGCATGGGAGGGGGGGCTATAAGACATCTCTTGACCACGTTTACGGAAGAGAGGTCTTTGGTTTTAAACAGCCCATTTGGACAGTAATGCAGACATCCTGGAAAGAGGCCAGAGTAGGAGGGGAGGTGACAAGTCATGGGGCAGTGTTCTGAAGCAGAACTGTGTTTTGTACTTTGTGTGTGTGTGGTGAGGAGGCTAGGGAGTAAGATGAAGAAATGGAGAAAGCCTTAATGGCTAATCTCTGACAAGCCTGTGGAGGTTTTCATATACACGAGCCTTACCTACTAAGCTTATTGGGTGATAATGGAGGTCTTCTCTTTGTTTTGGTTTAAATGAAACAGGAGGGATTGCAGTTAGATCTAAGGAACACTGTGATGAGGAAATGTTATTTATAACGGCAAAGATCTGACTAGGGAGAACCTGTCCTTTCTTTTTTTTTTTTTTTTTTTTTTTTTTTTTTTTACTTTTTTTTTTTTTTTTTATTTTTTTTTTTTTTACCTATGAGGTTGGAGCCCAGGGTCAGTCCATGTATAGTCTTTGGGTAGTGGCTTAGTCCCTGGAAGCTCTGGTTGGTTGGCACTGTTGTTCATGTGGGGTCTCAAGCCCCTTCAAGCTCTTTCAGGCCTTTCTCTGATTCCTTCAGCAGGGGTCCCGTTCTCAGTTCAGTGGTTTGCTGGCATTCGCCTCTGTATTTGCTGTATTCTGGCTGTGTCTCTCAGGAGAGATCTACATCCGGCTCCTGTCGGTCTGCACTTCTTTGCTTCATCCATCTTGTCTAATTGGGTGGCTGTATATGTATGGGCCACATGTGGGGCAGGCTCTGAATGGGTGTTCCTTCAGTCTCTGTTTTAATCTTTGCCTCTCTCTTCCCTGCCAAGGGTATTCTTGTTCCCCTTTTAAAGAAGGAGTGAAGCCTTCACATTTTGATCATCCGTCTTGAGTTTCATTTGTTCTAGGCCACTAGGGTAATTCAAGCATTTGGGCTAATAGCCACTTATCAGTGAGTGCATACCATGTATGTCTTTCTGTGATTGGGTTAGCTCACTCAGAATGATATTTTCCAGTTCCAACCATTTGCCTACGAATTTCATAAAGTCGTTGTTTTTGATAGCTGAGTAATATTCCATTGTGTAGATGTACCACATTTTCTGTATCCATTCCTCTGTTGAAGGGCATCTGGGTTCTTTCCAGCTTCTGGCTATTATAAATAAGGCTGCGATGAACATAGTGGAGCACGTGTCTTTTTTATATGTTGGGCATCTTTTGGGTATATGCCCAAGAGAGGTATAGCTGGATCCTCAGGCAGTTCAATGTCAATTTTGGAGAAACCTCCAGACTGATTTCCAGAATGGTTGTACCAGTCTGCACCCCACCAACAATGGAGGAGTGTTCCTCTTTCTCCGCATCCTCGCCAGCATTTGCTGTCACCTGAGTTTTTGATCTTAGCCATTCTCACTGGTGTGAGGTGAAATCTCTCAGGGTTGTTTTGATTTGCATTTCCTGATGACTAAAGATGTTGAACATTTCTTTAGGTGTTTCTCAGCCATTCGGCATTCCTCAGCTGTGAATTCTTTGTTTAGCTCTGAACCCCATTTTTAATGGGTTATTTGTCTCCCTGCATGGTCTAACTTTTGAGTTCTTTGTACATATTTTGGATATAAGGCCTCTGTCTGTTGTAGGATTGGTAAAGATCTTTTTCCCAATCTGTTGGTTGCCGTTTTGTCTGACCACAGTGTCCTTTGCCTTACAGAGCTTTGTAGTTTTATGAGATCCCATTTTAGCCGATTCTTGATCTTAGAGCATAAGCCATTGGTGTTTTGTTCAGGAAATTTTTTCCAGTGCCCATGTGTTCCAGATGCTTCCCTAGTTTTTCTTCTATTAGTTTGAGTGTGTCTGGTTTGATGTGGAGGTCCTTGATCCACTTGGACTTAAGCTTTGTACAGGGTGATAAGCATGGATCGATCTGCATTCTTCTACATGTTGACCTCCAGTTTGACCAGCACCATTTGCTGAAAATGCTATTTTTTCCATTGATGGATTTGGCCTTTGTCAAAAATCAAGTGACCATAGTGTGTGGGTTCATTTCTGGGTCTTCAATTCTATTCCATTGGTCTATCTGTCTGTCTCTGTACCAATACCATGCAGTTTTTATCACAATTTAACCAAATACTGCTTGAGTTCAGGATAGCGAT